>NC_091629.1:48169495-48469495 GCF_027580195.1 Bos mutus | reverse complement strand
TGGTAAACAGGAATACAGGTAAAATGTATCAGGTGTACACTTAAGATGTTTGCATTTTCCTGTATGTAAATCATACTCCATTTTCTAAAAGAATAAAAAGCTTAAAATTTTTTTTCCAGGCTCTTGTAAACCCTCTTGGTGTTAATTTCTTGGGCTCAAGTGTCCAAGGTGCCCTTTTGGCTGCCTGTGGTTCTTTTTTATTTTTCTCTGCCCTTTAGGGTCCACCACCATTCTCAGGATTCACACACAACAAATATTTACTGGACATATGCTCTGTGCCAGGCCCTGTACTATGTGCTGAGAAAACGGTGGTAAACAAGATGGATAAACTCTCCCTCCTAATGAGGTCACCAGCCTCGAGAAGACAGGTGATAAACGACCTAATGAGTCCTATTGAGGACAAGCAAGAGAACTTGCCTAAAGAATCCTCAGAGAAGGTGTCCTTGGGGTAGTGATGTTTGAACAGGGATCCGAAGGCTGACAAATTATCTAATGAGGAGGGGGAGCACACCAGATGGACCGATCAGCATGTGCAAGGATCCTAAGAAGGAAGGAAGTACAGAATGTGGAGATCAATGTACTTACAGTCCAGAGAGAGTTAAAGAGTGCTAGGAGATAAGCCTGGCGATATGGGAAGGGCAAGAGTGAGACATCTATTTGGCCTTTATCATAAGAGCACTGCTGCTGCTGCTACTGCTAAGTCGCTTCAGTCGTGTCCGACTTTGTGCAACCTCACAGATGGCAGCCCACTAGGCTCCCCCGTCACTGGGATTCTCCAGGCAAGAATACTGGAGTGGGTTGCCGTTTCCTTCTCCAATGCATGAAAGTGAAAAGTGAAAGTGAAGTCGCTCAGTCCTGTCCGACTCTTAGCGCCCCATGGACTGCAGCCTACCAGGCTCCTCTGTCCATGGGATTTTCCAGGCAAGAGTACTGGAGTGGGGTGCCATTGCCTTCTCCATTATGAACCATCAAATAGTTTTAAATAGAGGAGAGACATGATCAGATTTTTGACTTAGAAATATTGCTCTGACAGCAGGGTGGAGAATAGGTTGGAGGGGAGCCAGGGAGAATGTGGACTGGCCTTAGAGGGCTACTGCACCACTCCAAGCACATAGTGTGTGCTCAATAAATATATTGGTGGAATGAAACGACTCTGATTTTTCTTAGATGAGACCAATATGCCTGAGCTGTATAATCAGCTAAGAATCCCCTGCTTATCTATCTAACAGGATGCTTGTAATAGACCCTTAACTCCCATTTCACAGATGAGGAAGTTGAAGTTGAGACAAAGGAAAATTACACAGCTATCGAGAGTGAAAGCCAGATCTGAATCCAGGCCTTTAGGACAGGCATCAAGCCCAGTGCTTGGGAGGCCTCCCTACATTTAGGAAGAGGGGGAAAGGGCCACACTCTTGTACCCACTGAGTCTGCTAGGGTCACAGTGATGGGACTTACAGGCAGACATCAGTAATAAAGGCTAAAGATGATCTTTATCATCATTAGCATTATTAGATACTATGTATCAGGCACTGTGCCAAGGGCTTTCCATGCTTTCCCTAATTTCCTCTTTGCAAAGACTATTATTATATCCATATCTCAGGTGCATAAACTGAGGATTGGAGAGTTGACTTGCCCAAGAACACTCAGCTTAGAGGGTTCCCATACGGCTGTGCAGTGACTCCAAGATGGGAGCAGCAGCCACTGGCAATATTACAGCTCCAGGAGACAAACAATCTCATATCCCGGCTCCGAGCTCTGCACCCAACCGAGCTGGCGCGCGCTCGGCCCCGCGCGCTCGGGGACGTTTGGTCACGTGGCCAAGGCCCCGCCCCCGCCCTGCCCCGCCCTCTCCCGCGCTCCCACCCTCTCTCCCTCCCTCCCCCTCCCTCCCCGACCCGGTCCGGCCCATCCCCCTCCCCGCCGGCTCCCTGAGGCCCAGCCGGGTCGGGCTGCGGGCGGCCGGGCGCCGACGGCCGGATAGACGGGCGCACGCGAGGACGGACCGACAGACACACGGAGGGCCGCGGGCACGCACGGCCCGGGCCGGTGCTCCGAGGCCCGCCCGGGAGGGCCGGGGCCGCGCTCAGGTGAGCTGACGGCGACGCGGGCCCGTAAGGGGTGGGCCCGCCGGGCGTCCGCGGTGCCGGCCCGGCTGGCTCCGCGGGAAGGAGGCGCCGCCCGGGCCCGGCGCGGGAAAATGGCGCCGGCGGACCGTGGAGCACGGCCCCTGTGCGGTCCCGGCCCGTAGCCGCCCCGCCCGCCCGCCGCGCTCGTGTCCCCGTCGCCATGTTGGGGAGCGGGCCCGGGGCCTGCGGGCGCGGGCGCTGGGGACCGCTGGGGGCCCGGCAGTGGTGGGGAGGGTGCGGGACTCGGTGTCCGGGAGCTGAGGGAGTGCTGAGCCGACCGGGGTCTGCACGGGGTGGCGCTCCAGGCCTGAGGAACTGGAGGGAGTCGGACGTGGGGTCGTGGCCGGGGTCGCTGAGAAGGGTCGCTGGATCCAAACTGGATCGGGACCGGGATCCGTGGGGCTTGGGAAGCAGGAACTGGAGCTGGGTTAGGTCGTGGTCCATGTTCAGGACCCCAGGCCGGCAGGGCGCGGCGGGGCGTGGGATTTGAGCCCAGGCTGTCAGGGCTGGGACAGTTCTTTGCGGGGGGGCGGGGTGGTGGTGGTGAAAGGGTTGATTGGAAATGGGGGCCCTTTGGGTACAGAGGCGAATATCAGACTGGTCTAGTCCTTAGAGTTGCGGAGCAAGTCCGTGTAACTCCCAAGGGACTGAGGACATATGTGCCCCCAGGATCCTGCACTCCGCATTGGCAAGAGCAACAGAAAAAGTAAGGCTTTGATGAAGAAGAGAGAGAAGGGGGATTGAGGTTTGGGTGCAGGAGCTGGCCAGCAAAAGAATGCAGAGTGGAACTGGTTGGCAAGAAGAGAGAGAGCCTTCATCAACTTAGGGAGTTTGTGTGTGTGTCTTTAAAAGGAGGGACCCGGCTGTTTGTGGGCGGTGACCCAAGGTGTCTTCCTAGGAAGGGGACAGCCCACTGTTTTTTAAGAGCAGTGTCACCTGGGGAGGTCATCAGAAAGGCGTTATTGAAGCCGTGAGAATGGTAAAGGATTAAATGTGTGAAAACTGCAAAGGCCTTAGATCTTGTAGTGATTTCAGATTATGTAGTTATTTTAGCTGAGACTCAGAAAAGTAAAGTTGACGTCTCAAGATCTAACCAGTAAATGGCAGAAGTAGTACTAGAACTCAGGCCTGTTGCCTCCTTATTCAACACAACCGCCTTAGAGGAATTTGCCAGGCGGGCGAAAAGTATTAAAAAGTCAAGTATGGCAGCATATATCAAAGAACTACTAAGTAAGTTCTTTTTGTATTGAGTTTGTCAGTACAAAAACTGAGGGGGATAGGAGAAAAGTATAGATAACTAGCTATTTGGTAATCTCTAGTGTACTTCTGTTTGTGCGAAGAAGTTATCTTCAGAATCTTTTTGACTTGTATCTTTAAATAGAGTCTTAAGAGATGCTCCTTCTTTGCTAGGTGTTTACTGTACAGCAAAGGGACACAAAAAGCCTAAAAGGTAACAGTGAACAATGGATCTCTATCATGACTGTAATTAAAATTCGATCATGATAGAAGAGTTCAAAGTCCCCATGGGCTATGAGAGAATTCTCAGTTTTGTTAGAGTTGTCCCAGGGCCCCATATAATCAAAAAAGACTTTCAGCAAAAAGGTTATGAAGATGTTCATCAGATCAGATCAGATCAGTCGCTCGCTCAGTCGTGTCCAACTCTTTGCGACCCCATGAATCGCAGCACGCCAGGCCTCCCTGTCCATCACCAACTCCCGGAGTTCACTCAGACTCACGTCCATTGAGTCAGTGATGCCATCCAGCCACCTCATCCTCTGTCGTCCCCTTCTCCTCTTGTCCCCAATCCTTCCCAGCATCAGAGTCTTTTCCAATGAGTCAACTCTTCACGTGAGGTGGCCAAAATACTGGAGTTTCAGCTTTAGCATCATTCCTTCCAAAGAAATCCCAGGGCTGATCTCCTTCAGAATGGACTGGTTGGATCTCCTTGCAGTCCAAGGGACTCTCAAAAGTCTTCTCCAACACCACAGTTCAGAAGCATCAGTTCTTCAGCGCTCAGCCTTCTTCACAGTCCAACTCTCACATCCATACATGACCACAGGAAAAACCATAGCCGTGACTAGACGAACCTTTGTTGGCAAAGTAATGTCTCTGCTTTTGAATATGCTGTCTAGGTTGGTCATAACTTTCCTTCCAAGGAGTAAGCGTCTTTTAATTTCATGGCTGCAGTCACCATCTGCAGTGATTTTGGAGCCCAGAAAAATAAAGTCTGACACTGTTTCCACTGTTTGCCCATCTATTTCCCATAAAGTGGTGGGACCGGATGCCATGATCTTCGTTTTCTGAATGTTGAGCTTTAAGCCAACTTTTTCACTCTCCACTTTCACCTTCATCAAGAGGCTTTTGAGTTCCTTTTCACTTTCTGCCATAAGGGTGGTGTCATCTGCATATCTGAGGTTATTGATATTTCTCCTGGCAATCTTGATTCCAGCTTGTGTTTCTTCCAGTCCAGCGTTTCTCATGATGTACTCTGCATATAAGTTAAATAAACAGGGTGACAATATACAGCCTTGACGTACTCCTTTTCCTATTTGGAACCAGTCTGTTGTTCCATGTCCAGTTCTAACTGTTGCTTCCTGACCTGCATACAAATTTCTCAGGAGGCAGATCAGGTGGTCTGGTATTCCCATCTCTTTCAGAATTTTCCACAGTTGATTGTGATCCACACAGTCAAAGGCTTTGGCATAGTTAATAAAGCAGAAATAGATGTTTTTCTGGAACTCTCTTGCTTTTTCCATGATCCAGCAGATGTTGGCAATTTGATCTCTGGTTCCTCTGCCTTTTCTAAAACCAGCTTGAACATCAGGAAGTTCATGGTTCACATATTGCTAAAGCCTGGCTTGGAGAATTTTGAACATTACTTTACTAGCGTGTGAGATGAGTGCATAGCAATGATGTTTTTAATATATGTTTAGTATCCTTATTCAGCAACATGATTCATTTGTTTTGGGTCTATCTAATGCAGGAAAGCCTCATCTTGTCTGTACCATGGGCCCCTTTTTTGTTGTTCAGTCACTAAGTTGTGTCCATCTCTTTGCCACCCCATGGACTGCAGCATTCCAGGCTTCCCTGTCCCTCATTATCTCCCAGAGTTTCTCAGATTCCTGTACAATGTGTTGATGATGCCATCCAACCATCTCATCCACTGTCGCCCTCTTCTCCCCCTGCCCTCAAATCTTTCCCAGCATCAGGGTCTTTTCCAGTGAGTTGGCTCTTGGCATTAGGTGTCCAAAGGATTGGAGCTTCAACATCAGTCTTTCCAGTGAATGTTCAGGATTGATTTCCTTTAGGATTGACTGGTTTAATCTCCTTGCACTCAAAGGGTCTCTCCAGAGTCTTTTCCAGTACCACAGTTGGAAAGCATCAATTCTTCGGTGCTCAGGCTTCCTTTCGGTCCAACTCTCTCTGTACATGACTACTGGAAAAACTATAGCTTTGACTAGATGGACCTTTGTTGGCAGTCTAGCAAAGCTTATGGATCCCTTTCAGAATAATATTTTTAATTGCATAAGACAAAATACATGGGGTTATAGAGAAACCAATTGTATTGAAATGCAGTTACTGCAGTATACAAATTGTGATGTAATATAGATATACTTCTTTATCAGCAAATTAAGAAATTAGATCTAGTGGTGGGTCTGATAATTATATCAAATGAACATAATTCTTTAAGATATCTGCAATAACTATAATATGATATAAAGATATCTGTGACTACAGTAGTAGAATCACAGATCTGCTATTACAAGAATGGCTTACTGCCTATGTTCATATTTGAATAAAATGGTAACTTCAATTAGAAGTTAGTGAAAATAAAGTAATTTTTTTCCTGTCCAAGTTCACAGCCCCTCCCCCCCTTCCCCCGGAATTCTGTCTGTGAACTCCCATCTGTGAATCCCAGGTTAAGGAACGACAAAGGATGACTTCCATTCAACAGACATTTACTGTTCGCTGAGACATCTATTTATATCATCCATTATGATAGGCTGTGAGGAGTCACAGGTCTTTAAGGCAGGATAGGATCTTTTCACTTTGGATATTCAGTCCCATGAGAGAAGTGAACATGTCAATAGTGACCGTTCAGAATGTTAAATGCCAAAGGAGAACTGTCAGGTTCTTAGGACACAGGTAGGCAAGTCTCTGCTCTAGGATCAGGGAAGGCTTTGGAAATAAGTGAGACTTGAGATGTGTCCTGAAGGGTAAAAGAGTTTGCCAGATGCAGAAGAGAGAAGAGCTTTCACGCAAGGACATACATTTTCAGGAAATGTAATTGAATGTGTCTGCAGCATAGTGTGTGTGTGTGAAAGAGTGGTTGGAGATGAGACTGCGAAGGTTGTTTGGAACCTGGGTTGAAGGACCTTGCTAAGGAATTTGGACTGAATCCTTGGCTTTTAGAGAGGCATTCAAGGCTTTCAAGGAGTGGAGTTACGATGAGGTTTAATTTTTAGGAGATAAATGAATGTGTTTTGGAGGGAGGATGGATTGGAGAGCAGAAAAGAAGTAATGAGGGAATGAGGGCCTGAACCAAGGCAGAAGCTGGGCACGTTGAATAGAGTTAGAATTTTCAAGTGTTGATATAATTACATTGTGAGTGATGAGCAAGAAGGGGAATTTTTTAGATTTCTAGTTTGGGGTGGCAGTCAAAGAGGTTTAAAAAAGGAGTGAAAGGAAAATGAGTGTGGATTGCTGCAGATAATAAGGAAAAAGGTTTTTTTTTTGTAGAATAATACTTTTGGAAGCCAGTGCAGAGCTGTCAAGTGTGATGTTGTTTATTGCTTAAGAAAATCATGTGTCAATAGACTGGGAAAGTATTCCTAGAGTAGGGAAATCGTAACTATCAATGTCAGGTCTTGGCAGACTGTGGCCCATGCATCAAATCTGTTCCACCACCTGTTTATGTAAATAAAGTTTTATTGCAACATCGGCACACTCATTTACATATTGCTTTTGTCTGCTTTCATACTAGCAATGGCAGGTTAAATAGTTGTGACAGAGAATATATAGCTCACAAAATTGAAAATATTTACTTTCTGGCCCTTTACCAAAGATATTTGCCAGTTCCTGATGTGTGTGTCTGAATTTTGGACATTAAACTTCTGATTTACCATCCAGTTCTTATGTGATGAAGAATAACCATCTTGGCACCGTCTTTCTGGCCGGATTCCCCATGCTCTGTGTATCTGCAGCATGACATAGATCTCTGAATATTTTATATTGGTCAGTGGTGCCATGGTTTACTGTTTTGGGGTCCACTGTGTGACAACCGGTTCTTGCCAGGTTTTTACAGTTTTACAGACCTTCCTGGGGCCTGTTTTGTCATTTTTTTCTATTGGGTTGTCTTTTTCAAAAGATTTCCTCATATTTTTTGATTATTAATCCTTTTGTTGATTATATGTATTGCAGATATCATTTCCTGGTTTGTTGCTAATGTTTTTATATCTCTCTAAGTTGTTAAAAAGTTTTGAATTTTAATCAAGTTTATCTTTTTCTCTCCCAAGATTTTGAAGCTATTCTTTATATTATCTTTTTGCCTTTTATGTTTAGATCTCTTATCTGGAATTGACATGTGTGTGTGGTGTGAGGTAGAGTCATTTCATTTTTTCTGATGTACAATTAATTATCCCAGCATCATTTATTGAATGGTACTCTTTCTTCATACTGTGAGCTCTTTTTGGTGAAATCTATTGAAGGCCCTGTTTCCAGCTCCATTGTTTGTGAATTGTGTACCTTGGACACGTTGCATAACCGCTTTGTGCCTTGGTTTTCTCATCTTTAAAATAAGGAAAAGAGAGTTGTTGTGAGGATTAAGTAAGCTAATTCTTATAACATGTAGAACAGAGTGGCATCTAGAAAATGCTCAATAATGTTAGCTATTACTTATTATTTAGCATTGTTCATTTATGATTCCTAGGCAAGAGTGGAAGCTCAGTATGCTCGACTCAGTTGTAGATTTTATTCAGTTTTCAGATTGAAAGAGAATGGCTGAGATGCTAAGTATTTCAGGAGATGCTTCCAGGTGGCTGCTTAATTTTAGCTGCTGCCTTAGACTATCTGCTGGAGTGGAACTCCTCCCTGTAGTTCTTTGCAGTTTTTAGTACTCTCTTGTTTTGTTCATTTACTTTATCCCCTACAGGCATTTGGTTTTCTAGTTCTGACTTTATCAAAGTTTTATATATTACTTCTCCCAAACTAATAAGGGACATATCGAGATATTGTCAGGATGGCCAGAAACTGACAGATGAGTTTGCTGCTGCTGCTGCTAAGTCGCTTCGGTTGTGTCAGACTCTGTGCGACCCCATAGACGGCAGCCCACTAGGCTCCTCTGTCCCTGGGATTCTCCAGGCAAGAATACTGGAGTAGGTTGCCATTTCCTTCTCCAATGCATGAAAGTGAAAAGTCAAAGTGAAGTTGTTCAGTCGTGCCCGACTCTTAGTGACCCCATGGACTGCAGCCTACCAGGCTCCTCTGTCCATGGGATTTTCCAGGCAAGAGTATTGGAGTGAGTTGCCATTGCCTTCTCCATAGATGAGTCTGGGGGCAGGTAAAAACTAAATTCCATTTTAAGATTGAGTCATTCTTAGTCATAATGAATAAATTGATCATTGAAGTTAAAAAAGATGAGATGAAATTCAAATCATTGAATATTTAGGCATCTACTATGTGCTGGATACTATATTAGAAATTACCACATTGGTAATAGAAAATAGCTGACCAGCTTTATGAAATACTACAGAAGAGATCTTTTTACTTGTGATAGGGAGCTGTTTTCCAGGAGAGCATTTATTTGGATGACAGAGAGGAAATACAGGCATTTATTTATTTGTCAGCAAGTTGAACCCTATCATGTACACTGGTCTAGAACTCTGCAGAATACAAGGATAAATTTAGCCAGGATTTGTGTCATGTGGAGTGTATATATAATGTGTTATGGAGCTGGGCTATCGAAGGATGGTACCTGAAAGAGAAGACCTTTTAAGCAGGATTGCCAAAAATGTTTAGGATCTTACAACTTGAAGATGAGACAGTGTTTTTCCAGGCTGAGGGAAAGCATGAATGTAGAGATGGGTGTTTAAGAGATAGTAAAGAGTCTAGTTTGATTGGAGAACAGGATTGTCATAGGAATGTTGTTAAAGTTGAGGCTGGAAGTGGAGATTGAACAACAGTAATAATAGTAGAAGTAGCTCTCATTTTTCGCATGCATACCATTTGCCAGATAATGTGCCAGGCATTTTACAAGCGGCATTTCATTTCATCCTCACAGTAACCCTTTGAGATAGGCACTAATTTTTAATCCCCTTTTTGTAGATAAGGAAACTGAGAAATAGAACTAACAATTGATAGAGAATGAGTCTAGACAGTCCATTTCCAAAGCCTGTGTTCTTAATCTCTGCATACTATACATAGAAGGCTTTGAATTCTCTTCAGTTTGAGGCTGAGAAGTTTAGAATTGATTAAGTAATGGGAAGTCATCAAAAGTGCTTGGCTATGCAGTGACATAATGAAATCTGTACATTGGGAAAGTAAGCCTGGTCATAAAATACAGGAGCAGCAAGGTGAGAAAGGAGAGAGATGGAGGTAGTTTCCTCTTCCTTCCTCACCAAATTGGTTGTTCCTTAAGGGCTGGGACTATATCTCTCCTTTCCTTCAGCTCTGGTGTCTACTTACTGTGTTGTCTGTCACATTTATTTATTTTTTAAAAATTTATAATCTTTTTCTACTTCACCTTGTTCTAAAAAGGAGCTCATTGAACATTTGCTGAGTTAATTAATAAATGACTAGAGGTATATATAGATGTGTACATAAAGAGAATACTGTGGTTTTGTTAGAGGGAGTAAATGCAGCCTTATAATTTGGTGATAGACTATATTTTATATAGAGAGCCTACAAAGTGAAAGGCCAGAACTGCTTCTTTTTTAACTTGTGAAGAATTGTATATTCTGTTTCAGTTAGAATATTAACACTCAGTTAATGTTAGCTATGTCAGTTAAAAACCCAAACTCATAGAAACAAAAGAGTAGAATGGTGGTTGTTGGAGCCAGGAGATGGGAGAAATGGGGGAGATTTGATCAACGGGTATAAACTTACAAGGTGAATAAGTTCTAGGAGTCTGACGTACAGCATGGTGACTATAATTAATAGTACTGTGGTATATATTTGAAAGCTGCTAAGAGAATAGATCTTAAATGTTTTTACCATACACATAAAAAATGGTAATTATGTGAGGTGATGGTATGTTAACTAACCTTATTATAATAGTCATTTCTCAATATATATTTGCATCCATCTCATTGTACTTCTTAAACCTATACAATATTGTATATCAATTATATCTCAACCTGGGAGAAAAACTACGTCAGTCTTAATATTAATGATCACCAAATTCAGAGGGTATTCATATTTTAAATAGATATTTGGTTTGTATTTAGCATTAATCAGCTGCAAGTCCTCCCATACACAAAGAGGCAACAAAAATTGCCAAAAACCAGCTCCTTTACTGATATTGAACCTGTTGAATATTAGTACATTTATGTATATTTTCTTAAGACCAGACTGCAGTCTCACTCAGGAAGAAATAACTGGTTGCAGATTTGTGAATCAGATGCCTGTTTTGGATTTTACTCAGGGAAATTGGTCAAAAGATTAAGTCCCTTGCCATAAATTTAAATGTGACATGGAAGTAAGGCTGTGTTCTTTCTATCAAATACAGACTTAAAAATTCAAACATTTTGGAGAAATTCAAAGACACAGGTTAACTGCCAAATACCAGTAAAAGTAGGAAGATATTAAGTAAACCAGCATTTGACTAGATCAATTACAAATCAATAACATTCTTTTCCATTGTGGATATCAGCCATCAGTAGAATGTACATATACATGCATGCACATATCTAAGTGTAATATATATTGATATAATTAATATAAGTACGTTTGGATCTAGGACCGCTTCCTAAAGAAAATGAATCTTCATCTGAGGTTTTGTGTAACTCTTCAGTATATATGGGGATAACTCATTCAGACGTTTTACAATCAGAATGATTATGTATTGAGAAAAAGTTAATTATGAAAGTCAGTATATGCTGACTACCTACCACTGTTGAGGTCTGTATATAGTTGATTTGTTAGCTCCTGCCTTTCAGGAAACAAATTGATCTGGGGAAGTGATGTGAACATAAATAAAAGAGGGGAAAGTGTGTTTTAAATGAAATAGTAAGTGCTATGGGAACTCAGGAGAGATTACTTCTACTTGAAGAATCAGGGACCGCTTCATAGCAAAGGTAGTGTATTTGTTTCCTAGGGCTGCCGTAACAAACTGCCACAAACTGGGTGACTTAAAACAAAAAAAATTTATTCTCTCACAGTTCTTGAGGCTAGAACCTGAATGCAAGGTGTCAATGGGGCTGTGCTCCCTCTGAGACTTGGAGTAGAATTCTTCCCCTTGCCTCTTCCTGCTGCTAAGTTGCTTCAGTTATGTCCGACTCTGTGCGACCCCATAGATGGCAGCCCACCAGGCTCCCCCGTCCCTGGGATTCTCCAGACAAGAACACTGGAGTGGGTTTCCATTTCCTTCTCCAGTGCATGAAAGTGAAAAGTGAAAGTGAAGTCGCTCAGTCGTGTCCGACTCTTAGCGACCCCATGGACTGCAACCTACCAGGCTCCTCCATCCATGGGATTTTCCAGGCAAGAGTACTGGAGTGGGGTGCCATTGCCTTCTCCATTACCTCTTCCTAGCTTCCATCAATTCTTGACATTTCTTGGTTTGCGGCTACTTCACTCCAGTTTCTGTCTCTGTTGTCACATAGCATTCTACCTTTGTGCCTCTGTATCCAGATTTCTCTCTTATAAGGGCACTAGTCATATCGGATTGGGGGTCTACCCCATCTTAACTAATTGCATCTGTAGTGATTCCAAATCAGGTTACATTCTATGGTACTCAGGGTTAGGATTTTAAATCTCTTTGGGGAGATGAGATTCAACTTAAAACAGGTGGCATGATACAGAAATATTAAAATTTGCTAATTAAATGGAAGAGTAAAACTAGAATGAACTGAGTTAAGGAAAGAAGAACTAAGGGAATGATGGACATAGTAGATTGTAAGGAATATTTGGGAAATGAGATAAAAAATTCTGGTTTGCTGGTGTACTGAGGAGTTGTGAGAAGATGAAGGCAGAGTAAATGCATTGAGGTCCTAGATACCACATCTCAGATATTTGAGTGCTGCTGAGTGGGTAGTGTGTGGGAGCAGGATAGCCCTTGCAGAGTTTTGAAACGGTGGATAACTAATTCAGACTTTGGATAATTAATTCAAGCTTTAGGGAGATTTCTGTGATCAGGTGAACTTGGATAAACAAATAGTTAGTGACTTAACACACTCAGTCTCCCTCATTTGCCCATGCCAGTAACTTTGCACTAGGACAGTCCAGAAATTCCTCATAGGCAGAAAACACCACCACAGCACACGAGGATTTTACTAGCCTCTTGATCAGTCACCTGTGGGCATTGATACACAGCTGCATTTTTAGGGTCTCTATTCTATTCAGAAGCCTCTCTTTGGATTTATAATCATGTTGTTATTCATTTTTCCTTCAGAATCACTGATTTTCCATCCTATTTTTTGCCTCTTGATTTTTCTCTGAACCATTTTCAGTTTCTTTCCATGTCTTTTAAAAACATCTGACTAATGGAAAGAACTGAGGAAGATTCTGTACTATCCAAGCCAGTGATATTCTTTTCTGTATCCTTACAATGATAGTTCTGTTGACTTTTGTCCACAGTAGGACTGTGGACATTAAATTATGACTATTCATTCAAATTGTGGTCAACAGCCGTGCTCAGGTGCATTTCCTTCTTTGTGCCCAGGCATTTCTTCCTGGTTCTGTATTTGCATCGCACATATTTTCTCTAAGAGCATGTGTCTTCATGACATTTTAAAAATTATGTTTAAATATTACAAACAAACATAACTTTCTAGTCATCATATGCATACAGTCTTTTCATATAGTTTTTTATAGTCTTTCATTTGGCATTATATTGATACACTTTTCTACATGTCAACATAGTCATCATTTTTAATGAATCTGCAGTAAAGTTTAAATACTCTCTGGTTATTTGGCATTTGGATGATTTCCAGTTTGTTTTTATTTTTTATTTGCAATTCTAAATTATACCACTGACCTGATGTGAAGAGTTGACTCATTGGAAAAGACCTTGATGCTGGGAGGGATTAGGGGCAGGAGGAGAAGGGGACGACAGAGGATGAGATGGCTGGATGGCATCACTGACTCGATGGACGTGAGTCTGGGTGAACTCCGGGAGTTGGTGATGGACAGGGAGGCCTGGTGTGCTGCAATTCATGGGATCGCAAAGAGTCGGACACGACTGAGCAACTGAACTGAACTGAACTGAACAGCTTTTTATCCTCCCCCCCATTTTTTTCTTAGACTATATTTCCTAAAATAATTCAGTTCGGTCTAAGGATATCACTTTTTTGCTATATTGTTAGATTATTCTTTAGTAAACTACCAGTTTATACAGTTCTACTATAGTTAACAGTAGATTTTATCATTTTTTTCTTCTACTGTAATAGTGATTGAGGCCTCCCTGATGACTCAGTGGGTAAAGAATCCACCTGCAATGCAGGAGACACGGATTTGATCCCTGTATGAGGAAGATCCCCTGGAGGAGGGCATGGCAACCCACTCCAGTATTCTTGCCTGGAGAATTCCATGGACTGAGGAGCCTGACAGGCTACAGTCCAAAGGGTTGCAAAGAGTTGGACAAAACTGAGCAACTAAGCAGGCTTACACACGTAATAGTGATATATCACAGTTTTGTGGGATTTTTGATATTTTAAATGTTTTATTATGAAAAAAATTTCAAACATTCCCAAAAGACCCTTCCAGAAATAGTTCAATGAACAATTCAGTATGTTGCCATACATTTACTAATATACTTCTTAGGTTAAACCTTTTTAAAATAAAGACATCATAATAGTATGCCTTTAAATACTTTAGCATGCATCTCTCACAAATAACATTTTCCTACATTATTGCAACACCATTATCACAGGGAACAAAATTATCAATAATTCCTTAATGTTTCAAACATTAAGTTTCTATTTGTTTCTCCAGTTGTTTCTATAATGACTTTTACAACTGACTTATTTGAAGTGGAATCAATTTAAGAACTATGCATTGTATTTGTATTTGTTATTTTTGTAGTCTTTTTTTTTAAAATCTGAAGCAATTCCCATTTCTTATCTGCTCTCTCACCTCCCCCTACCCTCCAAGGCATTGATTTGTCCAGACCTGAGCATTTTTCTTGTTTGTCCCACATCCTGAATATGCCTGTTTGTTTTCTTTGTGGCATTTAACTTGTTCCTTGTATTTTCCTCAACTGGAAGGTTTAAGACGTGATTAGATTGTAGCCTAACATTTTGACAAAAATATTTAATACATTTTTTTACATTGCATCATATCACGAGGTGCATAAATGTCTGGTTTTCCCCTGTTGATGTTAACTTTTATCATAGGGTTAAGATTGTAACTGCCAGATCTCTCCTGTGAAGTTGTGTTTTTTTTTTCTTTTGTGAGTAGAAAATGTGTTTTTTATTTTTATCATTGATGAGTATTTTTTAGTCTTGAGCTAGTTTTTCATTCGTTTGACCGTTTGTTCAGTGTAGATTTGATACTTTCCTTTTAAGTTTGTACTGTGCATTTAAAAATTTTATATAGTGTAACAAAGAATGATGCGTTATAAAAGATAAATTTCAAGTTTTAAGGTATAGCTTAAGTCAAATATAATTTAACCAAGAAAAACCTTACAGGTTGCAGATATATATACAGTAGGGGACATTTCTTTGACAGAATCCTGTGATGTTTGCTTTTTAAAAATCATTGTAAGCAGGCAAAACTAAGAAGCGTAAAGCTCTGGAATAAAACAATTTCTTTTTCTTTTTGAAAGAGAGTTAAGTCCTGAATTCATAAGTTGTTTTACAAACCCAGCCCCCAAACACTCAGAATTTATTTTTGTTTCTTGTACTCTTGAGTTTTTCATTTGGCTGTCTTTATCAACTTCGCCAGTTCTTTATCAGCTTTAAATAGCTATTCTGTGTATTTGGGGTCTTAACCCCTTTTTTGTCACATGGTGCAGATATATTATCCCGGTCTCTCAGTTGGCTTTTGACTTTGTGGTTTGTTCGACATATAGACTATTTTAATTATCTAATCATGTCTATCAGTCTTTTTCTTTATGATTTCTAGGTTCATGTCTTGGTCACCACCATTCCACTGAAGTTAATAATTCTAATTTTTTTTTTCTATATTTTTGTCTTGTTAATTTTTAATTTCGTATTTCTCATTTTTGCAACTTGGGCAAAAATTTCTTTGTGTTTAATATAGATGAGCCTGTTTATTGTGCTATTGAATTTCTTCTCTTGATCAAAACTTCTTTCTTCATTGTTTAGGGATATAATTATTTTAAACAATCTCTCTTGATTTTGAAGAAATGCTTTTCTGGTTTTTCCAAGTCAATTTGGATGCTGTACCTGTGTTTGAAAATAATAGTGTATTCATCTAATAACAATTCGGTCTGCAGGTTTGTCAAGTATATTCTGGGTCATCAATTATGATGAAATGGTAGCTACAGAACTCGAAAGCTGATCTAAGGACTTCAGTGTTTGATTTTTAAAAGAACGTGACAATTATAAGGGTATAAAGCAAAAAAAAAAAAAAAAAAGGCCTGACAAAACTATCTTTGAATACATTTTACTCTCCTTTCTGTGGGTTCCTCATCTGCAGATTCAACCAGCCAGAGATTGAAAGCATTATCCAGAAAGTTCTGAAAGGCAAGACTTGAATTTCTCAGGACTGGAAACTATTTACCTTGTATTTACAACTGTTTTGACAACTGTTCACATATCAGTTACATTGTGTTAGGTATTATAGGTAATCTAAAGATGATTTCTAGTATGTGGATCAGATGTGCTGTTATATGCAAATACTACATCATTTTATATGAGGGACTTGAGCATCTGTGGATGTTGGTTTTGAGGGGATGGTCCTGGAGTCAATCCCTCATGGATACTGAGGGATGATTGTATGCTAAGATAGTGGAGAAAAAGAAACACTGGCAGACTCTTAGAATGATGGTCTAAGGACTTTTTGTAATTTAGAGCCCAGATTTCATGATTTAACAGTTTCTTGTTAGAAACTTAATAGAGAAAGAAAGCCATTGTTCTCTAAAAGTTGTTTTCCAACACTTTCTTAAGGCAGGGCAACGTTCATTATCATTATATAACATACTTTGCTGCTGCTTTTAAAATGAAGTATTTCTTTTGAAAGAAGTGTCATACATGAAATGAAAGATTTCCCTCCTACTGAGAAGCTTTGGACAAATTATTTACTTGGGCCTTAATTTTTTTTGTGTGTTCCATGAGGGTATTGGACCTGGGGCCCTCTGATGTTGCTCAGAATCTTGTCAAGTTATGTTTAGGGATTTTTTTTTTTTTAATTATTACTTCCTACATTGTAAGATTTGGTCAACATTTCAGTGTCATTTGTATATTACAGCATGGATTAAAAGACTAGAATTTTTTTTTTGGCCTCGAGGCAGGCAGGATCTTAGTTTCCCAACCAGGGATCGGATTCATGCCCCCTGCTTTGGAAGTGTAGAAGCTTAACCACTGGACCACCAGGGAAGTCCTCTTGCACAGTTTTTTGACTGAAGCTTTATTCTGAATGAAAGAATGTAGTGGTTCACTATTAGAACATGATGTATAGTGTAGTTTTTTTCTAAATTTTACTTTATCCTCTTACCATGGTATCTAACAAGATGGGAAAACTCTCGTTGAGCCTCTGACTTACTCTGCTGATTATGCTCAATTAAAATTATTAACTACAGTTGACCTTTGAACAACATGGTCTGACTGTGCCAATCCACTTATATGCAGATTTTGTTCAGTAAATACCTACTGCAGTGCTACACATCCATAGTTGGTAGAATCCATGAATGTAAAACCACAAATATGGAGGGCTGACTGTAAACTTATACTCAGATTTTTGAATGCTCCTGGGACCAGAGCATCTAACTCCTGAGCTGTTCAAGGGTCAACTGTATGTATCTGTGTTAGTTTAGGGATTTCAGATTTTGTATTTCACATATTTTTCCCACAAATATTTATTTTATTATGAGGCTTCATAATTACACATATGTTGCATCTGTTCTTTTATGAATACGAAATATAAGAAAAATGAAAAGACTTGGAGGTAAAGATTGTATTTCACAAATTTATCTTTTGTTTCTTATACTATTAATAAAATGTCAGGATTGAAATTTAGATTTAATGTTAATATTCCCTAATCTCTTCAGTCGTCTATTATGCCTACAAAGAGCAAACCAGGAAGTTTACGGTAGTGAAACGCCAGTCTCCTCAGCAGGAGTTTTGTTCATTTTTTCAGGGCACTGCGTTTCTGTGATTTGACTGGAGGTTTACGTAAGTTTTCCCTTGGGAGCCCTGGACTGAGGAACAGGAAACATGTAAGAGTTTTTATAAGAATCTTATGAAATGATGTAAGGAGGATAGAATTGGATCTTACACTAGTTGTGCCATGGCAAATTGTCTTTGACAGTTTATATTTAACTGTGTATTAATACAATTTTAAAAATGCCTTATCTTGAAACATTGAAGGCTATGTGGTTTAAAGGCCAACTTAACTTTTAAAGCGGTAGAGGTGTAATATCCAGACGTAGGCATTCATGAAAATCTTATTTAAATTATCCATTCCACAATTTTTTTGTTTCTTATATAGTAACTTCAGGAGTAGGAATCTATTTAGCAGAGAGCCTGGTACATAGTAGGTGATTGGTAAAGGAAGGTTGAACAAATGCATCCGTTGAAAGTATTCAAATTATAATAGATAGAAATTATGAAAAAAAAATTACGAGGGACTTCTTTACACATATATTTTCCATTTAAAAAACCGTCTTGTGTTCTTTAAGTCTGAAATGATTTCAGAACGTAAAGTTTAACTCATGCAAAAAAAGTCTAATGGTGATGGTGGTGGTAAAGTAGTGAGGATATTGTCTATATTATTTGCATCTAGACAACAAACCTAGGAGATTTGTATTTTACACAAGCTGAAGAATATACTTGTGTTTGGAGAAGGAAGTGGCATCCACTCCAGTACTCTTGCCTGGAAAATCCTGTGGACAGAGGAGCCTGGTAGTCTACAGTCCATGGGGTCAGAGGAGCCTGGTAGTCTACAGTCCATGGGGTCTCACAGAGCTGGACGCGCCTGAGCGACTTCACTTTCATGAGGCAGATGACCTAGGAATTCTAGGATTCTTATTTTACAAAGCTACTTAAAACATTTGAGTAGCGAGATTATTTGTTAAAGTGAAACCATGTGTTTGTTGTTGTGTGTGCATGTTTGGTCATGTCTGATTCTGCGATCCCGTGGACTATAACCTGCCAGATTTCTCTGTCCATAGTATTTTCCATGTTAGAATACTGGAGTGGGTTGCCATTTCCTACTCCAGGGGTATAAATACTCCTTGAGTTTTTTTAAACCTAGAAGGAGCCTGTAATCCTCTGTAGTTCTAGCTTAGTGATCCATCCTCTGACTTTATAATTTAGGAATCATAGGGCTTCCCAGGTGACACAGTGGTAAAGAATCCACTTGCCAGTGCAGGAGGTGCAGGAGACACGGGTTCTCTCCCTGGGTCAGGAAGATCCCCTGGAAGAGGAAATGGCAACCCACTCCAGTATTCTTGCGTGGGAATTTCCATAGACAGAGGAGCCTGGCCATGGGGTCACAAGGATTCAGATGTGATTGAGCACACACAGGCACAGAGAGCTTGCACCCTGCCCCAATTTGTAGAACTTTATGGGAAGGTCACGACTAGAACTTGGAGCACACTCATCCTGCCATGCTCAACCTAGCTCTTTTTTCATTCTGTTACCCTGTGTTTCACAGTTGTGAACCCAGGACATCTGTGTTTTCCATTTGTTTACTTGTTTGTTTTTTGCAGTTGTCATTTGTAATAATTTTTTTTCAGAGAATAAGTAGGAAAGTAAATGTTAAATTTAAAAGTTGAATATTATTAGCTTATTTACAGTTTTACAACAGAACGAGTAGGAAAATGACTTGAAGGACTAAGTCAGTAGCTAACTACATATGTGACCTAGGGCAAATGTTGTAACCTCTGTGAGACTGTATCTGCTACCTTCTTAATTAGAATCCTTCAGGGCTTCTGCCCAGAACAAATATATCTGGTTTTTCTTTGTTATTTTTTTTTTTTTTTTAATATTTGTCACTGAAAGTATAACAATACAAAGTGTACAGGTCGTAACGATAGTGAATTATAAAATGAACATACTGGTATACCCATTGCTGTTGTATTTTGAAAAAGCTTCCTTGGTGATCATAATAAGCTTTCCTTTAAAAGAAATCACTGGACTTGTGGCTATAGGTAATCTCATGTTTTTTACAACTCTTTCTAGACTGAAATTAGCAGAAACGGGGTAGAGAGAAGGAATTTGTCCAGTCACAAAAATTTGCTTTGAATAGGTTTATTTTGATTATATTAAGTCTTGTCTTTCTGATGTTTCTCTTCTTCCTCTTTGCCCTTTTTCCTTTCTGTCTAGGTCCTGGATGGAATGGAGAGGGCTCCTACTCAGCCTCTAACTATCTTTTCTGAGAGTGGTCAGAGAGTTCTTAAACAGGTCTGTTGATTCTGTAGTATACAAATCCAAGTTTGAGTTATAAAATATTTGTTTTCAACCTAAACGAAGGATTGAATTAAGAAGTAGCTTTTTTAAAAAAGAAGCCATTTTGATCTCAATGTCCGCAGGGTATTTACTTTAGCAAGCTGCATTTGGCATGTGGATTGGACCCAAAGTGACTCAGTTAAATAAGATCTGCTTACTAGAAAAGCAATTGTCATGTCTTTATCAGTTATGTTGATTATATATTATATGGCAGACTCTTTGTTGGTTTCTGGAAAATACCAGGAAAAGATGAAAAAGTGAGTATCTCATTTGTCTGTGATTCTGGTGGAAAATGGAGGCATGGAAAAATCCAAGAAGGAAAATAATTATTTGGCTCTGTTTCTAATATTCTTAGAATTCATAACACTGGGGAAAACAATCACAGCTACCTTTACCTTGCAAATCTGTCATTCAGGGAAGGGCAAGTATATACAGGTTTTTTTCTTTTCTGTTTTTCTTTCTTTTACCTCACTCTGTGTCACCATGAATGAACTTTATCATTATTTAGACAGATAAAAACTCAAGCTTAGTGATTTTCCAAACTTGTCTTTACACTGGAATCTCCAGTAGAACTTTGCAAAGTACTGATGTCTTTGTTCCGCCTCCCAACCACCACCTCTAACCCCAGGTTGTGATTTAATGGCCTGGGGATATGGCCTAGGAATTTTGAAAAGATCCCAACAGGGTTCTGAAGTGCCGACAAGTTTAGGAACCACTGTTCTAGCTAGTTAAAGCAGATCTGGCCACTATGCAACTTGTGACTTTTTTGTGTAAATATTTGGATAAATATATGAATAAAGGATAAATATTTTTATTTTAGAATCCTGTTCTTTAAACCTAAATTCTTACCAGAATGTAAGCTTCATAAAAGCAGGTACCATGTATATATTTTCTTCCCCATTATATCATTAACATTTCAAACAATAACTGGCATGTATGCCTAAATATTTGTTAAATGGGTGAATGAACCTATCCTTCTTTAGTGAACTGAGTATGCTTTTACCTGGTACACAAGTGGTCTGAGATACAGAGTAGAGTGGGGTGGTGGTGGTGGTAGTGAAGAGTCCAGCCTCTATGACTGACTGACTGGGCTCTAGTCACAGCTCTGTCACTTGGTAGTAGGACCTTAAGCAAGTTGTATGGTATATCTTGGGCTTCTCTGGTGGCTCAGTCAGTGGTAAAGAATCTGCCTGTTAATGTAGGAGATGCCATTTTGATCCCTGGGTCAGGAAGATCCCCCAGAGAAGGAAGTGGTAACCCACTTCAGTATTCTTGCCTGGGAAATTTCACGGACAGAGGAGCCTGGTGGGCTGCAGTCCATGGGGTTGCAAAAGAGTCGGACACAACTGAGCAACTAAACAACAACAAAACTGGTATATCTCACTTGTTAAGAAACTGCCAGACAGTTTATTTATTTATTTTAAAATATTTATTTCTTTTGCTGTGCTGGGTCTTAGTTGTAGCACATGGGATCTTTAGTTGCAGCTTAGGAACTCTTAGCTGTGGCATGTAGGATCTAGTTCTCTGACCGGGGATCAAGAGTTCCCAGCAGGGATCTGCACTGGGAGCACAGTCTTAGCCACTGTATTACCAGGGAAGTCCCTGCCAAACAGTTTAAAAAGACGTGAATGTTCAGCAGAATTTCTAAGGAGGGTGCATTAGTTATCTATTGTTGCATAACAAATTACCACAAATTTAGCCGCTTGAAACATGTATTTATTAGGGCACAGTTTCCAGAAGTCAGGAGTTTGGACACAGTTTAGGTGGGCCTTCTGTATCAGGGTCTCGCAGGCAGCAGTCAGGGTGTCAGCCAGGAATGGAGTCATCTCAGTGATTGACTGAAGAAGGATTTCCTCTAAGCTTTCTTGGTTGTTGGCAGAATTTACTTTGTCAAGGGGTATTGGATTTTTAAGGCCTTGGTTTCTCACTGGCTATTGGCTGGACAAAGCTAGTAGAGGTGATGGAATTCCAGTTGAGCTGTTCCAGATCCTGAAAGATGATGCTGTGAAAGTGCTGCACTCAATATGCCAGCAAATTTGGAAAACTCAGCAGTGGCCACAGGACTGGAAAAGGTCAGTTTTCATTCCAATCCCAAAGAAAGGCAATGCCAAAGAATGCTCAAACTACCACACAATTGCCCTCATCTCACACGCTAGTAAAGTAATGCTCAAAATTCTCCAAGCCAGGCTTCAGCAATATGTGAACCGTGAACTTCCTGATGTTCAAGCTGGTTTTAGAAAAGGCAGAGGAACCAGAGATCAAATTGCCAACATCTGCTGGATCATGGAAAAAGCAAGAGAGTTCCAGAAAAACATCTATTTCTGCTTTATTGACTATGCCAAAGCCTTTGACTGTGTGGATCACAATCAACTGTGGCAAATTCTGAAAGAGATGGGAATACCAGACCACCTGATCTGCCTCCTGAGAAATTTGTATGCAGGTCAGGAAGCAACAGTTAGAACTGGACATGGAACAACAGACTGGTTCCAAATAGGAAAAGGAGTACGTCAAGGCTGTATATTGTCACCCTGTTTATTTAACTTATATGCAGAGTACATCATGAGAAACGCTGGACTGAAAGAAACACAAGCTGGAATCAAGATTGCCAGGAGAAATATCAATAACCTCAGATATGCAGATGACACCACCCTTATGGCAGAAAGTGAAGAGGAACTCAAAAGCCTCTTGATGAAAGTGAAAGTGGAGAGTGAAAAAGTTGGCTTAAAGCTCAACATTCAGAAAGCAAAGATCATGGCATCCGGTCCCATCACTTCATGGGAGATAGATGGGGAAACAGTGGAAACAGTGTCAGACTTTATTTTTCTGGGCTCCAAAATCACTGCAGATGGTGACTGCAGCCATGAAATTAAAAGACGCTTACTCCTTGGAAGGAAAGTTATGACCAACCTAGATAGCATATTCAAAAGCAGACACATTACTTTGCCAACAAAGGTTCGTCTAGTCAAGGCTATGGTTTTTCCTGTGGTCATGTATGGATGTGAGAGTTGGACTGTGAAGAAGGCTGAGCGCCGAAGAATTGATGCTTTTGAAGTGTGGTGTTGGAGAAGACTCTTGAGAGTCCCTTGGACTGCAAGGAGATCCAACCAGTCCATTCTGAAAGAGATCAGCCCTGGGATTTCTTTGGAAGGAATGATGCTAAAGCTGAAACTCCAGTACTTTGGCCACCTCATGTGAAGAGTTGACTCATTGGAAAAGACTCTGATGCTGGGACGGATTGGGGGCAAGAGGAGAAGGGGACGACAGAGGATGAGATGGCTGGATGGCATCACTGACTCGATGGATGTGAGTCTGAGTGAACTCTGGGAGTTGGTGATGGACAGGGAGGCCTGGCGTGCTGCGATTCATGGGGTCGCAAAGAGTCAGACATGACTGAGCAACTGATCTGATCTGATCTGATTGGCTGGAGACAGTTGTCAGTTCCTTACCTTGTAGCCCCTCCAACGTGGCAAGCTGAGAAGAAAGTAGAGTCTCCTAGGGAGATGGAAGTCTCATTCTTTTGTAACCTGATCAGAGAAATGCCATCCCATCACCTTTACTATATATATTTGGCTATAAGTAAGTCACTAGGCTAGCCCACATTCAGGAGGAGGAAGAGTGGCAGGGGTGATTATACCAGGGCATAAGTACCAGGAGGCTGGGACAATTGGTGGCCATCTTAAAAGTCTGTCTACCACAGAAGACATGGCTTAGTGCCAGGCTGGGACTCAAAGGGATATTAAAGGGAGTAGTGGTAGTGAGGAGTAGTTTGTAAAATTTTCTTCACTTTCCTTGTATCAAACTATATCTCTTTCTTCCTTCTATCTTTAATATTAGTTTCTGTCCCCTTCAAGAATGGAGACCTAATACAAAGATCATTCTCACAGTGAGATTTTAATCTTGAGTGGGTGGTGTGTGTGTATGTTTTAAGATTCAATTAAGGCTTCTCCCTGTATCATTTAGTGTTTATATACATTTTTTTTTTTAACATTTTGTCATGGAACTTGAGACAGATACAAAAGTAGAATGATATCCTGAACCCCCATGTACCTTTCACCCAGCTTTGGCAATTTATTTTTACTAATCTTACATGTATTATTTATATATAGTAAGATGCACAGTTTGAGTTTTGATAGATGTATATATCCCCACAATAAAGATGTAGAACATTTTCACTCCAAAAGTACCTCATCATTGTGTAATCAGTCCCCACCCCAATCCCAGACAAGTACCCATCTGATGCCTATTGCTGTAGGTTGGTTTTGCCTACTAGAATGTCATAGAAATATTCTTTTGATCACCACGAAGTTTTTGATATTCATTCATGTTGTTGCATGTATCAGTGGTTCAGAATTCTTCAGCCTTGGCACTGTGGACATTTTTAACAGGATAATTCTTTGTCTTGGAGATTGTCCCATGTATGTGGGTTATTCGGTAGCATCCCTTACTGCTATCCACTAGAAGCCATTAGCACTCCCCTCTCCAGTGGTAACAATCAGAAATGTGTCTAGACTTTGCCAAATGTCCAATACA
This sequence comes from Bos mutus, assembly GCF_027580195.1. Taxonomy (NCBI): domain Eukaryota; kingdom Metazoa; phylum Chordata; class Mammalia; order Artiodactyla; family Bovidae; genus Bos; species Bos mutus. The sequence goes on along the minus strand of NC_091629.1, from coordinate 48,445,053 downwards.
AAATCCCCTTCCTGCTCTACTTGAAAATCCTTTCAGTAGTCGATCCTTTTTGTCAGTAGTCTACTATAGGAATATACTTCAGTTTATCCACTTACTAACTGATAGACCTTTGATTTGTTTCCAGTTTATTTTCATTTGAGGCAGTTGTAAATAAAGTTCTATTCATTTTCATAGGCATGTCTCTGTGTAGACATGTTTTCATTTATTTTGGGTAAATACCTAGGAGAGTGATTGCTGGGTCTTATCGTAAGACACTTTATATAACTTTAAACTGCCAAATAATTTATTTCTTTTTTACATTCCCACCAACATGAGAGTTCCAGTTGCTCTACATCTTTGTCAACATTTGATATTATTATTCTTTTTAATTTTAGCCATTATAGTAGATGTAGCTTTAATTTGCCTTCTCCTGATGACCAATGATGCGGAACATGTTTTCATGTTCTTATGGTAATGTATCTGTTCAAATCTTTTGCAGATTTTTTATTGGGTTGTTTGTCTTATTACTGAGTTTCCTTTGTCTTTTCCCCAACGTGTGTACAAACATTAAGAAAATAAAAATAATGAATCAGTTTTATATACTTCTTATCTTTAAAATGTGAACATTTCCCATGATGTTAAGTATTTTTGAAAACATGACTTTTAATGGAGAAGCAATATTTGAATACATTTAAATTGATTCACCACTTTTGTTGTTTAGCCTTGAGCTAGGTTCCAGTTTTTCACTATCAGTATTTTGATAAACATCTTTGAATATGAATCTTTAACCACATCTTTAATTATTTATTGTTAGATTCCTAGATTTGAGGATTATAATTATGTTAAGGAAAATTGAACATTTATGAGCAAAATATGAATGTTAATCTGTCGTATATTAACTGTTGCTGCAGTTGAGTATTTCATTAAAAATGTTTATGTTGGAAGAAGGGCATATTTCATTTTGGTTTTTTTGGATTACTTATGAAATGAACAAACTTTTCATATATTTATTGATTTTTATTTCTAATTTTATAAATTTTCTATTTGAGGGCCAATTTTAGAGGGGATGTTAGTATTTCCTTATTTTTAATGTTAAATTTATTAACCTTTTGTCATTTACAAATATAATTCCCAGTTTATATTTTGCCTTTTTACTCTTGTGTACTTTGTCCTGCAAAATTTTAAAAATAATAATGAAATTATATGATGATTTGTATAATACATAATATTATGTATTATATAATATTATATATTTTGCTTTAGCTCTTCAGTCCATGACCTGATAAATATACTGTGTATGAATATATAACCAATATGTGATTGTAGTTTTATTTTTTATATTTAACTTTTGGTTTTTTTTGGCCCTATTGTGAGGCATGCAGGATCTTAGTTCTCCAACCAGGGATTGAACCCATGCCTCCTTCAGTGGAAGCTCAGAGTCTTAACCACTGGACCACCAGGGAAGTCCTGAAGTAAGAATTTAATAAAACTTTTTCCAGATACTCAATTTGTCCCAAATTACAAAACAAAATCATCTCCTGTAAAGACGTATGATACAACATCCAATAATGAACAATCAGAAGAGAACCAAATAAAAAAAGTCACTTATAGCAACCCACAAAATGTAAGACAATATTTGTAAATCATATCTAAAAAGGAATTTATATCTAAAATTTATCAAGAACTCTTGTAATTCAGTAATAAAGACAAGCATTCTAATTTTAAAATTGGCAAAGAATTTTAATAGATATTTCCCCAAAGAAATTATTCTAGTAGTTAATAAACACGAAAATTTGCTGAACACCATTAGCTATCAAGGAAATGCAAGTCAAAACCACAGTGAGATACAGTTGCACACCCACTAGGATGGTTATAATGAGAAAGATAACAAATATTGGTGAAGATGTGGAGAAATTGGAACTCCTGTATACTGCTGATGGGAATGCAAAAGGATGTAACTCCTTCAGAAAAAAGTCTGACTCGAAAGGCTAAATATAGATAACGTATGACCCAACAATTTTCCTCCTCAGTGTACATATACTCAAGAGAAATAAAAACGTATATCCACACCAAAATTTTGTACACCCCAGTATTCATAGCAACATTAGTCATAATAGAGAATGGTGGACACAATCCAAATGTCTATCAACTGATGAGTGAATGAATGAATGAATATGGTGTTTACATACAAAGGGATATGTGTGTGCGTGCCGAGTCGCTTCAGTCGTATCTGACTCTGCAACCCTGTGGAATGCAGCCTGCCAGGCTCTTTTATCCATGGGATTCTCCAGGCAGGAATACCAGAGTGGATTGCCATGCCCTCCTCCAGGGGATATTCCCAGCCCAGGGATCAAACCTGCATCTCATGTCTACCTGCACTGGCAGGTGGGTTCTTTACCACTTGCGCCTCCTGGGAAGCCTGTGAAAGTGAAAGTCGCTCAGTTGTATCCGACTCTTTGAGACTCCAGGGACTGTAGCCTGCCAGGCTTCTGTGTCCATGGAATTCTTCAGGCCAGAATACTGGAGTGGGTTAGCTGTGCCCTTTTCCAGGCGATCTTCGCAACCCGGGATCAAACCCAGGTCTCCCACATGGCAGGCGGGTTCTTTACCAGCTGAGCTACCAGGGAAGCCCTGGAAGCCCATACAAAGGGAAATTATTTGGTAATTTAAAATAATGAAGTACTGTTACTTGGTACAGCATCTTGGAGAAATAAAACTAAGTGAAAGAAGCCAGTCACAAAAGACCACTTATTGTATGGTTCTTATTGTATGAGGTATCTCGATTAGACTAGTGTTCCTTGACCTAGCCTAAAACTCTTTATCCTTTAATGGGGAGGGGCAGGTAACCCATTAAATTAATGACAGAGCATATTAACAAAATTCTTCATATTACTCAAATAAAGATCATGGTGACTGATAGTAATTTTTATTTTGTACCTTATCTTCATTTTGAATAATAATTTTTCAAAAATAGCATTGGTATTAATCATATTTATAGTAGCACAATAAAGGACAGAAAAGGTATGGACCTAACAGAAGCAGAAGATATTAAGAGGTGGCAAGAATACACAGAAGAACTATATAAAAAAGATCTTCAAGACCCAGATAATCACAATGATGTGATCATTCACCTAGAGCCAGATATCCAGGAGTGCGAAGTCAAGTGGGCCTTAGGAAGTATCACTATGAACAAAGCTAGTGGAGGTGATGGAATTCCAGTTGAGCTGTCTCAAATCCTAAAAGATGATGCTGTGAAAGTGCTGCACTCAGCATGCCAGCAAATTTGGAAAACTCAGCAGTGGCCACAGGACTGGAAAAGGTCAGTTTTCATTCCAATCCCAAAGAAAGGCAATGCCAAAGAGTGTTCAAACTACCACATAGTTGCATTCATCTCACACGCTAGCAAAGTAAATTGCTCAAAATTCTCCAAGCCAGGCTTCAACAGTACACAAACTGAACTTCCAGATGTCCAAGCTGGATTTAGAAAAGGCAGAGGAACCAGAGATCAAATTGCCAACATCTGCTGGATCATTGAAAAAGCAAGAGAGTTCCAGAAAAACATCTATTTCTGTTTTATTGACTACGCCAAAGCCTTTGACTATGTGAAATACAACAAACTCTGGAAAATTCTTCAAGAGATGAGAATACCAGACCACCTGACCTGCTTCCTGAGAAATCTATATGCAGGTCAAGAAGCAAGAGTTAGAACTGGACATGGAACAACAAACTGGTTCCAGATCGGGAAAGGAGTATGTCAAGGCTGTATGTGTCACCTTGCTTATTTAATTTATATGCAGAATACATCATGAGAAATGCCAGACTGGATGAAGCACAAGCTGGAATCAAGATTGCAGGAAGAAATATCAATAACCTCAGATATGCAGATAACACCACCCTTATGGCAGAAAGCAAAGAAGAACTAAAGAGCCTCTTGATGACAGTGAAAGAGTAGAGTGAAAAAGTTGGCTTAAAGCTCAACATTCAGAAAACTAAGATCATGGCATCTGGTCCCATCACTTCATGGCAAATAGATGGGGCAACAGTGGAAACAGTGGCTGACTTTGTTTTGGGGGGTTCCAAAATCACTGCAGATGGTGACTGCAGCCATGAAATTAAATGATGCTTACTCCTTGGAAGAAAAGTTATGACCAACCTAGACACTGTATTCAAAAGCAGAGACATTACTTTGCCAACAAAGGTCTGTCTAGTCAAAGCTATGGTTTTTCCAGTAGTCATGTATGGACGTGAGAGTTGGACTGTAAAGAAAGCTGAGCACCAGAGAATTGATGCTTTTGAACTGTGGTGGTGGAGGAGAAGACTCTTGAGAGTCCCTTGGACTGCAAGGAGATCCAACCAGTCCATCCTAAAGGAGATCGGTCCTGGGTATTCATTGGAAGGACTGATGCTGAGGCTGAAACTTCAATACTTTGGCCACCTGGTGCAAAGAGCTGACTCATTGGAAAAGACCCTGATGCTGGGAAAGATTGAAGGCAGGAGAAGAAGGGGATGACAGAGGATGAGGTGGTTGGATGGCATCACCGACTCAATGGACATGAGTTTGAGTAAACTCCAGGAGTTGGTGATGGACAGGGAGGCCTGGGGTGCTGCAGTCCATGGGATCGCAAAGAGTCGGATACGACTGAGTGACTGAACTGAACTGATATTTATAATAACTGTTTAGACTTAGTCTTATGTTTATGTTTGAGGAGGGCATGGCAACCCACTCCAGCATTCTTACCTGGAGAATCCCAATGGACAGAGGAGCCTGGTGGGCTGTGGTCCATGGGGTCACAAAGAGTCGGACACAACTGAGCAACTAAGCACAGCACAGCACAGTCTTATGTTTAACTGATTGAATTTTTCCTTCCTATTCTTAAGGTCTTTGTTTTTGGTTAATTATATTCAGACAATGTACTTTTTAGTACTTTTTTATAAAAAGTACATGAATGGTATACATCTGAAAGTATCATTTCACACTGAATGACAACTTAGTGGGGAAGGGAGCAGAATTATTAGGTCTCCTTGTTTTTTCCATTCTTAATTCTTTAATATATTGCCATTATCTTCCGGTCTTGCAAAGCGAAAATCTGGCCAGAGCAAGTTTTGGTCTTCTGTATATGACTTCTTTTTTCCTTATTGGTTGATTGTGGGGCATTTTCTTTATCCTTAAAACTGAAAGTTTCACTAGAACAAATCCAGTCACTCTCTTTTTAGTAATTTTGCTGGTCTTTTGTGAGCTCTTTTGAGCTGGAGATGCAGAACATTCTTTGACCCAGGAAAGTTTACCTTTCTTTTTAAAAAAATCTTTGATTATTATTTCTGTCCGTTTGTTTCCAGGATAGCAAATTAGTTGAAGTTTATTTCTCTCTTTTCATCAATCCTCTCTCATACTTTGCATTATTTGTCCTTCCCTACTCCATTCTGAAAGAAATTTTTGAATTTGTTGTCCCTGTGTTTCTAACAAAGTATTTTGCTCTTTACTTTTCTAGTAAAGATTTGAATTCTGCTTTGGTGTATTTGTAATTTTTACCTTTATTTTCCCCTTGTCGTATTTATTTCTGCATCTCAACTAGCTCCTTTCATTTCTGCCTGTGAACTTTGAGCTCTTATTTCAATGTGCTTTATCAAGTTTGTTAAGAGCAATGTAATTGATTTCTAAAATTTAACTGATTGCTGCCTTATATTTTCATTTCTGGATTACAGAGGCAGAGTTTCTTTTCTTTTATGTTGCAGAAAGTTTTTCTATCTCTCTCCTCAATTTTTCTTCCTTGAGTAAGGAGAGGGGTATACAGGTCTAGTGTGTGCCAGATAGGGTAGACTTGTTCCTTCTTTGGCTATTTGGTAGCCGTAGGAATTCTCTTTTAAGGTGTTAAAGGACTGATTGATTCACATTGTTTCTGAATACTTTTGAGTGTCCAGCAGTCATTTATGTGTTTCCTGCTGGATTGAGTAGAGGAAATGCCTTCCTTTGGCCTGGTAATTTTACTTTGAAAAAGATGATTTTTTGTTATTGTTTATAATTTGAAGTCTAGGCTACAAAAAAATGATTTCCAGTATGTAATGCTCCCAGGGCTTTTGCTATCTCAGCCCTTCCTGCATTTGCCTTCAAATCTCAGGGTGTATGTACTACTTTGTATGTTACAAAATCTGAAGTACAGGAGGAAGGTTGTGGGTATATAGTACTGATAGCACTGACCGTTTTAAGTGAATCTCTTACAAAAGGGTAATGTAACAGCATTGCCATTGCTGCCTCTGGAGAAAGCTGTTTAGGAACAGGTAGTTGGAGGAAGTTAGAAATCTGTTGCTATCCTCCTGGCTCCCATTTGTGCCTGCTCTTTGGCAGAAAAGTCGTTTTTGACTCCAGCAGTTGTTTGAGCAGCAGCCCTAGTTGCCAGTGCTGTTAATAACTTTGAGTCTCAGTGTGTCCTTAAGTATATCAGTGAAAAATTAGGATGGAGGTGATGATAGAGATGAACCAGGCCTTGTTCGGTAGCCTCCATTTTAGCTCCCAGCTTACTGTTAACTTTTTGAAAGAAGGAAGATGAGAGAAGAGTGGAGAATAGCCACTAGTGGAAGAAGGAAGAGCTTTAAATATCTGTACCAAATGAGTTGCAATTTCTCAGAGAAATGTGATAACATTGAAATCAAATAGTCGAGGTTTAAAATACTTTTGGTTAGTCTTTGTTTTAAAGTTTATTTTGTTTGATACAAGTATTGCTACCCAGCTTCCTTTTTATTTTCATGTAATACCTTATTTCATACCCTCATGTTCAGTCTGTGTTTTGTTTTAGATCTGATGAGTCTCTTGAAGGCATTGTGTATCTGGGTCTTGTTTTTGTATCTATTTAGCTACTCTGTGTCTTTTGATTGGAGCATTTAGCCATTCAGGTTTAAAGTAATTGATGGTATATACTTACTGCCATTTGTTGATTTTATTCTGATTGTTTTGCAATTCTTTTGTGTTCCTTATTTTTTTTCTCTCTCTCTTCCCTTGTGATTTGATGACTATCTTTAGTATTATGTTTGGATTCCTTTCTATTTTGCATGTGTGTATTATAGATTTTTGCTTTGTGATTACCATGAGATTTGTATATAGCTCTGTGGGTGTGTAAATTAAGTTCAAACACATTCTAACAACTCTGCATTTTTATTCTCTCCCCAACCACGTTTAATGTTTTGACATTATATTTTACCTCTTCTTGTTTTGTGAATCCCTTAACTACTTACTGTGGATAGAAATGATATACTACTTTAACCTTTTAACCTTCCTACTAGTTTTATATGTGGTCGATCTGCCTTTACTGTATGCTTTACTTTATAAATAAGTTGTTGTGTTTTTTTTACCATGCCACACAGCTTTCAGGATCTTAGTTCGCCAACCAGAGGTCAGATCTGTTCGCCCTCCAGTGGAAGCGCAGAATCCTAACCACTGGATTGCCAGGGAATTCCCCATAATTCTGATATTTCTAGTTGTGGTCTTTTTTGTTTTTTTAGAGAAGTCCTTCTAACATTTCTTCTAAAGCCAGTTTAGTGACACTGAACTTTCAGCTTTTGCTTATCTGCACAACTCTTCATCTCTCCTTCAAATCTGAATGATAGCCTTGCTGGGTAAGCTATTCTTGGTTGTAGGTTTCTTCCTTTCATCTCTTTGATTATATCATGCCACTTTTGGTCTGTAACGTTTCTGCCGAAAACAGTTCATGGTCCCGTGGGAATTCCTTTGTATGTAACTATTTGCATTTTCTCTTGCTGCTTTTTTTTTTTCTTCTTTTGGCCACGCTGTGTGGCTTGTGGGATCTCAGGTCCACAACCAGGGATTGAACCCCAACAATGGCAGTGAAAGAGCTGAATCCTAACCACTAGACAACTGGGAACTCCCTACTCTTGCTGCTTTTAAGATTCTTTGTCTTTAACTTTTGCCATTTTAATTATAGTATATCTTGGTGTGGACCTCTTTGGGTTCATCTTGTTTGGGACTCTGTACTAAGTCCTAGATGTGGATGTCTGTGTCCTTTGCCAGGTTAGGGAAGTTTTCAACTCTAATTTTTCGAATAAATTCTATACCCTTTTGTGTCTTCTCCTATTTGGGCCTCTAAACTGCTAATGTTAGTATGCTTGCAGTTTTCCAAGAGATTTCTTAAGCTATCCTCATTTTCATAAGTTCTTTTTTCTGTTCAGCTTGTGTGATTTCCATTACTCTGACTTCCTGTTTGCTGATCTGTTCCTCTGTATTGTCTAATCCACTGTTGATTACATCTAGTGTATTTTTAATTTCAGTTATTGTGTCCTTCAGCTCTGTTTGGTTCTTCTTTGTATTTTCTAACTCTTAATTTCTCACTTTGTTCATTCATTCTTCCAAGTTTGTTGAGCATCTTATGATCATTACCCTGTACTCTTTGTCAGATGGATTGTTTATCTCCACTAACTTCTTCTTTGGTTTTGTTTTGTTACTCTGTTTGAAACATACTCCTCTATCTCCTTGTTTTACCTAAATCTATTTATTTCTATTGCTTTGACCAAAAGGTTCATTCAGGTTTTTCCACTGTTATGGAAAAATCTGAACAAACCTTTTGGCCAACCCAATATGTAGTAGGTAGGCCAGTTATTGTATATTTCCCAATTTTGGAGAAGTAGCCTTATACAGGAGACGTCCTATGGGGCCCAGCTGCATGCTACTCTTGGTCACTTAGAGCTGTATACCCTTGGGGTGCCCTCTGTGGACTGTGTGGGTCATTTTGTTGTTGGGGGGCCGTGTACTGTGGACATGCTGGTAGGCAAGGCTGGCTCCCAGCCTAGTTGGCTGCCAGGTCCTGCCTCATGGATGGCTGCCAACCCACTGGTGGTGGGCCTGGCACAACTGTCTACAGGATCCCAGGGGTCTCAGATCTGGTGTTGGCCCATAGGTGGGAAGGGCCAGATCCCTCAGAGGCTGAGGCTGGTGCTGGCCTGCTAGTGGGTGGGTAAAGCCCCCAGGACTAATAGGCTAGAGGGCTAGAGGGAGTACTCCAAAATGTCTCTTGCCAGCACCAGTATCTTCATGGTAGAACAAGGTCCCCCATTGGGCTGCTACCAATATCTGTGTCCCCAGGTAGTGTCCCAGTTGATACCTTCCTCTCCAGGAGGCTCTGCAAGATTAGCAAGTGTTTCTGACCCAGGCTCCTTTCAAGTTACTGCCTCTGTATTGGGAGACCATGTGAGATTTGACATGCACCCTTTAAGAGCAGAGTCTCTTTCTTACAGCCTTCTAGCTGTCCTGTACACAAGCCCTGCTGACCTTTAAAGCTAGGTGTTCTGGGGACTCATCTTCCCAGTGCAGAATCCCTATGCTGGGGATCTTTGTGTGTGTCTGTAACCCCTCATTTCTTGGGGAAAACACCTGCAACTGTGATTATCCTCTCCTTTGTGGGTCCTTACCTGGGGATGTGGGTTTTGACTATACCATGTCTAACTTTTTTAGCCAAATGTTTAATTTACTTTATTTTCTCCTGATACAGGTGTTCTTGGCTGTGTGAATTTTCTTCTCAACTTGTTGGGCTATATTCTTTAGGTTCCAATGTGTAGTATTCTCCTTATTTCTAAAGGTTTTGCTGTTTTGGTTTCTTTTTTAACCCAGAACCAAAGGTTTTGTTGTTGTTTTAAAGTGGAAAAGCCATGGTTTTATTTTAAATTTATAATTTTGGTGCATTGTCACCAGAGTAATTTGACTCTCCTATTGTTACTTTTGAATTTATTAAGATTTTCTTTATGGCCTTTCTTAAAGGTTAATTTTTATTGATTGGAAACTTAAAAATTGGCTTTTTCTTGATAAAAAATAGTTAAGCAATAGTTATTTCTCTAATAATTATTTATTAATACCTAGTTCATATATCCAGAGGAGGCAATGGCAGCCCACTTCAGTACTCTTGCCTGGAAAATCCCATGGACGGAGGAACCTGGTGGGCTGCAGTCCATGGGGTTGCTAAGAGTCGGACACGACTGAGCGACTTCACTTTCACTTTTCACTTTCATGCATTGGAGAAGGAAATGGCAACCCACTCCAGTGTTCTTGCCTGGAGAATCTCAGAAACAGGAGAGCCTGGTGGGCTGCCGTCTATGGGGTCGCACAGAGTCGGACACGACTGAAGTGACTTAGCAGCAGCAGCAGCAGTTCATATATCCATCTAAAATTTTTTAAGGTTTATCTATGTTTGGCTACAGTGGATCTTCATTGCTGCATGCGGGCTTTCTCTAGTTGTGGCGAGCAGGGGCCGCTCTCCAGTTGTGGTATGTGGGCTTCTCGTTGCAGTGGCTTCTCTTGTTGTGGAGCACAGGCTGTAGGCACACGGGCTTCAGTAGTTGCAGCATGTAAGCTGAGTAGTTGTGGTGCGTGAGCTTAGTTGCTCCTTAGCATGTGGGATTCTCCTGCATCAGGGATCAAACCCATGTCCCCTGCATTAGCAGGCGGGTTCATAACCAGTGGACCACCAGTGAAGCCCTATCTAAAATTTTGAGGTTGTAGGACTTCCCTGGTGGTACAGTGGATAAGAATCTGCCAGTGCAGGGGACACTGGTTCGATCTCTGTTTCAGGAAGATTCTACATGCTGCAGAGCAACTATGCTCACGAGCCACAGCTACTGAGCCTGTGTGCTGCAACTACGGAAACCCATGTGCCTAGAGCCTCTGTTGCACAACAAGAGAGGCCACTGCACTGAGAAGCCCGCTCACTGCAACTAGAGAGTAGCCCTCTCCACCTGCACACAGTCATGAAGACCCAACACATCCAAAAATGTTTAAAAATAAATAAAAATAAAATAAAAATTTGAGATTATAAAATCTGTATTTGGCAATAATGTGAAACTTTAGCAGCCCAGTTAAAGACATTGTAGACATATTTTCTTAAGAGGGAAATTTTTCCTGATGCATACCAAAATTATGCAGTTTCCATACATAAGTTTCTATATATACAATAAAGAATGCTTTAAAACTTGAACTGAAAATTTAATGAAAAATAAAAGGTATAGCTAGTATAGATAAAATAGGAAAAAAGTATAGGTCTTGTATTTAGTATATGTACAAAGTAGTATATATGGGTTTCCCTGGTAGCTCAGCTGGTAAAAAATCCTCCTGCTATGCAGGAAACCCTGATTGATTCCTGGGTCAGAAAGATCCCCTGGAGAAGGGATAGGCTACCCATTCCAGTATTCTTGGGCTTCCCTGGTGGCTCAGATGGTAAGAATCCACCTGCAATGTGGGAGACCTGGGTTTGGTCCCTGTTGGGAAAATCCCCTGGAGAAGGGAACAGCTACACAGTCCAGTATTCTTGCCTGGCGAATTCCATGGACAGAGGAGCCTGTCAGGTGACAGTCTATAGAGTCTCAAAGAGTCAGACACAGCTGAGCGACTTTCACTTCACATATATGTATATGTATATATTCTTTTTCCTTACAGGTTATTAGGCAATATTGAGTGTAGTTCCCTGTGCTATACAGTAGGTTTTTGTTGGTCTTCTGTTTTATATATAGTAGTGTATATATGGTAATGTGAACCTCCTAGTTTATCACTCCCCCTTTCCCCTTTAGTAACCATAAGTTTTTTTTCTGTGTCTGTGAGTCTTTTTCTGTTTTGTAAATAAATTGATTTGTATCTTCTTTGTTTTTTTTCAAGATTCTGCATGTCCTGTGATATTTGTCTTTGTCTGACTTCAGATAATCTCTAGGTCCATCAGTATAATTGCAACTGGCATTATTTCATTCTTTTTTATAGTTAAGTAGTATCTTCCATTTGTGTGTGTGTGTATCTGTATCCACACACACCCCACATCTCCTTTATCCTGTCAATTGATATTTAGGTTGTTTCCATGTCTTGGCCATTGTAAATAGTGCTACAGTGAGTATTGGGGTGCATGTATCTTTTTGAATTATAGGTTTGTTCAGTATATGCCCAGAAGTGGGAATGTAGATAACTAGTTTAAAGGAACCTCCATACTGTTCCCCATAGTGGCTGTACCAATTTATACTCCTGCCAACAGTGTAGAAGGATTTATTTTTCTCTACACCCTCTCCAGCATTTATTATTTATAGACTCTTGATGATAGCCATTCTGACCAGAGTGAGGTGATACCTCATTGAAGTTTTGATTTGCATTTCTCTGATAATTAACTAGTGATGTTGAACATTTTTTCATGTGCTTGTTGGCCATCTGTATGTCGTCTTTGGAGAAATGTCTAGCTCTTCTATTCATTTTTTGATTAGGTTGTTTGTTTTTTTTTGAACTGAGTTTGTGAGTCAATTTTATAATTTGGAAATTAATCCCCTGTCAGTCACTTCATTTGCAAATATTTGCTCTATTCTGTATGTTGTCTTTTGTTTATGGTTTCCTTTGCTGTGCAAAAGCTTTTAAGTTTAATTTGGTTCTTCCATTTATTTTTATTTCTATCGTTCTAGGGGAAGAATCCGAAAAGATATTGCTGCAGTTTATGTCAAAGAGTGTTCTAATCTGACCAATTTAAAAAATGAATGTATAGGGAAGTTTCTAAAGCTTAGAGTCCCAGTTTCATAATTCTGGCATACATCCCTGAGTTTTGGTTCTATATTCTTTAAATTGCTTGTTGATGGAGTTATTCTTTACATTTGTAACTCCATGGACTAATAGCCCACCGGGCTCCTCTGTCCTTGGAATCCTCCAGGCAAGAATACTGGAATGGGTAGCCATACCCATCTCACCCAGGGATCGAACCTGGGTCTCCTGCATTGCAGGCAGATACTTTACCATCTGAGCCACCAGGGAAGCCCAATGAGTGCTCTAAGATCTCTGGGTGGGGGGAACTATTCTTTGCATATTTCATGAAAACCCTGTTTTATTGTTATCGGAACATGTCTGAGTTGACTTGATAAATTGTCATGTTTGTGTTCTGATGGAAGGATGGGTCACCTCTGTAATTTCTGTATAATACTTTACCTTTTTTTTGTTGTTGTTAGGCTATTTATTTGACTGCTACCTTAAAATACAGGCCGTAAAAATGCCAGCTTGTTTGGACTTAGAAGATGACCTGGACAAATGATAAAAATTAAGAAAAACATTTTGGTGAGTGAAAACTTATATGAGAGTAAATATGGCTCAACTCAATTCCTACCAGTGGAATGACACTACCAAAGTTATATAGCGAAATTCTCTTAAAATGCCTTCTGTTTCTCTGAAATTAAGACCTTGATCTTGCTCTTTTTTTATTCTCTCTGTGAATCCACAGACCTCCCAAGAGGCACATGATAACACTTAAATGCATTTTAAATACCTGGTCTCTTCCAGCATTCCACCAAACCCAGCATAACTCACTGAGGCCTAGTGTTCTACCAGGCTTCCCAGGTGGCTCAGACGGTAAAGAATCTGCCTGCAGTTCAAGAGACCCAGGTTTGATCCTTGGGTAGGGAAGATCCTCTGGAGAAGGGAATGGCTACCCACTCCAGTATTCTTGCCTGGAAAAATCCCATGAACAGAGGCGCCTGGTAGACTATAGTCCATGGGGTTGCAAAGAATAGAACACGACTGAGCAACTTAACACTCTAGTGTTCTACCAGTTTTGTAAGTTATACTTGGATTTAACTCAATCCAGGTTAGACTTAGACTTATTAGACTTAATTAGAAACTGACTAGACTTAATTAGAAATTGAAAACTGATGGCTGGTGGGCCATATGCAGCAGTGTGTTTCATTTGGCCCATAGGGTATTTTCCAGAAATATAAATCTGTTCTTAAATTTGGAGATTTTACTCAACATATGGATTTTGTGCTTAGTCGCTCAGTTGTGTCCCACTCTGCGACGCCATGGACTGTAGCCTGTCACGCTCCTCTATTCACGGGGATTCTTTAGGCAAGAATGCTGCTGCTGCTAAGTCACTTCAGTCGTGTCCGACTCTGTGTGACCCTATAGATGGCAGCCCATCAGGCTCCCCCGTCCCTGGGATTCTCCAGGCAAGAACACTGGAGTGGGTTGCCATTTCCTTCTCCAGTGCGTGAAAGTGAAAAGTGAAAATGAAGTCGCTCAGTCATGTCCGACTCTTGGCGACTTCATGGACCGCAGCCTACCAGGCTCCTCCACCCATGGGATTTTCCAGGCAAGAGTGGGGTGCCATTGCCTTCTCCTTAGGCAAGAATACTGGAGTGGATTGTCATGCCCTCCTTCAGAGGATTTTCCCAACCCAGGGATTGTACCCAGGTCTCCCACATTGGAGGCAGATTCTTTACTGTCTGAGCCACCAGTCTTTTCTTAAAATTCAGAATGTTAGTCCTGTGCCTGCGCAACTCCTTCCATCCCTCCAGAAAGAAAGTAATAAAGTGGAGCAAAGTAGCAAGTGCCTAGCATAGATGGGTATTCGAGTTTCCCATTGCTCAAACCATTCATACGTATATGCAAATACATTTGATATTCAACATTCTTCCCTTATTTTACACACCTGAAGCCTGTAGGTATATGAATTTGTGATTTCTGAGGTGTATAATAGTGTCTTATCTTTTTACTCAAATGGCAGATAATCTGAATAGTCTGTGACAATCTTTTAACGATTATTCACATATAAATCTGAATATGTATAAATACATATATTTATATCTGAAAAGACTCTTATAAGTAGCTAAATATATGTAATATATGTGAAAAGTAAATTTATATTTTTATAAATATGTATTCAAATATATATATATTTAAAACCTACTGTGATTTGGAAGATATTCCTAAATAAGCTGTTTCACATTTCCTATGTCTGGCGGAATTTTACTGTGAAACAGTATGGTGTTTCTGGTATGCTTGCTTTTCCCTTTTTAAAAAAAAATTTTTTTAACTCTTTATTATGATCAGTTTCAAATATATGTAAATTATAGTACAGATAAAAATACAGTGAACACGCATATACCCATCATCTATAATTAGCCATTATTAACATTTTGTTAGGTGGGTCAGTGGTAAAAGAATCTGCCTTCAAAGTCGAGTTTGATCCCTGGGTCAGGAAGATGCCCTGGAGAAGGAAATAGCAACCCACATCCGTATTCTTGCCTGGGAAATCCCATGAACAGAGGAGTATCTGGTGGGCTACAGTCCATGGGGTCACAAACTCAGATATGACTTAGCAACTAAACAACAACATTTGGTTGATCTGTTTTTTTTTTTCCTGAATTATTTTAAAGTAAACTATAGACATCATGACATTTTACCTCTAAATGCTTCAGTATGCATCTCGTGGGACTTCCCCAGGGGTCAGTGATTAAGACTCTGGACTTCCATTGCAGGGTTCGGTCCTTGGTCAGGAACTAAGATCCCATGTGCCACGTGGCATGGCCTAAAAGATAAATGCTTATTATCTCTTAAGAGATAGTAAGCACATTGTCCTTTATAACCACAGCACCATTATTATCACACCTAACAAAGTTAGTAGCTGACTTCTTGTCTGCCAGTAGGGAGTTTTCCAAATCTGGATGCACAGCCTACATGCCATGACCAAGCAGGGATTTGTTTGTTTGGTTTCTTTTCTTTGACTTTTGTAGGGGAGTTTTGCCGGGGATCTTAGTTCCCTGACCAAGACTAAGGATCAAAACCGTGCCCGTGCAGTAGAAGCCTGGAGCCCTAACTAGTGGACCACCAGGGAATTCCCAGGCAGCAGCTTTTAAACCCTTAGAATATTTTTTAGTTTTATTTATTTACCTTTAAAGTTCCTTGATATCAGTAAAATGTAGAGAGTGATTGACTAAGGGCAATGGTATTTATAAAGGATTTTCTGAATGCTGTTTTTTCTTAACCATTCAAATTATACTATTCCTTTGTAACACTGATGGTGCTAGAAAAGGTTATAATTGCCAGACTATAAGGTACTCTGCTCAAATGTAAATTTTTTTTTCGTATTTACAACAGAGAAATTTTCGCCCTTAAGGTTGCTTAGGTTAGTTTTTGAAAAGCCTTTGCTCTTGAAGTTTACTGACTATTTAAAACAGAACCGTTAATTTTTAAAAGTTGATTCTTTTTTCCTATTTGTGCAGGAAATATAATCATAGTACAGCATATGCAGCTTTCCTTTTTCCTAATGACTTATAGCATATTTGGAAAATAGGAAAATTTACCAGCAATCTTGCCAACCTAGTACAATCACTATTTGTATTTTAGTTGATTTATTTTCAGTCCTTTTTTCTTAATCATCTTTAAAAAAAAAAAAAACCCATAGTTGTAATTATGCTTTATGTAAGGAATTTTTTTTAATTAGAAGATTTGTGTGAGGTTCTTATTTCCTTGCCATTCTTGCTTAACACACATTGATAAAAATTGATGTTTATTCATTCACTTTTGGATTAAGAATGTGATCATTAGTCCCAGAGATAATGGAGGAAATGGCCATGTGGTGTGGTCTTTAATATTTGTGTTCTTTGGTAGGCAACATAACTGAAAATAGCAGAAAATTTGAGTTCTCTAAACCTAAAAGTTAAAAAGTAATTTGGTTCTGTCCTAGACGTAGTTCTTTGCCTCTGTAAACATGTGGTAACCAGTTGTTTTCCTTTTGCAAAAGTATTTTTCTTTTTTTTTCTTTCAAAACTTTTTCTTTCTTTTTTTTTCTGTTTCTGAATCATTATTTTTAGCTATGCCACTATCAATAACCCTTTAAAAGTTATTTTAAATGGTCCTTGTGAAAGACTTTGGAATTTTAGGTAGTCATGCAGATGCTCTTAGTTAGGTCAGGTTGTCCTTTGCAGGTTGAAGAGGAGGACTTTAGAAACCTTGGTTGCTCTGAAGCATTTGTTAGGACAGGAGTAAGCAGAGTCTTGTGGTCAGCCTGAGTCTTGCTCTGTGGGGGTCAACCAAAGGCTTATATGAATTAACTCTTAGAAGATACCTATTTTAGTTTCTTGTGATCTCTTGTTCCTTTCTGCCTATATTCTAGGCTAACAAAATAAAAGGAATTTTAGTTAAAACTGGTAAATTTTTATTTCTAGTATCTTTGAGAACTTATAGAATATCTTAATTAAAATAGTTTATCCTCACTGTAATTTTTAATTTACTTTATAGTATTTTGTTATTACTTGTCAAATAAATTAGTTTTCATAGAACTATATATTGTTGATTGTGTAAGTATGTGTTGTAATACTTTTTTGTATCTTCTGTTTTGAAAGGTTTTTTTATTGTCCACTTGACATATGCTTCTGGAATAATATTCACCATGGTTTTGAATGACCTTCCAAACTTAGAAGACATCTATACTTCCTTGTGTTCATCAACAGTAGAAGACTCAGAGATGGATTTTGACTCTGGACTAGAAGATGATGACTCAAAAAGTGATAGTATTTTGGAGGATTCCACAATCTTTGTGGCCTTCAAAGGAAATATAGATGATAAAGACTTCAAATGGAAATTGGACACAATATTGGAGAATGTGCCCAATTTGTTACACATGGGTAATTTGCTTAATTATTTTTCCTTTTGTTACTGTTTTTGAATTGCCCTTCTGTGGTTATCTTGAGTTTTACAAAGTACAGCTGTGCTGTACTTTGCTGTAGGTTGAAAGGCTGATTTTAATTGCAAAGTTGGAATTTTAGGATTTTTTTTCATAGAAATGCTGTTGTATTTTTTTAAGTACATGGAGTGACTGAATATAAAGCATTGCTTAGCATTGTAATCCTTAAATTATCTGTTCTAATGGATAGGAGCAGGCTTCCCAGGTGGCTCAGTAGTAAAGAATCCAGCTGCAATGCAGGAGGCGCAAGAGACACAGGTTCAATCCCTGGGTCGGCTAGATCCAGCCCCTGGAGGAGGAAATGGCAATCCATTTCAGTATTCTTGCCTGGGAAATCCCATGGACAGAGGAGCCTGGCAAGCTACAGTCCATGGGATCACAAAAGAGTTGGACATGACTGAGTGACTAAACAACAACAACAAAAATGGATGGGAGTAATTCTCCAGACCCAAATTTATTTATTGTTTTTAGCTCTCTGGTCTTTAGTTTCCTGTCCTATAAAATGACTGGCTCTTTGAGGCCACTTAAAGCTTACAAAAATCTTTTACTCCATGGCTTTTTTGGCTTTACTTAAAATGTATTTGAAATTTGTTGTCTTAAATTTTAGATCAGAGGTTAACTAATAGCCCACTGGAACCAGTGTGCAGCCATGTGTTACATACTTTAGTTTTTCTGATTATTTTTTTGTTTGTTTATTTGTTTTCTGGTGTTTGAATTTTATTGCCAGTGCTTCAAGAAATAGATATTTTACATTAAAATTCAGATTTTGGATTTGTCTTTATACAGGAAAGGTCTAATAACATTGAACTCTCCTATCCCAGGTGGTGCTAAGTAGCAGCTGCCGCTGAAGATATACCTTCCCCTCACCATAGTCCCATCTGGCCTCTTCACACATTTAGATAGCCTATAGTGGTCTTACGGGAATTTGTGCTTGTCGACTTTGGTTTATATGTTCTCCATCTTTTCTGGTTAGCACAATTATTTAATCCCTTCAGACATAGTGCAAAGCCTAGATTTTATCCTTTTATCACAAATCTTAAGTGCTAACCAACTTTTTTAGGTTTTGAGGTCTTATTCTTTAGAATTAATGTCAGGAAGAGAGCTTTTTAATTTTTTTTCAATGGCTCTTTTTTAAAAAAAACTGTTGTTTCAGGCTTCTTTCTAGTTATGGATTATTTAATACATTATTAGAGAATTTTATGGTGCAAGTTGTAATTGCCACCATAATCATGTTATGATATATCATATTTTAAGGGCTAGCTGGGTCTGATTGTTCATTGTTCTTAATTATCCACATTTTTTCTTGTTTTTAAATAGCTGAATTAGTTTATTAATGGGTTTTAAATACATTAGTAAACTCAGACATGGTTATCAGTTATATTCTTGGTCCAAAAACTATTTTAAGTTAGATGTTCTCAAATATGATGAAAGTTAAGAAAAAAAAATTTTTTTGATAAAATATAGCAGTGTTATAGTTAAAATTTTTTCTTTAGGCTTATCACAAGTAGCTAACATCAAAAGCAAGTTTAATGTTTGTCTGGGCCACATAGGTATAAGATTCCAGTACTGTTCAGACTGAGAAGAAGCCCTGCAGCATTTGTCCTCTGTGGTAGCAGAATCTCAAGCTCCCTGCCTTTTGCTATTTGGATGTATAAGTGTCATGGAAAGGAAAATGGCCTGAAAATCAGAGCTGGATTTTAATGCCATTTTAGTGATAGGTAGCTACTGGATTCTGGGTAAATCTCTTAGATTTTCTGGGCTTCAGTTTCCTCCCCAATAAAATACATTTGGACTGAATCATGCATAATCCTTCCTAAATTTCCTAGATTATATATCTCAGTGCTCTTAGCCAGTGGTCTCTTTTTTTCCATATTAGAACAAGTGGACTCCATGTCTGGATAAACTGATAATGTATAATGGTTTTGGAGGTAGAAGGGGCTTTTAGGGAACATGTAGACACTTTCCCCTATCCATGTAAATTTCTTATTTTGAGGACATATATGCCTAAATGACCATTTTCTCAATACTTGAATGTATAATTGAATGGAGGCTACAAAAGATTTGATGTAGCTGAGTTTATAACAAAAGGAAAAATTATTTTGGGGTTGTTGGGGAAAAAATGTTTTTTTACTATTATCTAACTGGACCTCGGATTTGCTTTCCATCTGTAAGCTGTAATTATAAACAACATTACCTGCTCGATTAGTTTAACTTTTGCATTATAATTTAAAAACATCTTCGAAGTTTGCATTGACTTTTCAGGTTTGCTGAAATGTAATGTTTTCTTATCCTAACTGAAATATAGTTGTGAGATTTATGTTGCTTTTCTCCTCAGTTTGGTGTGCTTCAGTGGAAATTCTACTCTTGTTTAAAATAGAAAAAGATTAGAAATCAGAGACGTAAAGAATCAAGACTTAAGCCTTCCTTAAACTGAAGCATTTACAGGACATTGGAAGAAATGTTTGCTCCCTATATCTCTGAATATGTTTCACAGAGATGCTCAGTGAAAATTTAAATATAAGTACTAAAAGTTCAACTTTTTCATTTGAAGAAGTATAATTGCTTAACATTTTATAAGTGAATCTACTATCTTCCTTTTCAGTGCTCTTTCTTTAAACAAGTTTAGTGAATTGTAGCTGTATATTCCCTAATATCCTACAGTTGGCATATCTGCCAGTTGAATTTTTATAGAATTTCACTTAAAATTAGAAACTTAAACTTTCTTAGCTTTTCAGTTCACATACATTAAACTGAGTCTAGAAGTAGACCTTATTCTAGTAATTTAAACTTATCTCTCCCTTCTCTCATATGATCCTTATTCCATCTTACTGCTTTCCATCTATTAAGTGCCTGTGGTATGTCAGGTGCTATGCTAGATTTTTGGCATATTATTATATAATTTAGCACTCACAGTCTCATGAAGTAGTTTTTTCATAGTTTTAGAGAAGAAAAAGGTAAGTTTCAGAAATGTTAAATAACTTGTTCATGATTTCCCAGGTGCTAAGTGGTAAAGCTGGGATTAAATTTAAGGTTTAATACCAAAGCTTAAGCTCTCTCAGCTACTCCATACTGGTATTCTACCTTGTTCTTTTACTTCCTTGTTGTTGTTCATTCCATGTCTTCTGATGGCTAAAACATTACTAATATTATTCTCTTCCTTTCATGACCAAGAATCCAGCAAGCTAAAGGTACAGAAGGTGGAGCCCTGGAATAGCGTGCGTGTGACATTCAATATCCCCCGGGAAGCAGCGGAGCGGCTTCGGATCCTGGCTCAGAGCAACAACCAGCAGCTTCGGGATCTGGGAATTCTCTCCGTTCAGATTGAAGGTACATGTCTGGTTCCAGATTATAGGAATACTAGAATATAGCATGAT
Organism: Bos mutus; assembly: GCF_027580195.1. Classification (NCBI taxonomy): domain Eukaryota; kingdom Metazoa; phylum Chordata; class Mammalia; order Artiodactyla; family Bovidae; genus Bos; species Bos mutus. The sequence continues at coordinate 48,424,235 of NC_091629.1, read as the reverse complement.
TTATAGCATGTGCCGCTTTGTCTGTTCCTCTTAAGTTGAATTCACAATGCCAGGTAACTCACAGAAAGCTAACCAAAATGATCACATGGATCAGAGCCTTGTCGTGGTGAAGAAGGGGCTTGCATAGCTCAATGAAGCTATGACAAAATGTGGTCCACTGGAGAAGGGAATGGCAAACCACTCCAGTATTTTTGCCTTAAGAACCCCAAGAACAGTATGAAAAGGCAAAAAATATGATACCGGAAGGTGAGCTTCCCAGGTTGATAGGTGTCCAATGTGCTACTGGAGAAAAGCAGAGAAATAGCTCCAGAAAGAGAGCTGGGCCAAAGTGGAAACATTGCTGAATTGTGTATGTGTCTGGTGGTGAAAGTAAAGTCTGATGCTGTAAAGAACAATATTGCATAGGAACCTTGAATGTTAGGTCCATGAATCAAGGTAAATTGGATATGGTCAAGCAGGAGATGGCAAGAGTAAATATCAACATTTTAGGAATCAGTGAAGTAAAATGGACAGGAATGGGCAAATTTAATTCACATGACCATTATATCTACTACTGTGGGCAAGTATCCCTTAGAAGAAATGGAGTAGCCCTCATAGTCAACAAGAGTCTGAAATGCAGTACTTGGATGCAGTCTCAAAAACAACAGAATGATCTCTGTTCATTTCCAAGCAAACCATTCAACATCACAGTATTCCAAGTCTGTTCCCCAACCACTAATGCTGAAGAAGCTGAAGTTGACTGATTCTATGAAGACCTATAAGACCTTCTAGAACTAACACCAAAAAAAGATGTTCTTTTCATCTTAGGAGAGTGAAATGCAAAAATAGGATGTCAGGAGATACCTAGGTTAACAGGCAAGTTTGGCCTTGGAGTACAAAATGAAGCAAGGCAAAGGCTAACAGAGTTTTGTCAAGAAAACACACTGGTCACAGCAAACACCCTCTTCCAACAACACAAGAGATGATTCTACACATGGACATCACCAGGTATCAGATTGATTATATTCTTTACAGCCAAAGATAGAGTGGCTCTATATAGTCAGCAAAAACAAGACCTGGAACTGACTGTGGCTCAGATTATCAGCTCCTTATTGCAAAATTCAGGCTTAAATTGAAGAAAGTAGGAAAAACCACTAGGCCATTCAGTTATGACCTAAATCAAATCCCTTATGAGGATACAGTAGAGGTGATGAATAGATTAAGGGATTAGATCTGATAGACAGAGTGCCTGAAGAACTATGGACTGAGGTTGTCACATTGTATACAGGAGGCAGTAACCAAAACCATCCCAAAGAAAAAGAAATGCAAGAAGGCAAAGTAGTTGTCTGAGGAGGCCTTACAGATAGCTGAGAAAAGAAGAGAAGCAAAAGGCAAGGAAGAAAGGAAAAGTATACCCAGCTGAATGCAGAGTTCCAGAGAATAGGAAGGAGAGATAAGACCTTCCTATGTGAACAATGTACAGAAATAGAAGAAAACAATAGAATGGGGAAGACTAGAGATTCCTTCAAGAAAGTTGGAGATACCAAAGGAACATTTCATGCAAAGATGGGCACAATAAAGGACTGAAATGGTAAAGACCTAACAGAAGCAGAAGATATTAAGAAGAGGTGGCAAGAATACACAGAAGACCTGTATAAAAAGGTCTTAATGTCCCAGATAACCACAATGGTGTGATCACTTACCTAGAACCATACATCCCAAAGTATGAAATCAAGTGGGCCTTAGGAAGCATTGCTACAAACAAACCTAGTGGAGGTGATGGAATTCCAGCTGAGCTATTTCAAATCCTAAAAGGTGAAGCTGTTAAAGTGCTGCACTCAATATGTCAGCAAATTTGGAAAACTCAGCAGTGGCTACAGTCTGAGGAAAAGGTCGGTTTTCATTCTAGTTCCAAAGAAGGGCAATGCCAAAGAATGTTCAAATTACCATACAATTGCACTCATTTCACATGATAGCAAGGTAATGCTCAAAATCCTTCAAACTAGGCTTCAGCAGTACATGAACCGAGAACTTCCAGATGTACAAGCTTGACTTAGAAAAAACAGGGCAACTAGTGATCAAATTGCCAACGTGTGTTGGGTCATAGAGAAAGTAAGGGAATTCCAGAAGAACATCTGCTTCATTGACTACTTTAAAGCCTTTGACTGTGTGGATAACAACAAACTGTGGAAAATCCTTAAAAAGATGGGATTGTACCAGACCACCTTACCGGCCTCCTGAGAAACCTATATGCAGGTCAAGAAGCAACAGTCAGAACTGGACATGGAACAACAAACTGGTTCAAAATTGAAAGACAAGTTCGTCGAGGCTATATATTGTCACCCTACTTTTTTGACTTCTATACAGAGTACATCATGAAAAATGCCAAGCTGAATGAAGCTCAAACTGAAATCGAGATTGTTGGGAGAAATATCAACAACCTCAGATATGCAGATGATACCACTCTAATGCCAGAAAGCTAAGAGGAAGTAAAGAGCCTCTTGATGAAGGTGAAAGAGAAGAGTGAAAAAGCTGGCTTAAAACTCAACACTGAAAAAACTAAGATCATGGCATCTGGTCCCATCACTTCATGGCAAATAGTTGGGGGAAAAGTGACAGATTGTGTTTTCTTGGGCTCCAGAATCACCGTGGATGGTGACTGCAGGTACAAAATTAAGACATTTGCTTCTTGGAAGGAAAGTTATGACAGACCTAGACAGCGTATTAAAAGAGACATCACTTTGCCAACAAAGGTCCGTCTAGTCAAAGCTATAGTTTTTCCAGTAGTCATGTATGGATTTGAGAGTTGGTCCATAAAGAAGACTGAGTGCTGAAGAATTGATGCTTTTCAACTGTGGTGCTGGAGAAGACTCTTGAGAGTCCCTTGGATAGCAAGGAGATCAAACCAGTCAATCCTAAAGGACGTTAGTCCTGAATATTCATTGGAAGGACTGATGCTGAAGCTAAAGCTCTAATACTCTGGCCACCTGATGCGAAGAGCCAACTCATTGGAAAGGGTCCTGATGCTGGGAAAGTTTGAAGGCAAAAGGAGAAGAGGGGGGCAGAGGATAAGATGGTTGGATGGCATCATGACTCAGTAGACATGAGTTTGAGCAAAGTCAGATAGTGAAGGACAGCGAAGTCTGGTGTGCTGCAGTTCATGGGGTCACAAAGAGTCAGATATGACAGCGACTGAACAACAAGTTACTCGTGTTACCTGTGCTTCACATTGTAGCACTTTAGTATAAAAAGGAGTTGAGGCTCTCGTTGGGTCCTGATGCTTCAGCATCCATAGCCTCAGACTCCATTCCCTTGGACTGATTTTGGCTATCAGTCTGTCCAACATTGGTTTTACTGGCACCCTAACCAAGGACTGATTTGTCTTTTAAACAATATCTAATTTCAGGGCTTCCCTAGCAGTCCAGTGGTAAAGACTTTGCCTCCAATGCAAAGGGTGTAGGTTTGATCCGTGGTCAGGAAGCTAAGACCCCATATACCTTGAGGCCAAAAACCAAAACTTAAAGTAGAAACAATATTGTAACAAATTCAATAAAGACTTTAAAAATGGTCCACATTAAAAAAAAAAAAAAAAAAACCTTAAAAAAATACCTAATTTCATCTGCTTCCTTTCACCCAATATGCCTGATTTAGTATTTGTTTTTTATTTATCTAACAGAGGCCCTGAACAATCCTTTTGTAGTATTCATTTGCAGATGTTTTTGTCAGCATGATCTTTTAAAAATGAAAATACGGTACACACACACCTTAAAACCGTGCTATGACTGGCCATTATTTGCAGAATAATGTCCAAACTCTGTATTGTGACCTCGGGCTTTGCATAGTCTGACCTTTACATTTCTCATCTAGTCTTATCTTGTCCAGCTCTCCTCCCTCCTCCTTGCTGTCTGTTCTAGCCTCTTCAGCATTCTTTTGGTTCCTTGAATATACATTTCTTCTTCCTGTCACAGGTCTTTTGCATTGGTGTCTCCTCTGTATGGATATCCCTACCATTCCCTTTTCCATTAGTTATATACCCAGCCTTCAAGTATCAGCTTAGATCTTAAGGATGTGTTTTCTGAACTCCTTGACTGAATCAGAATCTTTTTTCACATGCTCTTGCAAAAGTCTGGTTTTCTTCAGCTCTGATCATTTCTTACACTTCGACTAGAGCAGTTATTTTGATGATTGTTTTGTTCCCCCATGGACTCCAGGCTCCAGTAGGGGCAGAAACCATATTTTGTTTTGCTCACTGTTACATCTTTACTTGCCTGTGCATGTTAAGTCTTTAATAAACATATGCTGAATAAAAGTAAAGGAAGCACATATAATAGCACTAGTTTGCTTTGGCTCTTGGAGTACATGATAAGCAAAATATGGGCTTTGCCTTTATGAACTCAGAAGGAGCTCATGACCTTGATGAGGGAGATAAACCTGAGAGAGGTAACTACCAAGTATGAGGAAGCACAGAGGAGCGTCTGTCTTTTGGTGCCCAACGTACTAAAACCTTCTTTCCCCCTCCTGCGTTGGTGCAAACAGGGTGGCAACCAGTGAGTGATTCCAGCCTTCACTTGCCCTCGTCAGCCAAGCCCTTCTGACCCTGTGCTTGCATAGGTCCCAAAAGTTCCACAAAACCTCAGTAACTGAAAGGTCAACATTTTATGTTTAGGAGTGAGACACATTTTGTGCAGTTAAGATTATAGGTTATTGTGCCCCAGAAGGAGCAATAACAACAAACAGATTGTTAAGAGATTGATTGAGAAATGAGGTGAATTCCATAATTTGATAAATAAGAAACTAGTGGCTTAAACAATAACCAGTTTGTTTTGATTGTCCAAAAGGATTCAGAAAAGTAAAATTAATTCACTGCAATCTATTAAATATAGGATGAACTTTTAGGAAGTGTAGAAGTCAAACAGCTATTGTTAATAACATCATATAGGTTGTTTATGTTTTATAAGCACATCAACATACATTTTTTTATAAGAAACATATAAGCAGTTTCTTAAAAACCCTAAACATTTTATAGTCTATGTTACCTATTTACCTGAATTATAAGGGCTTTGTGGTAGTGTTTTCCAGTGGAGAAAGGAAACACCTTTCTCCACTGAGAGCAGAGTGTGTCTCACTCTTCTCTTTTTTTTTTTAAACCACAAATAAGATCTTTTGTTTGTCACCATTAAAAGTCTTCATTTTAAACAGGTTCTTGGACTCTTGGCTTGTATCCATTAGTTTGTTCAGCTTTAGCACCTGTCTCATCCCAGCAACTTTTCCAGAACTACTGCCTTCGCCATGTAGCTCCGTGAGTTTTCCCTCTTCAAACTGGGGCTTCTTCAGCATTTTTACTTTTCTAACGAAGACATCATGGAGTGGAAAAATAGGTTTGCGAGCTTTTTCTCTGTCTTTTCCAGTGCTGTCTGGAATCAGTTTGTTGACATCCTCCTTCAAGTCATTTGTCTGCACCTCTCAGGTCATGATTTCCATCATCTTCTTGTGAATCTGGCGCACCTGCTGGTGCTGGGCATAAGAGGTCTTCCTAATCTGATTGTTGCGTTTTTTAGTAAAACACACATGAGAACAGATGAAGCACGTTGATATCAACGTGACTTCAGTCATGGTCTGCCATTTTTTGACCATCGAGCACATTTTGTCACAGGTAAGATCCATACCATGGAAATCTCAGGCAGGTTTTGCCCTGAACATCCTCCGTAATTAGCTTGAATTGTCTAAAGGCAACTTCATCATTCTGCAGATCAGCAAGATTCATTTCAAAAACACAACCCTTGAGGCCATCAGATGTGATTTTGTTTCCTTGAGTTCTTGTGGTCAGTGCTTTCCTACTGTTCCTTGTATTGAACGTAGCTGGTGCTTTCACATCATACCAATCTTTCTTAGAAAATGGGTCAACCACTTTCTTCTTGGCTCCCTTTCTGCCTCCTTTCGTAAGGCGCTTATTCTTGCCGACCGTCTTGGTGACGTTCAGAAAGCCAAAAGGGCAGACGCATAGCTTACTTGAGAACTTCGGTGAGCAGGGCAGAATGCACTGTCTGTAAGACCCCAAGTTTCTTCTCTTAATCATTCCTATTTCTTACAGGTCTTCAAAAGAGTAAGACTCCTGTTTATTCCTGTAGCCATAAATTAAAATAGAAATACCAGCATGGAAGCAAAATAGATAACATATAAGAAATTATGAAATTTACATGTGGCAGTGTTTATCATACTACAGAAAAGAGTTTTTTTTTTTAACATTTGGAGTACAGCTATGTCCCGGGTGATCTCCTTTTCTCTTTCCACATCCACTGGGAATTCAGGCAAAAGTGAAAGTGGTGGCAGCAGCTGTTGCTTTTGTGAAACTGATGACGGGCTCATGCCTTTTAGGTTATAAGAGAAGGTATTGCCACTATTGTGGTGTCTGCTGCAGGGCTGGAGGGACAGGCTGTCCTACACCCAAGGACACACAGTCTTTTCTCCATTGAAGAACACTCCTTGTACCCTTCTTTTGAGTTTTGGCCAGGGAGTTGAGGAGACATCTCTTTTGAGGACATTTTGTGACTCCTCTGTAAATTTATTCTGATTTAAAGTAGGAGTCCGTAAAGGGTCAAAGAGTAAAAATTTTTGGCTCTGTGGGCCAGAAGATCTCTGTCAAGACAACTCAGCTGTGCTGCTATAGTGCAAAAAACAGTCAAAGCAATATGTAAATGAGTGAATGTGGCTGTGTTCTAGTAACACTTATTTATCTGAACAGGCAACAGGCTTGATTTGGCCCATGGGTCATAGTCTTCCAACCCCAGTCAGCAGGTTGGAGAGCCAGTAGTGTTCTCTTCTATGTGTGTTTCCTTGACAACAACTAACTTATGTGCAGCTTGCAAATAGGGAAATAACAGTAGTATAGTATGGAAATTGTGTTTATTCATACATTATTTTTTTTTCCAGGGCAAAGGGAGTTAGAATAGTAGGAATAGAAGGTTAATTGTCCATAAACCGTTTGATCTGTTGCTTTATGGCTGGGAGTCCTTTCAGCTTTTTTTTTTTCAGAAAATTGAGAATGAGAAGTTACACTCATGTACCTTCCCCAGAAGTACGCCCTCAGCATTGCGTGGCTCTCAGCTTGTGAACTTTACTTCCTCCCATGCCCACCTGGAGATGGCAATGGCAACCCACTCCAGTGCTCTCGCCTGGAAAATCCCATGGACAAAGGAGCCTGGTGGGCTGAAGTCCATGGGGTCGCTAAGAGTTGGACACGACTGAGCGACTTCACTCTCACTTTTCACTTTCCTGCCTTGGAGAAGGAAATGGCAACCCACTCCAGTGTTCTTGCCTGGAGAATCCCAGGGACAGGGGAGCCTCATGGGCTGACGTCTATGGGGTCACACAGAGTCGGACATGACTGAAGTGACTTAGCAGTAGCATGCCCACCTGGAGGGCAGCCCCACCAGCTCAAAGCTCCATTGCATCTGCATTCTCTCCCAGCTTTAACCAGGCATTTCCACTCTAGTGTTCGGGTGTGTTGCCTACACCAATTTTTGTTTTCATTAGAGCTCTAGTTACAAAGTCGCATGGGTTTTGAGTTTGCCTCAACAGTGTTTCTCCCATGAAACCTATTATTTTCAGTGTGAGATTTTTGTGGACCGTGAGGTTTTCCTGGAATGCAATTGTCATATGGAAAAACTCCTATGATTCTTTGTAAGGTTATGATAAGATGACTTTTCATCATGTAGTCAGTAAATAGCTAATGAGTGCCTGTTATGTACACCAGGTACTGTTCAGTGTTTAAAGGATATAATTAAGGTGGCCATAAAATTTATCTTTTAAATTAGGAAATGAAAATAAATAGAGTTACTATGAATAACTATTAATAACTATCCTGGGAGAACAGATATAACGGGGAGTGTGTGTACGTGCTCAGTCATGTCTGACTTTTTGCGACCCCATGGACTGTAGGCTCCTCTGTCCATGGGATTTTCTAGGCAAGAATACTAGAGCGGGTTGCCATTTCCTACTCCAGAGGATCTTCCCGACCGAATGATCGAGCCCATGTCTCTTGCATTCCTGCATCAGCAGCTAGATTCTTAACCACTAGTGCTACCTCAGAAGCCCATAAAGGAGAGGCAGACAAGAAAATAAGTGAATGAATAACTACATGGAATGTGCTCTGAAGAAGTAACAAGATGTTTTGATAAGGGTGACCTGACCTTGGAAAAAATGATTGGAGAAGACTTTTGGGGCTTGTGACACTTAATCTTAAACGGATAATTGAGAAGATGGTTTATGTGAGGAGTGCAGGAGAACTGCTCTAGGCAGAGAGAACAACTTGTACAAAGGCCTTAAGGTGAAAAGTGGGTTTGTGTGCCTAAGAAAGTAAAAAATCCCACTGAGCCTGAGTCCTTGTTATTGAAAGAGAGACTAGTTTGAATTGAGATTAGAGAGACTGGCAAGGACCACATCTGAGCTGTTAGTAACAGCCACAAGCCACTTTTATGATCTGTTGTCCATTTCAAAAACAAAAGTTCTTCCACCTAGAATGTCTTCACAAATTTAGTATGTTAATAGTTCTTTCCCTTTGGTGGAAACCCTCAAGATCTGTATTCTTTTTCTCTTTTATTCCTAACTCCCATAGGCAATTTAGAACATTGTATAGCCCCTGGCGATTGGTCACTTATTGTTAGGATATTTGTTCCCTATTACCAAGCTATCTGCCTGGTCACAATAGTTAATATTTTATCTGTTTATCTAGCTGACCTATATCGTGACAAGACAGAAAACTGCTGTGCCTTCATTGGCTTCATTCTTTGTCATCTTCTCCTAAAACAGTAAGGAGCATGGTGAATGCAGCCTTTCAAATCCTCAACCACAGGCTAGCTATACTTTTTTCTGTCCACAAGGTGGTGCTGTCTACCAGAGTAAGAATAGTCAAAATTTGGGTTTAAGCTCAGGAAGCATCCCAAAACTTGTTTCAGAGGTCTTTTTATTAAGTGAGGTTTAAATTGCCCCTAACTCTAGTAGTTAACTCCAGCGGGAAAGGAAAAGCATGTGATCTTAAAGGAGCACAAAGGGCTTACAGGGAGTCTGCTCCTTAAAGTGAATAGTGGTTATGTGAGGTTTGCGTTGTAATTATTCTTTGAACTGAATTTGTTTCATACATTCTTCTAGGTACATGATATTTACTAAAAAATAAATTTCATCATGTCATTCTAATTTTTAAAAAAATAAATTACCTCTAACTTTCAGATCAGATCAGATCAGATCAGTCGCTCAGTCGTGTCCGACCCTTTGCGACCCCATGAATCGCAGCACACCAGGCCTCCCTGTCCATCACCAGCTCCCGGAGTTCATTCAGACTCACGTCCATCGAGTCAGTGATGCCATCCAGCCATCTCATCCTCTGTCGTCCCCTTCTCCTCTTGCCCCCAATCCCTCCCAGCATCAGAGTCTTTTCCAATGAGTCAGCTTTTCGTATGAGGTGGCCAAAGTACTGGAGTTTCAGCTTTAGCATCATTCCTTCCAAAGAAATCCCAGGGCTGATCTCCTTCAGAATGGACTGGTTGGATCTCCTTGCAGTCCAAGGGACTCTCAAGAGTCTTCTCCCAACACCACACTTCAAAAGCATCAACTCTTCGGCGCTCAGCCTTCTTCACAGTCCAACTCTCACATCCATACATGACCACAGGAAAAACCATAGCCTTGACTAGACGAACCTTTGTTGGCAAAGTAATGTCTCTGCTTTTCAATATGCTGTCTAGGTTGGTCATAACTTTCCTTCCAAGGAGTAAGCGTCTTTTAATTTCATGGCTGCAGTCACCATCTGCAGTGATTTTGGAGCCCAGAAAAATAAAGTCTGACACTGTTTCCACTGTTTGCCTATCTATTTCCCATGAAGTGGTGGGACCGGATGCCATGATCTTTGTTTTCTGAATGTTGAGCTTTAAGCCAACTTTTTCACTCTCCACTTTCACTTTCATCAAGAAGCTTTTTAGTTCCTCTTCACTAGAGTCTACTCAATTGGAACACTTAGTGACATTACCAACCAGGCTATTGTGAGGTTCAAATAAGATACAGTTTCTTAAGCATTAAAATCCCTATACAAATGTTGCTGTTATCATATCTCAGAGGTAGATTAGTAGCCAGGGTATATGCTCTTCATTTCATGAGTTTCTCCTCTGCATATCTCTTTATATTGCAGTTGTTGAAAGGAAAATGGTATTTTACTTACAAATATCACAGTGTCCCCATGCCATTGTATGTTCTTTCTGTGTTAGACCTACTCATATTTCTAATTTCTGATCATAAATTCTCAAAAAGTAATCCAGGATTTGAGACTTTCTGAGAATATTTTCTTCCTACATACATATAAGATGAGTTGATTGAAAATAAATATTCAGCCTTCCAAGCTTCCGCTGACACCATACATCATTAATGATTGTCCATCTACTGTATTGTGAGAATTAGTTATGTTCTTCTTGTGCTTCATGTAAGTGAACGTGCTCAGGTGAGGTTGAAAAGAGGCCTGTATAGTATTGACTCACCCTTTTTGTGGTGGTAAACTTAGCATAATTCTTTAAAAACACATAAAACTAAAGCTCTTGTATATCTGTTTTTCAACAAAATTTACATCTTATTCTGATGATTTCCTTTTAAACCTGACTATCATTTTCAGGGGAAGGTGCTATCAACCTGGCTTTGGCTCAGAACCGGAGCCAAGATGTGAGAATGAATGGACCCATGGGAGCTGGAAGTTCAGTTAGGATGGAAGCGGGATTTCCCATGGCAGGCGGTCCAGGTGAGATCTCCCACTCAGTTGTATGACATTTGACCAGTTTCCTTTTTTTGGCTTTATTTGCTAATGTATGATCGTTTGAGTCCTGCAAGATAGGTGGGGGTTCCTAACACATTTCTGTTGATTGGTTCAGGAAAACAAGACATGAATGTAGACTCTTAGGAGACTAGAATCACAGAGCATGGAGCATATATAGTCTTTGCGATGTTTGGGGCTCATACTTAAAGGTAGATGAGCCCTGAGCCATGCAGGAAACATTTATTGAGTTCTCATTGTATGATGGGACCTATGCTAAGTGTTGCAAGTAGAACTGAATAAAACATCTTTTATCCTCAGGGTGTTTATAGCATCACATAGCCTTCTATGTTATGAAAGAGAAAGAGTCACCTTTCTCTGTGACTGAGAATCCAGGAGTTTGTGCAGGCTTAGGTGGAATCTGTAGAAGTATGTGGGAGAGTATGTGTTTTTATGTATTTAGAATTTGAGAGAGTTACAAATTAATTTGCTACCTTTGTAACTTTCTGTGAGTCACAGAAAGTTAGAATTGAGTTGGTACTCTCATTTTAAGCTGAGGAAACTATGGAGTTCACAGAAAGGAAGCAGTTTGCCCATGGTCAAGTAGCAGTGGGCAAATCTGACTCCCGAGGTCAGTGCTATTTTCACTGCACTAGAGAAGGCAGTGGCACCGCACTCCGGTACTCTTGCCTGGAAAATCCCATGGGTGGAGGAGCCTGGAAGGCTGCAGTCCATGGGGTCGCTGAGGGTCAGACACAACTGAGCAACTTCACTTTCACTTTTCACTTTCATGCATTGGAGAAGGAAATGGCAACCCACTCCAGTGTTCTTGCCTGGAGAGTCCCACGGACGGGGGAGCCTGGTGGACTGCCGTCTATGGGGTCACACAGAGTCGGACACGACTAAAGTGACTTAGCAGCAGCAGCTTTCAGATTTTTTTTCTGCTGTAGGAACTTTTATTCAAATAAGCCAGAAAAGCACAGCTGCTGTGACTGAAGGAGAATCTAAGTACGTGAAATTATACCCGATCATTCACTTCCAGCCTACCACAGTAGCTCTTGAAGAAATGCAGCAGAATAGAGAAGCTCAGTTTATAAAGCCATTTTTTTCTAAACTGTAGCAGAAGACTTGGCCATGGAGAACTGGAACTAGGCTTTTATGCTGGCACTGCCACTTAGTGTTTACCTCAGGCGAGTCACTGTACCTCTCCATGCATCAGTTTCTTCACTGAGATAATAGTCCCTATAATCTTTTGAGCTCTTGCTTGAAGATGGATGAGCCCTGAGCAGTGCAGCAGACCTTCACTGAGTTCCTGTTGTGTGTCAGGACCTGTGTTGTTGGGCTGTTTTGGAGTACTGTATAGCAAATGGAAAATACCCAACCTGGAACCTATAGTAGGGAGTTAAATTTAGTTCTCTGAAGAAGTCTGAGCATTTGGTGTTAAGGCAGCTTGATGAAAGATTATAGGTAACACTGTTGCCTGTATTGAAGAGCCAGAAGAGTGAGCAGAGTATAGCCAAGTTGCATATAGTTAGTGCAAGAAAGATCAGACCTAGGATGAGACTCAGGAAATCTGGGTTCTAATCTCAACTTCTGGTCAGATGTCTTAATAGTTACTGGCCTTAGTTACCTGTAAACATATTTATGTCTAAGAAACAATATTACAGATCCCTTCCAACCTTAAAATGTTAAGACTCCATTAAGCCAACGTCAGCACACTAATTGCAGGCTCTCCTAGTATCTGGCAAACAGCAGGCATATTTACTAAGTATCTCTGAAAAGTGAGTGTAAATTTTAGTGATGTATGTAATTCATTATCAATATAGGAAACTTAAAATCTTTAGGTTGAAATTAGATTGGTGTTTAATGAAGGACACTGTGGTAAAATATAAAGCTTCAAGAATAATCAATTAGTAATGATCTGTAGTCACAGTAATATTTTAACACCTAGATACTTTTTTTACTGCCAAGTATACTTAAAATAAGAATGTTTTTTCTCTGTCTTCCGTTGGGACAGTGGATGCAAACAAAATTTAATATTTAAACAAATTTTTCTAGGGAAAGAGACCTTAACTAACCTTTAAAACTATAATAAATAATTTTAGAATTGTGTATCTAGAATGTCTTAGACTAAATTATTCTTAACACTACTTTATTCTCTTTGCATTGGCAACAGAAACTTGACTGATAAGCAGGAGTCTTTTGAAATGAAAACAAAATCCATAGCCAGTTTTTTTTTCATAGCTTCATAGAATCCCAAGATTAGTGAGGTACCATAGTAGTCATTTAGTCATGTGTCGTTACTGATGTTTTGAATCGATAATTCTTTCCTATGGGGAGCTGTCCTGTGCCTTGTAGGATGTCCAGCAGCATCCCTCACCTCTGCCTATCAGGGGCCAGTAGCACCATCACACCTTCCTCCTGGTTGTTCCAACAAACTATCTCCAGACCTTTCCAGATATCCCTTAGGGGACAACATTGCCCCCAGTTGTGAAGCATGATTCTAGTCATGCTTCCCACATAGTGCTAGAATGTATTCTACAGTATCCCTCCTGAGTATGTTAGCCAGCATGTGCTTAAGCATTTCTGGGGATAGGAAGCTGATTGTAGACTAAAAAAACCTATTTCTTTTTATTTCCTAAGAACTTTCTTACTATCCGATTACCGTCTTTGGAAAGTGGGGTGGGGTTCCAAAGAAACAAATCCATTTTTAACAGGTAAACATTTGCCTAACTGCCCTATCTCAGCTACAGAACATCTGAAAATTAAATAGAACATTTAATGCACAGATGAGCTTGTAAGACAATATGGAAAAATCCTCAGGGCAAGAACAAAGAAGAACATTTAAATAACAGTGAACACGTGAAGGGAGAAGGAAATGGTAACCCACTCCAGTATTCTTGCCTGGAGAATCCCAGGGACAGAGGAGCCTGATGAGCTGCCGTCTCTAGGGTCACACAGAGTCGGACACGACTGATGCGACTTAGCAGCAGCAGCAGAACACCTGAGGAGATGCTGCAGGAGCCAAGGGATTTGAGTTTTAATGGCTAAGAGGGATAAAATAGGAGGCCTTGCCTTGGGTCCACATAAAGAAGGAAGTTAGAATTCAGAATCCTTCATGAAGCCAATAGTTTGAGTAAAAGGTAAATAAGAAAAAGTTTCACTTTTTGGCACAGGAGGCTGAAGGCAAAACTTGTCTCTCTTGGTCTGGGCTCCAGTTGAGTGTGGGAAAGGGTGGTTATAGAATTGCCTTCTCTATCCTCATACATGTTGGACATGTGTCATTGAAATGACCCAGAAACAGCAAAGCTGTTAGTAAGTGGTTCTAAAGTGGTAATAACCACTGAAGCTCTCACCCCAAACCATTGCAGATTTCTCATACTTAAGCTGCCAGTTATAAACGAGCTTATTCTCTGAATTTATAAAATTTAAGATTAGACCCTCTTTCCAGAATTCTAGGTAATAGGAATATCAGCATGTTTAAAATAATGAAAATTCTAAGAAGAGAACAAGACACTATCAAAACACAAAGAGAATTTAGGGGGGAAATAGAATCTACAGAAATTTTAAAATTATTTAAGTGAATAACTTATTCAGCCAATTAGAGACAGCTGAATTGGAAGGTGAATTTGAAAAAATTACCCAGAATGCAACAGACAATAAATAAATAGATGGAAATATGAAAGAGGTCAAGAGAAGTGAAGGATAAAATGAAAAAGCTTAATATATATCCCTGAAAAGAGTTCCAGAGGAAGATAAGGAAATTGAGGACTGACAATAGTAAGAGAATGGCTGAAATTTTTCCAGAATTGATGAAAGACATGAGTCCTCAGATTCAGAAGTCCAATAATTCTGAGCCCTACAAAAAAAAAAATAAATTCACATCTAGACACAAAATTGTAAAACTGCAGAGCAGAAAAACAGAGAGAATGTTAAAAGCAATTCAAAATAAAGCACCAGTGATTTACAAAGGGAAGATTATCAGACCCACAGCTAATTTCTCAGTGACAACATTGACGCCATGAAACATGAGGATAATATTTTCAAAGTGATGGGAAAATTAACAGCCTAGAATTTTACAAAAGCTATAGTATCAAGAGTAGTGTGAATTAAAGACCTTTTTAAAGAGACTAAGAGAATTTACCATTAACAGACCCTTGCTAATTGAACTGCTCAAGGATGTACTTCAGGAAGAAGAAAATTGAACCTAAGATGGAAGAAATAAGAGCTAAGAAGGAATGGTGAGCTAAATAATTGGTAAACATTGGGTAAATGTAAATAAACATTAACTTAGTAATAATGATGATCATACATGGCCTTTACATATGTCTGTTGACATTTTTAAAATATCACTAAAATAATAGAAATAGAAGGTATAATTTCTAAACTAGTAGCGGAGGGGTTGAAAAGAAGGACATGATGAAAAAAAAGTCCAATAAAATTCAGGAGAAGTAGGAAAACAGCACAGGAAAAAAAGAATAAAAAAACAGTGATATCATAAAATGATAAAATATACCAGTAATTAACAATAAATGCAAGTGAGATTATAAGCACTGATAGAAAGTGATTAATCAGATTGAGCAATTCAGATTTAGCTATGTACTCTTAGAGGGATCATATAAAACATAAGGTCTCAGTTCATAGTTAAAAGGATACAAGAATATAGAGAATCCAGGTGAATATTAACCAAGAAAAAGGAGTATGACAATATTTTTATCAGATAAAAAACATTACTAGAGATAAAAAGGATGACTGTGTAATATAAAAGGAAAAATCCAGGAAGATAACTAAACTTTTGTATTTTTAATAAACTAGCTTCAAATATGTGAAGTAAAAATGGCCTGGGTTCATGTAGATAGCAAATCTTAAGGAAGAATCTTACACACCTCCAATAGTAATTGATGGATTGAACAAAAATTAGTAAGGATAAAGAAAGCTCAAATAATATAATTTAAATAGTTTGAGATAATGGACATATTTAGAAACTGTATTAATAATTCAAGAATTCTTAATCTTTTCATGAATGACATTTGTATAAACTGATTATGTTATTCCAAAAGCAAGTTTCACTAAATACCAAATACAGGTATCACACAGATCATTTTCTCTGATCATAGTGCAGTTAAGTCAGTGGCCAAAAAGAAGAAAAAACTAAAATACCCCATATTTTTAGAAGTTTTAAAATGTATTCTAAATACCCAGTGATTTTTTTCTAAAAAGCATTCAAGATGGACATTAGAAAATATTTAGAAGGAAATAAGGAGAATAGGTTCAGCAGGTTTAGAATCTGCCTGCAATGCAGGAGATGGCAGGTTTGATCCCTGGGTCAGGAAGATCCCCTGGAGGAAGAAATGGCAACCTACTCCAGTATTCTTGCCTAGAAAATTTCATGGACAGAGGAGCCTGGCAGGCTACAGTCCATGGGGTCACAAAGGGTCAGACACAACTGAGCACATAACATGGCAATGAAAATAGTACATATTGTGAGATGTAGACTAGAAAATTTGACTCCTCAGATATTTAGAGCAGACCTTATACTAGAGCTGTCTGAAAATTAAAAGACTCAAGTGTCTGACATAAGAATGAGAAAAATAACAGCAAAGTAATAATTTAGGAGGAAGGAAATAATAAAGGTAAGAGCAGAAAAAATGGCAACCCACTCCAGTACTCTTGCCTGGAGAATCCCATGGACGGAGGAGCCTGGTAGGCTACAGTCCACGGGGTCGCAAAGAGTCAGACACGACTTAGTGACTTCACTTTCACTTTTATGAATTAAAAAACCTAATGGAACGGAGCAGCAAAACCAAAAGATGTTTCTCTGAAAAGACAACTAAAATTATTGATCCTAGTAAGACAAATAAGAGAGAGAGGCATGAGCGGTATAAAGAATGAAAAAAAAGTGTACACTTTAAAGGGTGTATTTTATTATGGTATGTGAATTATATCTCAGTTTTTAGAAAGAATGGGAAAAATATTCTATGAATAACTTTATGCTAATAAATTTGAAAGCATTGGCAAATTAACAAGTTTCTTGAAAGTATAATTTAACTGAAACTGACTTAGTAAGACATATCAAATGAAAAATCTACAACTACTTAAGAAATAAAATAATCTGTCTCCCTGTGAATCAACTAGTATAACCACAGGCTCAGATGATTTTACAGGTGAATTTTACTAAATATTTAAAGAACAGATACACATATTCTTTCAGAGCATAGAAAAAGAGAAAAGATGCTTTCAAACTCACTTCAAAATTGTTATCATCGTGATGCTAAAATTAGGACGAGAGCAGAGGATAATTTTAAGTTGTTTTCACTTATAAAGGTAGATGCTATTAATAAATCCTAGAAAATCTAATAGTATCAGAAGTTAGCAAGATGTGAATCAAGAGTTCTCAAACTGCTAGTGAAAGTATAAATTGGTATAACCGCTTTTGAGTGCAGTTTACCAATATCTAGATGCTTAAAGGCAATGGCACCCCACTCCAGTACTCTTGCCTGGAAAATCCCATGGACGGAGGAGCCTGGTGGGCTGCAGTCCATGGGGTCGCTAAGAGTTGGACACGACCGAGCGACTTCCCTTTCACTTTTCACTTTCATGCATTGGAGAAGGAAATGGCAACCCACTCCAGTGTTCTTGCCTGGAGAATCCCAGGGACAGGGGAGCCTGGTGGGCTGCCGTCTATGGGGTCGCACAGAGTCAGACACGACTGAATCGACTTAGCAGCAGCAGCAGCAACATACTTTAAAACCTATCGATTTTAAGTATGTAGTCTAAAGAGACTCTTACATGTCTATGGAATACAGGACAAATACATGCCATTGCAGAATTCTAAGGATGAAAAAGTTACTGTTCATCAGCAGGCGAATGGATATATTGACTCCATAAAATGGGGCACTATTATAGTCAGGATGGGTGAATCTCAAAAAAATAGTATTAAGTCAAAAGGAAAATTGAACAATACATATCAAACGGTGTCAATTATACAAAGATTAAAAGCATTCAAAAAATATATTTCAGTTTATATATGTAGAAAAGATAAAAACTTGAAACTGTTAATCCCAGATGTAAGATAAGAAAGAGGGAATGGAATGAGATTGGGAAGGAGTAGGAGGCTTCTTATATATATTTGTATATATATATGAAGCAGGCAGGATAGAGTGTTTACATTTAAATAAGGTAGACGGTGGTATAAAAATTTTCTATACCTTTTTACATCTTTGAAATATTTCATTAAAAACAAACATTGTGTCAATTCCAGTACTCTATTCTAGAGATTTTTTTTTTTTTCTCTAGGATTAATAAGGATGACCAGCCCTGCCACTGTTATGATACCCCAGGGTGGAAACGTGTCATCTTCCATGATGGCACCAGGCCCCAATTCAGAACTGCAGCCCAGGACTCCTCGCCCTGCTTCTCAGTCAGGTATTGACCTCCAACCTTTGAGAATTGAAGAGGCTGCACTCCCCGCACAGAGCATCATAGAATTCAGCTCTCTCTCTGATGCCAGATTTCTAACTGCCCAGCTTAAAGGCTGTTTTCTATATAAAATCTGCCCTAGTTTCTTCAAGCTGGAAGTCATTATTTCCTTTTCAAAATTTCTTCTCAGAGTTTCTCACTATTCTTATCAGTTATACCCCAACATTCCTAAAAATGTATTCCATGGCCTACTTAATCCTGCTCCTCCATAACCAAGAATTCTGTAGTGAAGTAAATTTGGTTAATGAGTCCTACTAGATCCTCCCTCCCAGAGATCCTAAAGTAACATGTTGGAAGCACTGAAAGTCCTAGAGTGAAGAAACCTGTCTAAGGCTGTTAGGTCCAGTGTCTCCCAAACCTTGATTGACTTTATTTTTTGTTTTGTTTTCTTCTAATACTAATGAACATAGTTCCTCAGAATATGCTTTGGAGAATACGGCTCTGCATAGTTTGCCTGGCTCTTACATCCACTTTAGAATCATACGCTCTTTATAGACAAGATTCAGTCTTTCTCTCATCTCAATAGTTGTTTTGCATTATAGTAAATGCTCACAAACATTAAATGATACCAGAAGATTTTACTCTGTTTTTGCAGAATTGCCAAGACTCTAGGATTGCTCTAGAATCTAGGTTGCAGTAAGTTAATTATTGCTTTGTTGACTATCTTTAAACAGATGCAATGGATCCACTCCTCTCTGGGCTCCATATACAGCAACAAAGTCATCCCTCAGGATCTTTAGCGCCCCCGCACCACCCAATGCAGCCCGTCCCTGTGAACAGACAAATAAACCCAGCCAGTTTTCCCCAGCTGCAACAGCAGCAGCAGCAGCAACAGCAGCAGCAGCAACAGCAGCAACAGCTGCAGGCAAGACCCCCACAGCAACATCAGCAGCAACAGCCACAGGGCATTCGACCCCAGTTTACTGCCCCAACTCAGGTGCCTGTTCCTCCAGGCTGGAACCAGCTGCCTTCCGGAGCCCTTCAGCCTCCTCCAGCCCAGAGTTCTCTGGGCACAATGACTGCAAATCAAGGGTGGAAGAAGGCTCCCTTGCCTGGCCCAATGCAACAGCAACTCCAGGCAAGACCATCCTTAGCCACGGTACAGACACCTTCCCACCCTCCCCCTCCATATCCCTTTGGCAGCCAGCAAGCTTCACAAGCCCATACAAACTTTCCTCAGATGAGCAACCCAGGCCAGTTCACAGCTCCTCAGATGAAGAGTTTGCAGGGAGGGCCCTCTAGGGTCCCGACCCCCCTGCAGCAGCCCCACCTCACCAACAAGTCTCCTGCCTCTTCACCCTCCTCCTTCCAGCAGGGATCCCCTGCTTCCTCCCCAACGGTTAACCAAACTCAGCAGCAGATGGGACCAAGGCCACCTCAAAATAACCCACTTCCCCAGGGATTTCAGCAGCCCGTCAGCTCTCCGGGTCGGAATCCTATGGTTCAACAGGGAAACGTGCCACCTAACTTCATGGTGATGCAGCAGCAACCACCAAATCAGGGGCCACAGAGTTTACATCCAGGCCTAGGAGGTGAGGAACACTGGAGCTATTTGTGTTGGTAAATTGACTGGAGCTAGATCTTAGTAGCACTTCAATTTTTAGAGTTAAAGGAGGGAGTGAAACGAGGATGTAACTATTTGGTTTTGTGAATATAGTGATGACACTTGATATGACTTAGTTAACTTGATACATTATGCAGCATCTTACTGGTTATGTTTAAGCTAGTCCTCTGGATAAAAACGCAGGTAAAATTCAATGTAGATATATGTTCATTTTGTTTTTCAAAATATTTTTGCCTGATCTTGTACTAGTAAATTAAGGCGTCCGGAAGAATCATGGTTTTATTAACAACTTAAGCTGCTCCACTGTTGAAAAAATTAAGGTTATGCAGTAGAGCAAAAATGAAAAGATAAGTGTAGGGTTTTGTTGGGGAAATGGCCCTTGTGGTTTTCAATTTTGATAATCCTAGTTAGCAAAAATATTATTAGCATGGTGTTTGTTAAATTTGCTTAAAGTATTAAAGGGGAGTAAGTTCATAAATCATTGACTTTTACAGTTTTATAATGCCAATGCCTGCTCCTTAGAGAGGGAATTCCACCAGTTATACCTAAAGGAGATTTATTTATTTATTTTGTAAGGTGCCTCTTGTATGAAGAAAAAGCAATGGAGCTTAATGTGTGAGAGGTAAAACGATTACAGTAAAACTTATCCATCTCCATGTTTATTATTTATTCTTATTAATCATTGATCTAGTGCACATGAATGTGCTTGGAGCTTTTCAGTAAGGTATAGAGAGTGTAATACTGTCACCTGATAAACATACCCCCCACCAAAAGACACCCATTGCCAATCCAGAAAAAAAACCCTTACATCTTTAGTGCAACATAGCAAAGGCATGTTCCCATGATTTCTGGTAAAATTAAATCGCTCATCAGTCTTTTCACTCTCTTGTAATTACTTTTACTGACATGCAGGCTGTAATATTTGAATACTAAGAAGTTTTGAGAAAATGCAAGAATGTTTTGGCTCCAAACTTCACTGTTCTGGGCATCTAGCCTTGGATCAGTGGGGGCTGGGTAGTCCCTCCTGCAAATGTGATTACTGATATAATTACAATGGAAGCATGCAAATGGGGACTTGTCACTGCTAAAGAAAGGACAAATGCATATTTGTCTACAGAGCGTTTTTCAGGACATTGAAAATTTTGCCCTTAAATAAATGGACTAATTCAAGTGAGCTTAGGTCTTGATGCTTTCATAGAGCAAATTATGTGCTCACCTAGGTGATCTGGCCACATCCAGGCCTGTGTTATAAACAGTGAATGGGTTCTGAGATTCTTCTTATTACAGATTGGTTTTCTGAAATTAAACCTTCCTATAAAAGAAAATATTACTTTAGTAAGATTCCATTAGAGCACAGTTTTTGGTACCATAGCTGTCAGAATTTCAGCAAACCTTTTTGAGAGGAAGGTGTAATGATAAATTTAATATAACCTCACTTTGATGCTCCTATAAATTGTTGCTGATCTCTTGTCTCTTCCAAAGAGACCAGCACAATACAGGGGAGAAATTTTTCCACAAAGAAAATTGTCATCTATTCCCTCAATGGAAAAAAAAAAATCACCTATCTACGCTTAATATCAGGACCCAGGTCTTTGTTTTATAGTATTTCTGATCAGTTTGTTTGAATATTGAGAGAATTTAGCGTATTCCTTTGGTACCTATGTTAAAGTATGTAAAGGTTTGGGGGTCCATTGTATTACAGAAAAGTGAGCCCTAAACCTTGCTGTGACGTGGCCTCAGATCACATTTAGGGAGCAGATTGCCATCTTTTCCTTGGCATGTTCAAAGTGTAAATTTTTTAGTATTTCTTTTTCATTTTGACAATGCTCATGTAAGAGATTGTGTTGATTTTTTTAACCATCTTTCCCAACCTTGTTAAAGATCCTACCAGTGTGACAGAGAGAGCTAAGCCAGTGGAGACTTCATGCAGCTCATCCTTCCTTATTCATTCCACATCTAAGCAAGAGTATAAATTTGCTAGGTAACTGCCTTACTCGTTGTTTTCTATTAAGGAATGCCTAAACGCCTCCCACCTGGCTTCTCAGCAGGACAGGCCAATCCGAACTTTATGCAAGGTCAGGTGCCTTCGACCACAGCAACTACCCCTGGGAATTCAGGAGCCCCTCAGCTGCAAGCGAATCAAAATGTCCAGCATGCAGGTTTGTTTTCTATGACTTATTCAGCCAGCATTTATTGAACATTGTGTGGTAGGTAGACAACAAGGATATACAGAGAAATGTAAGCCTTGATCCTTCCGCTTCATTTCAGACCTGTAAATATTCTTTCAGGGCAATAACTATTATATTAGAAGTAGGTAAAATGTCTTGAAAAATCTAGAAACACCTAAAGAAAGGAGATAAACCTAGAGCTAGAGCTGAAGTCAGCATTTTTTTTTTCCTGAAAAGAACCAGGTAGTAAATATTTTAGGCTTCACAGGTTATATGTTCTCTGTTGCAGCTACCTAACTTTGCTGTTGTAGCACCAAAGTAGCCATAGACAGTACATAAAAGAATGGGCATGGCAATGTTCCACAATGCCTGTATGCTAATGCAAAACTATATTCCTGAGCTCTGAGTGAATTTGTGTCTGTTTACAAGCTGGCAGTGGGCCTTATTTGATCCATGGATCATAGGTTGCTGACACCTCAGTTAGTAAAAGGACAAAAGGTATTTCTGGCAAAGGAGATGGTAGGTACAAAGGCATGGAGGTACATGGCATTTTGAACAACTGCAGCATTTAAAATCTCTATAATTCATGTTAACATTGTATATGTTGAGTGTCTGAATTCTGGTTTACAAGGTGGTGTTTGAAGACCAGGTTTTATCAATACAGGTGTAATGCCAATAGTGTATTTATATAAGAAATTTATATATAAATATATAAATTTAGGAGGGCATATTGTGTACAGCAGAATGGCTAGAAAATATTTGTAAGCAATATTGTATTAGCCGAGACTGCATGTATCTGGTTGCTGTTAGGTAGCACATGATTAATCCTCTTACCCTTTCTCATAGGGAGTTTGGATTGAGGTAGCACAAATACTTTCTGAGCTCCCATGCCCATTTGGAGTTAGTTTAGTTTTGTGGTTCCACTGTTAATTGTAAAGCACTAACAAAGGAGAAAAGTTCGAAACTTAAAAAGTTCAAACTACCTCTTGAAGGGCTAGAAAAATGTAGGGCAAACCATGACTTTCCCCACCTGCTAGTGCAAAACTGTAATTCCTGAGCTATGTAAATTCACATTGTATAGGAAGTTTTAAAACAGTAATAAAATCATTCATAATTCCTCCACATAAGCACAGCTGTTTTATATTTTTATATGGTGCCTTCCACATGCACTTACTCTTTTGATTTCTCCGTTTATCCCATCTAAGATAGCTCTACTCTTGTCTGTCGTTTCCTGTTCTCTTACTCTAGTTTATTTCTCTTATTAAGCTTTTACTTCTTCCTCTGAAAATACTTAGTCTGTTTGTTATTTTACTCTTGCCAACTAGACTCCATGGGATAAGGGATTTGGTCTGTCTTGCTTATTGATGTTACCTCAGTACCAGAAGTGCCTTGCACATATTAGGTACTCAATAGATGATTGTCAATTGAATGAATGTATACTGGAGTATTTAGTGTATGTAGTATATACAGTGGTCATGGAATTCAGTTTAAGGCTGGTCTGGAAGATCTTAGGATTCAGGAAAAATCTAGATTGTATGAACAAAGGACAGTTTGCCCCTTGCCTCCTGGCTGGAACATGGACTGGCTTGATAACTTCATTGTGGCTATCACTTTTTAGTCCTCATTTAAAAATGAAAAGGGTGGGGAGGAGATAAAATAAGCTAGAAGGTTATTCTGCAGAAAGGAAGAGAGAATATAAGCAGCTATAGGAAAATCCCAAAGACCTAACAGTAAGTATACACTGTGGCAAGCCAGGAAGTGTTCTTTGAATTGGAAATAATTAAGAAGACTAAAACATGTCCCATGTGGTCTACTAGGGACTGCCACAGGAGAGGGTCACTGAAGCTTTATCATCCTTTGTTGACTGTCCTCTGCCTGCAGCTTCTTAATTGTCTGTCAGTTAACTTCCACCAGAGGCTTGGCTTCCATATCAAGATGAAATAATTTTTACCACATTGGGGTGGAGGAGACCTATCTTTAGGAAGTATTAGCTGTTCTTTTCTTTAAAGTACAGCATCCAGATAACACATCCATAACCTTGGAGAGTCTTAATTATAGTTTCCCAAGGAGCATTGTTAAACGTCTTCTCAACTTTGCTGAGGTTTTCTTAAGAGGCTGCAGCACATTTTTTGTTTCCTGATTCATCTAAAGTAGAGCTTATTTCATTATCCCATAGCACTTTTCATTAATTTTCTTCATTTTAAGGTAGTTACAAGTTATTTTTAAATAATGAGATGCTGCCTTTCTCTTTGTTTAGTCTAAGAGAAAGAAAACTATATTGATCTGCAAAATGTTATCAAGTTACCAAATAGGAATAAAGAAAAGGTTTCTCTTTCTCTATTGTATGATCACTGAGAATGTATGCCACAGTCACAGCCTCATACTATAGAAAACTCACAGAAATGTGTTAAGCATAGCACATCTGTTTATGCTGATCACTGGATATGGGTGAGGGGTGTTTTTTTAATTAAGGTAATTTGAGAATCTTAATACCAACAAGATAATAGTATATTTTTCTGAAACTGTGCCCTTTTTTTTTTTTTTAAGGTGGTCAAGGAGCTGGTCCTCCTCAAAACCAGTTGCAGGTGTCCCACGGGCCACCAAATATGATGCAGCCCAGCCTCATGGGAATTCATGGCAACATGAACAGCCAACAGGCTGGTAGTTCTGGGGTTCCTCAGGTGAACCTGGGCAACATGCAAGGCCAGCCCCAGCAGGGCGCACCATCTCAACTGATGAGCATGCACCAGCAGATCGTGCCCGCCCAGGGCCAGATGGTCCAGCAACAGGGAACCTTGACCCCTCAGAACCCCATGATCCTTTCAAGGGCCCAGCTTATGCCACAGGGTCAGATGATGGTGAATCCTCAGAGCCAAAATCTTGGGCCCTCGCCCCAAAGGATGACCCCACCCAAGCAGATGCTTCCCCAGCAGGGCCCTCAAATGATGGCGCCACATAACCAGATGATGGGGCCTCAGGGGCAAGTTTTGCTCCAACAGAATCCAATGATAGAGCAGATCATGACCAATCAGATGCAGGGGAATAAGCAACAGTTTAACACTCAGAACCAATCTAATGTCATGCCGGGACCAGCACAGATAATGAGGGGACCAACGCCAAACTTGCAAGGAAACATGGTGCAGTTTACAGGACCGATGTCAGGACAGATGCTGCCACAGCAAGGGCCCGTGAACAACAGTCCGTCTCAGGTTATGGGGATGCAGGGGCAGGTCTTGCGGCCACCAGGGCCCAGCCCCCACATGGCCCAGCAGCATGGTGATCCTGCTACGACAGCAAATAATGATGTCAGCTTGTCTCAGATGATGCCAGATGTTAGCATGCAGCAAAGCAACATGGTCCCCCCCCACGTGCAGGCCATGCAGGGGAACAGTGCCTCGGGAAACCATTTCTCAGGCCATGGGATGCCCTTCAATGCGCCTTTCAATGGAGCACCCAATGGAAATCAGATGTCCTGTGGTCAGAATCCAGGCTTCCCAGTCAATAAGGATGTCACGCTGACAAGCCCGTTGTTGGTCAACTTGTTGCAGAGTGATATCTCTGCAGGCCATTTCGGGGTAAACAATAAGCAAAACAATACCAACGCAAATAAACCGAAGAAGAAGAAGCCCCCTCGGAAGAAGAAAAACAGTCAGCAGGATCTAAAGTAGGTTGTGATAGTCTTGTCTGAAATCTTACTCATTTATTTCTATGTGAACAACTTTTTTTGATGGAAATTTTTGAGCATGTATAAGAACAGTATAATGAAATTCCCCATGCTTAAGATTTTCAGCTTATAATCTGTCTTGCATTCATTCATGTTCTTCCCATTACCTCTTGATTATTTTAAAGCAAGTTCACTTTAAATATTTCAGTGTGTACCTCTAAAAGATAAAGACAGGTTTTTGGTTTTTGTTTTCTGTTTTTTATGACCACACAATATGATTAGCACACCTGGAAAAAACTAATGCTTCCTTCATATTCTCACATATTCAGACAGTGTCCAGATTTCCCTGATTATCTCAAAATAAATTTTTTTTTTTTTTACAATTTGTTCAAATAAGGAGCCAAACAAGTTTCATATATTGCAGTCAATTGATATATGTCTCTTAAGTCTGTAGTCTCAGAGGGGATTGCGCCATTCAGAGCCTGAGAAGTAGCCAGTGCTACCACACTACAACTCTACAAAGCATGTCAGGCTTACAATGACTGCTGGGGAACCAGAGAGGCTATATGTATTTTAGGAATGAAAACTGCTTATGGAGACTCCCTTCTGTCTCTCAAATTGAAACATTTTTTTGTGCAAGTGCCTTTCTTTTAAAGGCTCTTTATCATCCTTAGCAGCTTAAAACCTCATACTAAGATGATTAGACCTTTTTAATCAGTTACCCTTTTGGTAAAGGTGAGTCTTTTGCAAAACAGTGGGAAGGGCAATTAATTTATATTTCATTTCCTAAAGCTAAGTGTTAAGTCATATTTTTGGCTTTGATAAAATGATTCCTAAAGGAATATTGATTAAACTGGATTTTCTGCCTTTAATCACAAAACTGAAATCCAGAGACATTACCAGAAAATAATGACTAAGAAGTATAAAAGTGGGTTAATTCAAGTAAATTACTAGGATTATAGAAGAGAATAGGGGAGCTTTAGTTAATCAAACATAAATGTTTAAAATAAAACCATCTATTGGATTGGCCAAAAAGTTTGTTCGCGTTTGTCCATAACACCTGGAAAAAAACTGGATGAACTTTTTGGCCAACCCACTACCTTTCTCTCAGTCTTCTTACAGTATGCCTTTGGTTGTACTATAAAACTATATCATATTCACTTTCTTCTTGAATCTTATAAATCAAAAAATAATTGTATATTAGCAACCTGTATTTTTCCTGAATTCAAAATTAGTAAACTCTTTGGTTATCTGATTTTTCCAATAGCTCTTTCTAAGTTAAATTCTTTACTACTATCAATCTGTATGGGAATAGTATTTCTGTGGCAATATTTATTCCTCTCAGTAATCTAGGAGTAACACTGAAAGGTTCTTCAGTTGCCATTAGTATAGATTTTTGCTATCTGTACCAGCACTTAGGGAGTTGCTTACTTGTTACAGCTACAGATTGTGGGAAGGGCCTAGGACCTCTCCATTGATGTGGTCCTAGGTCCATTCCTAGGACCACATCAAGGCTTCTAGGAATGGAGACAGTAAGTTAAAAAGAAGAGTGCATGCTCCCAGCTCTACCACCAGCTTACCATGGAATCTTCAGCCTGTTTTCTTACACCTCTGTGGGCCTTTGTTTTGTTACCCAGTAACATGAGGTGGCTGGGCCTGAGATTTTTTTTTAGCAGTATAATTCTTTGAAAGTAAAGAATACTACAGGAATCCTTACCTGTAATTGAAGCAAGAGAAAGTCATTTAAGGAGCAAATCAATACAGGAATCTAGATGTGCTTAGGACCTGCTTCAGGTTCTAAATTCCCATGTCCTAGAGCTTTTAAAATGGATTTAAGGTAAGGTTTATGAAACTACAGAGTACAACGAGATAAAATACTGTCTAAAAGTGGGTGACTAATACCAGGGCAAAAACAAAATGAGGGCTGTGAGCCCTGGGTCTTTGAGAATGTGGGTGTTTCTTCATTTTTTTCCTTCTGTAATAAAATTGTAAGGTACACTTAGGTGAAAATGAAAGCATCCCAAAGCTGATGGGGATGTCTGTTAAATAGACATTCTGCAACAAAATTAATTAGCTTTGTTTTGGTATTCTCCAGCTTTCTTTGTTCTCTGACTACCATTTTCATTAGCCAGTCTACAATTTCTTGCAAGGTGTTATGGATTGTTGGAGCCACCGTTGCAATATTCACAAAAAAAGAAGTCTGGATTCCCTGGTTGAATTTGATAGCTACCCTAAAGATAGTGTGGTTTCATAGGAACAGTACAATGCTGATAACCCAAAATCAGGTCTTAATACATTGAATGGATGGATAATTAAATGAAAATCATTATACCAGAAGTTTGTAGAAAGCACCTCGAGTAAATAGCCTTTTATTAAGTGGATTTTAACATTTAATGAAATTGGCAGATTTTTTATGCCAAATATTGAATGTTTTATCAGACTAGAGAGATATAAATAATGCTAAGACTGATAATGCAGATGGATTTATTCAGACATAGGGGAGGGGTTAAACAGTTTTCATGTATAAACTGTACAACTTACTCTCAAACGTGTAATTTATTTTTTAGCACCCCAGATACTCGCCCAGCTGGTCTGGAGGAGGCTGATCAACAGCCATTGCCTGGAGAACAAGGAATTAACTTGGACAGCTCAGGCCCTAAACTGCCAGAATTTTCAAACCGACCACCAGGTGATAAAATGTTAGCTAAAGTTTGTATACTTGTCATCATTTATTTACAGCATTATAAGGCTTTTTTTCAAGGAAACAATAGTGTTTTATTTTATCTACTAACTAGACTGCTTTAATGATTTAATGTGTCTAGTATTTGGAAACTTTGCCTTGTTACGTGTTAGTAAGTAAAAAGTTTCAAATATAACCTCTGAAAGTGTGTGTATGTGCACGTGTATGTATATGTATTTGTGTGTGTATTTTGCTCAAATTAGTCTTTGTTATATTAGGTCCTCATAAAATCAAACTGAAGTTAGTCAGTGCCTCTTTATTCTTGTCAGTATCAAGGTTCTAGTTGGCATCAAAATGGAATAAGATTAAATGAAATGATGCTTTCACTCTAATCCTGCTTGCCTGCCTTTCCTGCAGCCTTTTCTACTGGGGCTTTCTCAAAGCAGAGAACTACTAGGGTTTAAAATAAGATTTTTTAATAGAGCTTTTATTATGAATCTTTAAACATAAAAAATATGTAAAGAGTAGTGAAAGAGACACTCATGTACTTCCTGCTGCTGCTGCTAAATCCCTTCAGTCATGTCCTACTCTGTGCGACCCCATAGACAGCAGCCCACCAGGCTTCCCCATCCCTGGGATTCTCCAGGCAAGAACACTGGAGTGGGTTGCCATTTCCTTCTCCAGTGCATGAAAGTGAAAAGTGAAAGTGAAATCGCTCAGTCGTGTCTGATTGTAGCAACCCCATGGACTGCAGACCACCAGGCTCCTCCGTCCATGGGATTTTCCAGGCAAGAGTACTGAAGTGGGCTGCCATTGCCTTCTCCATGTACTTCCTACCCAGGTTAATAATAAAAAGACCAGTATTGTTGAAGCCCTCTGTGTTGTACCCCCCTCTGATTATAAAATAATACCATCTTCTAAAATGTTGAAAAAAGTCTCCTAAAACTAATTCATTCTAATCTAGCTATTGTAGAACTAAGGCTAGCTGCCACAATGTCTCCAAACCTGGTTACTATTAGCCTGAGCAGTAATTTGTAACTTTATTCCCCTATGAGGAAGACACACAAACCTATCACATGTAGGCCATACTTCCCTGTGTATACAAAGGATTATGTTTTGTTTCTTCCTTTCTAGTTATTCTACCTCCTTTTTGGCATATAAGTGGAAGTGATTTTGTGAGTTATTTTAGAGATAAACTTTAGTATCCTTAATTTATGTATTAAAGTGAATAAAAGTAAATTCATTATGATGTCAGTACTATATGTTATTGATTGCAAATTGGGCACACCACACTTCCCATCGGTGAATTGCAGCAGCACAGTTGAGGCTGGGAGGTCACCAGTCTTTGGTGGGTATGTCCAGAGGCATTATGAACAGAAAGGCACCTTCTTCCCTCAGACACATCTGAATTCTATAAATCCCAGAGGTTCTCACACACGTTATTGCTTCCTTTCTACAGTTTGCAAACTGGGAGCCTATAGGCTGAATTTGGCCTGAAGTGTATTTGAATTGTCATGCAGAATCTGAAAGCAAACAGAAACCTGATTTTAGATGCCTGATTTAGGCATCTACCTGATTTAGGTATAGCATCAGCTCTGCAGTTTGGCTCTGTCCACAGAACTACTAGTGTCTTATAGCAACCCACTTCTCTTCTTTACCAGTCTGGCCCCTAAAGGCATATGAATTTTCATCTTTTAATTAATAAATTTGGGTTTTGATTATGTTATATGCACTGTGTGTGTCCTGGCTGTGCCTCTCCACCATTCTGTCACCACAGCCCCAGCCTATCTTCTTACCATTAGTGCTCTTTGGACTGCTGCCTCCAGCTTCTGGAACCTTTATAGCAGCCATGCCCTTAACTGTTACTTTCAAGAGGCTGCTGTATTGTCTATGCTGCTCTCTTTGGTATTTATGTTGTTTGGTGCCCTAATTTTAAAGACGAAGGCATTTGTGTCATAGCCCTGACATCAAGGGGCTGTGTAATTTCTACAGAAATTAACACTTTTCTTCACATGGGAACCTGAATTAAACCTATAGGAATGCCATATGTTGTTGGCATTATAAATGTAAAGAAGTCAGTTAGGCCTAAAACAAAAAAGGATTAAAAAAAAAAAAAACTTCGAAAGTGGATCCTGAGGACTTCCCTGGTGGTCCAGTGGCTAAGACTGGACCCAGTACAGGGGGCCCAGGTTTGTTCCCTAGTCAGGTAACTAGATCTCACATGCCACAACTAAGACCCAGGGCAGCCAAATAAGTAAATAATTAAAAAAGAAAACATTGTACTCATTGGTGTCATGTCTGTCATTGGCCAGAAGACATTGATTAGCTATTAAACACAGGGTGTGAACCTATGGATCAATAGCATTTGATAGCTGCTCTGTGAAAATCTGGAGCCGGCACTTCTGACCACTAGAGCCAGCTGTCCTTATGCCTGTGCCTTCGTAAAACTTTCCTAATATATTTTTCATGTAACAATGAAATAAATCTAGTTTGTAAAATTGTATCCCAGCTATATGTCCACTTTTTACCATTGAACCACCTTTATTCTTGGTCCTTTCTGCTGATTATGTAAGGTTTTGGTTCTAAAATGCCAAATGAAATCTTCACAAAAGAAAGAATCATTTGAGATGTTGCCTTCTGGGAATCTATAAGGCATTGTCCTCAGACTTCTTTTCCCAAAATTATTTTTTATTCCTGAGGGCTATGCTTCTTGCTTACTTATTCTCCACTTATGGATTCAAAGACAATATTTCTCCAAATACAGTTTGACATGTAAAAAAGTAAATGGAAATTAGCATTTGTAAAAAGAACTTCAGTGCCCTCATTTTATTTTCAGTGTGTGTATCAGCTTCTATTTAGCTCCTACTATTTATTAAACTGACTTATGTTGGAGGGACAGTTTAATTCACTGGGTTTCCCAAAGAAGCGAGCCTGGAGGGTGCAGCATGGTGTGTGAAGCCAATGGATTGAAGTGATTTTAAATCCTTCTTTCTTAAGGAATTGAACCCTAGAACTTTATATTTTACTTCTGTTGAAAGAATAAAAAGGCTATCTTCGATGCTGGTATTTTCAACAAAACCAAGTCTT
Organism: Bos mutus; assembly: GCF_027580195.1. Lineage (NCBI taxonomy): Eukaryota > Metazoa > Chordata > Mammalia > Artiodactyla > Bovidae > Bos > Bos mutus. Next base: position 48,392,828 of record NC_091629.1, on the reverse strand, counting down.
TAAAAAAAATTAATCTGTGCTAAAAGAAAAAAAGTGAATCTTAAATGCTTCATTCAAAAATCCAGTGAAGTGTTGATTATGCCTGCATGAGAGCCCCAGTACTGGGTGGTCACCTGTGCTGTGGATGGAGTGGTCCTCATTTCGTCTGAATGTGAGGCTGGCATAGACTTGGCCATTCTCAGTGCGTAGCACAGTGCCTGTTAGAGTCTTAGTACAGTGATGCCTCATGCAGACCCTGAAGACTGAGGAGCTCCAGGTTCTCGATGCTTTGCTTTTTGCTTCCTGAAGCAGCGTGCCTCTTTGCTTATGCCAGAGAAGGAGGGGCCGCCCCTTACCCCCCTGGGAACGGGCATGCCTGAGCTATTTGTGCCACCTAGATGAGTATTGCTTGGCCATACCCTAAAGGTCGCAAAGCTTTTCTTGCTGAAAATCTAACTTCCCTGATTTTGGGGGCTCGTTTTAGGTTATCCTTCTCAACCAGTTGAACAGAGGCCACTTCAGCAGCTGCCTCCTCAGCTCGTGCAGCATGTGGCACCCCCAGCACAGCCGCCACCGCAGCAGCCGCAGCCACCTCCCAGTCAGCCACAGTCTCAGCAGCAGCAGCAGCAACAGCAGCAGCAGCAACAAATGATGATGATGCTCATGATGCAGCAGGACCCCAAATCCGTTAGGCTTCCGGTCTCCCAGAATGTCCACCCCCCCAGGGGCCCACTGAACCCAGACTCCCAGAGAATGCCCATGCAGCCGAGTGGCAGCGTGCCTGTCATGGTCAGTTTGCAAGGCCCTGCCTCGGTGCCACCATCACCTGACAAGCAGAGAATGCCAATGCCTGTGAATACTCCTCTGGGAAGCACTTCAAGGAAAATGATGTACCAGGAGAACCCCCAGAACCCTGCCAGCTCACCGCTGGGGGAGATGTCCTCGCTCCCAGAAGCAAGTGGCAGTGAAGGACCGTCCGTCTCAGGAGGCCCAAATAACATGCCTTCACATTTAGTGGTCTCCCAGAGTCAGTTAGTGATGACAGGGCCAAAACCTGGACCATCACCGCTTTCAGCAGCTCAAGGTGCAACTCCCCAGCAACCTCCTGTAAATTCCCTGCCCAGCTCTCATGGCCACCACTTTCCAAATGTGGCTGCACCCACCCAAACGTCTAGGCCTAAAACACCCAACAGAGCCAGCCCCAGACCCTATTATCCTCAGACACCCAACAACCGCCCTCCCAGCACGGAACCTTCAGAAATCAGTCTATCACCAGAAAGACTCAATGCCTCCATAGCAGGACTCTTCCCTCCACAGATTAATATTCCTTTACCTCCCAGGCCAAATTTAAACAGGGGCTTTGATCAACAGGGCCTAAATCCGACAACTTTGAAGGCCATCGGGCAAGCACCTTCAAACCTTACCATGAATAATCCTTCCAATTTTGCTGCCCCACAGACTCACAAATTAGATTCTGTGGTGGTGAATTCTGGAAAGCAGTCTAATTCTGGAGCACCAAAACGGGCAAGTCCAAGCAACAGCCGCAGGTCTAGTCCTGGGTCAAGTAGGAAAACCACCCCAAGTCCTGGGAGACAGAATTCAAAAGCCCCTAAACTTACACTTGCCTCTCAAACAAATGCAACCTTGTTGCAAAATGTAGAGTTGCCAAGAAATGTATTGGTCAGTCCTACTCCTTTGGCCAATCCGCCTGTACCTGGGAGCTTCCCTAACAACAGTGGGCTGAATCCTCAGAATCCTACCATGCCTGTGGCCACGATAGGGGGTGTTCTGGAGGATAACAAGGACAGCTTGAATATGCCACAGGACAGTGATTGCCAGAATTCCCAGGTTAGGAAGGAGCAGGTAAACATTGAGCTAAAAGCAGTCCCTCCCCAAGAAGTGAAAATGGTTGTCCCTGAAGATCAATGCAAAAAGGATGGGCAGTCTTTGGAACCTAACAAACCTCCCGGTGTCGAAGAGAACAAAAATTTGGTGTCTCCTGCTATGAGGGAAGCACCAACATCGCTAAGTCAACTTCTTGACAACTCTGGAGCTCCTAACGTAACCATTAAACCCCCCGGGCTTACAGATCTGGAAGTAACACCTCCAGGAGTGTCTGGAGAGGATCCAAAAAAAGCATCTGTCATTCCCTCCCTGCAGGATCCGTCTTCTAAAGAACCCTCCAGTTCCCTAAATTTACCTCACAGTAACGAGCCGTGTTCAACCCTTGTGCATCCAGAATTGAGTGAGGTCAGTTCTAATGTCACCCCAAGCATCCCTCAAGTAATGTCAAGACCTGTCAGCTCTTCTTCCATTTCTACTCCTTTGCCCCCAAATCAGATAACTGTTTTCGTGACTTCCAATCCCATCACAACTTCAGCGAACACATCAGCAGCTCTGCCAACTCACCTGCAGTCTGCGTTAATGTCAACAGTTGTCACAATGCCCAATGTGGGTAACAAGGTTATGGTTTCTGAGGGACAGTCAGCTGCTCAGTCAAATGCCCGGCCTCAGTTCATTACGCCTGTCTTTATCAATTCATCCTCAATAATTCAGGTTATGAAAGGATCACAGCCAAGCACAATTCCTACAGCCCCACTGACAACCAACTCTGGCTTGATGCCTCCCTCCGTTGCAGTTGTTGGCCCTTTACACATACCTCAGAATATAAAATTTTCTTCTGCTCCTGTGCTGCCTAATGCCCCCACCAGCAGTCCTGCTCCAAACATACAGACAGGTCGACCCTTGGTCCTTAACTCACGAGCCACCCCTGTTCAGCTTCCTTCCCCGCCTTGTACGACTTCTCCAGTTGTTCCTCCTCACCCCCCTGTCCAGCAAGTAAAAGAACTGAATCCAGATGAGACTAGCCCTCAGGTGAGCACTTCAGCAGATCAAAGCACTCTGCCCTCTTCACAGGCAACCACAGTGGTTTCTCCCCTTTTGACCAATAGTCCAGGCTCCTCTGTCAACCGGCGAAGCCCAGTCTCATCTAGTAAGGGCAAAGGAAAAGTGGACAAAATCGGCCAGATTTTGCTGACCAAGGCATGTAAAAAAGTTACAGGCTCCCTCGAGAAAGGGGAAGAGCAGTATGGTGCTGATGGAGAGACTGAAGGCCAAGGGCTAGAGACCCCAGCTCCAGGGCTCTTGGGAACAGAGCAGTTATGCACAGAGCTGGACAGTAAAACCCCAACTCCCCCAGCACCCACTCTGCTAAAAATGACCTCTAGCCCTGTGGGCCCGGGCTCCGCCTCAGCAGGACCCAGCTTACCTAGCAGTACTCTCCCCACCAATGTACGCTCAATAGTAACCGCTCTGGTACCCTCTGAACTCATCTCCGCGGCGCCGACCACAAAAAGCAATCATGTTGGCATAGCATCTGAGCCACTTGCAGGTGGCCTAGTGGAGGAGAAGGTGGGATCTCATCCAGAGCTTCTGCCCAGCATAGGTATGTACTTGATACCTGGCATCATCTTGTGTCAATTTTTGATGACCTATCCCACCAGAGAAAGCTTGGCTCCTTTTCTACTTGGAGGAAGAAGAGTGGGCTAAATGGTTATAGTGGTAGTTCCATTTATTTGAAGTACATTGGGAAATATACTTCCTATTTAGATTCCCATGTTGTTAACATTACTAATATGGTTCTCTCTCAACTCCTAGAATAATGATATACCTTATATTTTTATAAAATTTTTCATTTTACAAAGAGGCATTTTTACATACGTTACCTCATCTTCATACCAACCATGTCAGGTAACCCTCATCTCATCCTACAGGTGGGAAGCTCAGAGTTCAGTCGTTCAAAGTCTATATGTGAGCGTCCAATTTAACCTTGTCTCTTAACGGTGAACAGCAGCTCCTGCAGGTTCTTAGCGTGGTAAAGACTTGCTTTCATCTGTTCAGAGCAGGTTTCTCATAGCCCCTTCCTCATTGTACTCTCTCCCAGGAATTCTTTCCTTCTGACTGGCTAGAGGAGAGCTTTCCAGAAAACCAGGTTTCATGATAATAGACATGGAAGGAGGTATCACAATGCCAACCAACATTTACCAGCTGTTTGATCTTAGGCAGGTTACTTTACTCCAAACTTGAGTTTCCTCCTTTGTCATATAGGGACAGTAGTAATTGCAAAAATTCAATGAGATACTGTATATAACATGCTTAGCACAGGGCTAGAATATAGTAATCATTCAGTAATAAGTATTTTTTATTACCAGTTTCTTTTTGATGAAGTCTCTTTGAAAATTAGACCATCCCATTGATGTATTTCTAGTCCAGATTATTTCCTATGTACTGGTAAGGTGGGCTACATCATAGGAAACATAGGTGTCCTTACGTTTCCCTTCCTTCTCTTGACATCCCCCTCACCACCACCCCACGCCACCTCCCCACCCCTACACACACACATAATGTTCCTCCTCCTGTGAGGTTTAAGTGGTACAGAAGCTCAGTTTCCCCACAGTAGAATCAGTCAAAAACTGCCAAAGCTCGAAGGACCTTTGCTGTATTTTAGGCCAGCCAAGAGCACCTATCTTGTTTATGCAGCTAAAATGCTTGGAGGGGCGGAAGGAACACAAGCTTCAGGACAGGATCATAGTTCAAGTTCTAGCTCCACTGATACCAATCATGGTTGGATAAATCCCTTAACCTCTTATAAGCTATGGACTTCACCTGTAAACTGAGATTGTGTCGATAATTCCTACCTCTCAGAATTGATAAAAAGATTCATTGAGGGGCTTAGCCTACAGGCCAGCATGCTGCCTCCCACAGAGCCCAGGAAAGGCTAATTCTCTCTACCTGTTCACTTCAATACCAGAGATGCAGGGAGGGATAAAGGCCTTTAAGGGGTTCTCTGTCCTTGGAGGAGAAAGACTTCGTAGAGCTGGGTACTATATTAATAAATTTCTGGTTCTAGTTCTGTTGGTGTAGGTGAGCCCTAAGAATTTTTCAAACCTTCTAAAACTTTTTAAAAGAATTAAAAAAAAACGTGACATAAACATGTTTTCCACTATTAAATGTTTCCATTCTACTTCCTTTCAGATAACTTTCCCCTTTGGTACCAAGAGGATACTGATTTAGACAATATTTTATCAGGGTCCTATATAATCCTAGAGAAATACATGAGTGTTAGGGAGATAAACCAGTAGCTGGAAAGAAACCTCTCAAATTTAGATAAGATTATTTCCATTCTATTTCAAAGGGCTTTTGTGATTTTATCTTAAAAGTGTGAGAAACCAATACTGGAGTGAAAAATAAAAGGTATGGTTTTAAGCTGTATTATATAAGCATCCAAAATAAATTCTTAACACAAATGCATCATTGACTAAGCAGAGAGAGAAATCTGCAAGAGTCACATTTGCACAAGAAGATAAAACTTATGTTTATCTAGGATGTTTGAGTATCAAGGTGGGAGGACATAACCTTGAGTGCGTGTGGCATATCTATGCCCTCAATCTTTACTGTATGATCCAAGAAGTTTCCATTCTAGAGTACATTGTGTATTCTGTTCCGCTCCTCTTCAGGGGCCCAAGTTCTCTTTGTCCTTCAAAGCCTAATTCTGATGTTTCTGCCTCTAGGGTACCTTCACATTTCTCAATTTAGAATTTATCTCCCTTGCTTTGAACTCCCATAGCACTTTGTACTTTATGAATCTGCTTCATTTTAACATCACAGTTCACTCCTGAGTGCCAGTTGTATATATATCTTTAATATTAGACTCAATTTCTGATGAACAAGAAGAATGTAATTTGGTCTCTAAGGGTGCCTAGCACAGAGCCTTGCCCCTAGAAAGTTCTTGGTAACTGTTTGTTAGATAAGTAGATAACATCAAATAGATTTGTTTCATTAAATATGAATTGAATACCTGCTTTATGCCCATCACACTTGCCAGGTGCTGTAGAAAAATACAAGATAAATTTTATGATTCATTTCAGTTCTCAAGGAATGTAGTCTTTAGAGGATTGAGGCAGTTTTTTTTCAATGCTAAGGTTGGATGGTATAATTGTCCCTCTGAAAGAGGTTTGGGTTGCCTGCCAAAGTATGCTTTGGGGTTTTTTTAGAATACTGGACAGAACTTGACTCCAAGAAGCAAAAATTATGGGTGCTGTTATCTTATGGCTATATCCTTCCTTGATCTTTGTACATACAAAACAGAAAAACAGACTCTCCTCACGGTAGTCTTTGTTACTGAGTGTTAAAGTAAGTAATTTTTAAGGTCAGTTTTGAAATGTACTATACTTTCAAAGTTAACTTCAAGTACTGCTTTCCAAGAGTATTTGTATTTCAGCAGTTACTTAGCTCTTGATTCCGTGCTTTCTGCTTTGTTTAGAAAAGAAAGTTAAAGACCTGTTTTTTTTTTTTTACTTCTTGCCTTAGCTCCTTCACAGAGTTTAGTCCCAAAGGAAACTCCAGCCACAGCACTGCAGGGGTCTGTTCCTAGACCAGGTAAGGCCCATCTTGGAAAAATTTCTCGAGTGGAATTGATTGCGTGTGAAGGAACCACTACTGTTGTGAATGTGCCAGGAAATGCTGAAACTATCTTAACTTGCTTTAGGGCAGACTTCGGTTGAGTGGCAGCTTGTGCAGTACTATTTGAGGTTATTTTTCCCTTGAGCAGCTTGCTCTCTGACGCATTCCTGGTGTCAGCCACGGAACTCAAGAAGGGCATCTCAGTGCCCATTGTCTGTCTGCTACCCAGCCGAGGGTGGTTTCCATTGCACAGTTTGCCCTGTTCCATGACCCTGCCCCCGTATTTGGCAGCTGACTGACTGGCACATGGTAACTCACTAGGGTGGCAGGCATTATTGCATTAAGATAGTAATTGCACTATCATGACAGAAGTGGAGGCTTGTTCCAAAAACCTAGGCTGCAGTGAGGTAGCCACTCCTCCAGAGAGTCAGAGTCATTTCAGTCATCTCTGGATGGCATTAAGTTTCTTCCCATGACCAAAATATTGTAAATAGCACTACGGATGGTGTTTCTGGAAGGTGGAGTCCATGATAATCTGACAGATAACTACTGTGAGATGCTGGGTCAGCTCTGAATGCATGAGGATCTTGATGGCAATAATAGCACACTGCCTTCATAGGTTAGAGTGCCAGAGCAGATGAAGAGCATAGATTTGTTCCAGTTTAGTCCTGCTTGGCTCTTTGCATTGTAGGTTATTGTAGGAGTGCCTCCCAAAAAGTATGACTGCTTTCCACAAGGAGGTTAGGATCTCACTGACAATACAGTTCATATACTTGACAGAATTTTTTTTTAATGTTTAATTTTGAGTCCGAGTTAGTAAAAGTAAGGTAAACATTGGGAATTCCCTGGTAGTCCAGTGGTTAGGACTCCACACTCTCACTGCCGAGAGCCCAATTCATTCCCCGGTCAGGGAACTAAAATGCCACAAGCCACACCAGAACAGAGCAGTCGAATAAATAAATGAATAAAAAACTTTTTAAAATGTAAGGTAGAAGTTGTGATTATTTTAAAACCTGCCTCAGGGTGCTATGTCCTATATGATGGCTAGGACTTTCTATTGTACATTCTTTGAGTAAAACCAGATCTCTGAAAAAAGTGGTTGAGAAAAAACAATTTTAACTACCCAGATTTTTTGCTCCCAACTACCCACATGATATCTGAGAAGGATAGGAATGGAGCAAATAGATAGTTAAACTCATTTTTGGTGAGAAAAGGAGCAACTAGAAAGGGGAAGAGAATTCCATCTCCTGACCCACCTTTTTTCTCCAAAAGACGGATCTTTTAACTTTGAAGTGGGTAAAGTGGTTATCCCCGTCTTTTCAGGTGAGGCATTAAGGACAGAGAGGTCAGAAAGTCTGCCCAAGGTCACATGGCTAACAGGCAATGAGGTCAAAATGACCAAGGCCCTCTGACGTCATTGCTTTCAAGGAGTTTATTCTGTAGTAAGTAGGGTAGGTTAGACATGTACACTGAGTCTGAGGGGCTGAATTCCCTGAAAGTGGGGGATGGGGAAAGGACTGTTGGAGACCAGGTGCATCAGGGATGGTCTTTTGGAAAAGGTGAGACTACCTAAAGGTGGGCAATGGAGGAGGAGGGTGTTCTTCTGCCGGTGCTAAGAAAGAAGCGCCTGGTAAATCCATAGCACACTCGTTTAAGCAAAACCCAGCTAGACAAATTACTGAGGGTTTCCGTTTTTAGAGGGCACTGCTGAGAGGTTGGGGAAGAGAGGGACATAATGGGGTTGTAGGTGATACCTTAGAGTAAAGCAGTCTCCCCTCTAAAATTCAGTGGGGAAATCCTTTGGAGAAGAATACATCCTTAATGGATATTTAAGACATATTTGAAGATTACTGTTTAAAAAATATGTCAGGAGGGAAGCTTTCTACATGAGAGGAAGAGGATTGTTTTACTAACCTAGTTAGCTAGATGAAATATGAAACAGGGAGTGTGAATTTAGTTGTGTTGATCCAAACGGGATTATTTCACAGTATGGAGTAGAAGTAAAAATAGAGTGAGTTAGTGTCTTATGCCCCAGACAGTCGAGTCGTGTCCATGCCAGCTCTGTCTCTATACTGCATTAGGGTGAGGATCCTGCCATGCTTGGAGACACAACAGCCTAAACAGGGCATTTAGAATTCCCACAGATACCTAGCCTCTCCCAGTGGACATATACACGAGAAGTTCCTACATCTCATTTCTGTCCTTTGTATTTTTAACAGAACTCGAGGCAAATGCTGCCATAGTCTCTGGACAAAGGTAAGATGATCATTTCTACAGACTTAGCATGAATATGGCATAAGCCTCTTTGAAAGGTATCAGCTTTCTCAGCCTTTAAACGTCTCCTCACCTTGGCCTTTTCCTTCACTCTTTGTACCAGTTTTTTTTCCTGCTCAAGTAGGGAGCTGTCATGAGTACCAGCCTCTCAGAGGTAACATTTCTTTGAATAAAACTTGGTGGCCAGTTTTCTGCCTTTTGTGGTTGTTTTGAAACTGAATCACATAACATTTTTCAGCACTCAGCATAGTGAGTAAATAGTAAGTATTCAGTATATAGGAATTGTTGCCATCATTATCGTTAATAGTACTCCTTGCAATGCCTTCTAAGTGTAGCTCTTTGATCCTCAAGTGAGAGAAAGGCAGATGGGCTCTGACCACAAAACTCACGCTTTGTCTTTTATACTGTGCTGTCCCACATAACCTAACAAGATGAAATACAACTGTAGCTTCGACCTCACTAACCCCATGGAGGGGAGTATTATTGTATTAAAAAAAGTCATTCCTTTTTTAGTGTAGGGATGTACTAGACAGCATTTTAAAGAATTTTTCATGCTCTGTATCAACGTAGATTGTAAAACAGCTTCATAGTCATTTTCTCATTTCATCATCATATCTACCCTGTGAGGTGGTAATAATAGCCAACATTTATTTGAATGCTATACCATGTCATATGCTGGGCTAAAAGCTCCCTAGATGTATTATCACATTTAATTTTCACAGTATCTATTAGAAAAGAAAATTCTGTCTTACATATAAGGCACCTAAAGTTCAGAGAGGTTAACTAAATCACCCAGAACTACAGGTTTAGTAAGTGGTGAAGCTGAGATTCAAACTCAGGCTTTCTGACTCCAGAGCTCTCACACTTAATGTATTGCAGCAGATAAGATGGGAATTTATAGATCAAGAATCTGAAGCATAAAGCTAAATATCATGGCCAGTAAATGCATAGGTGAGACTCGACCCCTGTTCTTCTGACTCCAGATTCATTGCTATTCCTACAACACCACTCTGCCTGTCTAGTTTCATTTGGATCGGGCTTATGTTTGAATTCATTTGCATTTTTCAAAGTATACACCAACTGGATGGCTAGGGAAGAGATAATCAGACCAAAGATACCTTATAGGTGTTTGTTCCCTGAGTCGCCTGACCATTGACCCTATAAACACCAGGACAGTATTGCTGAGGCTTTTGTTTTACCAGGAGAAAGAGGCACCTCCATTAGGAATCCTCTTCCTTAGAGTCTTTGACCCTTTTCTGGACTCCTAGTCAGAAAGCCATCCTTACACACCATTTCTAAAAGGGTATGTACATCCCCCTGACTTGCAGTGCCAGCCCAGCCTCCTATTTGACTTGCCTTGGCTTGCCGGGCAGTTGTTAAAAGTAAAGCTAGGGTAATGAACTCTGTGGCCAGATTGCCAGGCAAAGGGTCCTCTGGCAGGAGTAAGCAGTGGAGGGGTATGGATAGTTGACAGGCCATGGTTAAGAAGCTTACATTGTAGTGGAAGACACAAGACACTAAAAACATGCTGTACAGCCTGATGGGTGCTCTAGAATGCCAGACACAGACTCTGAACCCAAAAGGCAGAAGGGGCAACTCCTCTTGGGGACTGAGGTCAGGGAAGACTTCTCAGAAGAGGCATCCTTTTGACTGGTTTTTTGTTTTGTTTTTGTTGCATTCCGTTTGTTTTGGTTCCATGTCTTATAAGTAAATGTAATCAACTTTTTTTTCCCTAATGGCTTTAACATGAATTTTTTTGAACTGTGAAAGTAGTGAGAGTTTACTAAAGATAAATTGAAATTCAGATCAGAGAATTATGAAGAAGAATGTTATCCGTTAGCCAGTACTCCTACAATTCAGCAGTATTTATGGTGTATATTTTAGTTCTTCTAGTCCTCTTCACAGAGTATGTACAGATAGAGTTAAAACTCTCCAAGGATGGTATATATTAATATATACTACAGTATTTGTATACATCTAATATGTAGTATTATATCCATATATAAATCTTATATGTTGTATACACACATATAAATGTCACACCCATTCATATGTGTTACATATATACTCAATATATGTTACAATGAAAATGAGATTATACTGTTCATAATGGTGATAGCTTTATTCCCCTATTATGATGCATTATGAACAGTTTTTATTATTAACCTTCTATAGCATGATTTTTATAGCTCCATTTAGATGTGCCATGATTTAGTTAACTAATCTGCTATCGTTGTTAAGCATTTCGGTCTTCTGTCTTCATCAATATGAATAAAATGCTTTGGCATCCTTGTGTGTAATCAGAGCTCTGTAAAAAGATTTGTTTCCTTAGACACCTAGAAACAGAATTGCTGAGCCAGAGGATTACACCAGGGTGTCTCAGCCTCAGCATTACTGACTGGATCAGATAATTCTGTGTGGAGTGTGGGGGAGGGTGCTGCTTCATGCATTACAGGATGTTTAGTGGCATCCCCCAGTCATAACAGTCAGAAATGTCTCCAGACATTGCCGCTGTCCCTAAGAGGCAAAACTGGCCCGTTGAGAATCATTGGGTTGCGCAGTTTACACTCCATCATGAGTTTTTGTCCCTATACCCTCAGTAATACTGGATATTACTATTTTTTAATCTTCATGTACTAAAAGGGGGATTGGAGCAATCAATATACGCAGCTGCTGCTGCTGCTGCTAAGTCGCTTCAGTCGTGTCCAACTCTGTGCGACCCCATAGACGGCAGCCCACCAGGCTCCTCTGTCCCTGGGATTCTCCAGGCAAGAATACTGGAGTGGGTTGCCATTTCCTTCTCCAATGCATGAAAGTAAAAAGTGAAAGTGAAGTCACTCAGTTGTGCCCGACTCTTAGCGACCCCATGGACTGCAGCCCACCAGGCTCCTCCATCCATGGGATTTTCCAGGCAAGAGTACTGGAGTGAGCTGCCATTGCCTTCTCTGAATATACCCAGCAGTGTATTGTAAATATATTCTCCTATAAATTCTCCAATGTGACTTATGGCATATTACATGCCATTATCTATCTAACTCATAGCAAACGTCAGTGTATGTTATTCATTTCCTAGATTTTAGGTGCTAATTTTTTTTTTTTTTTACTTTACAATATTGTATTGGTTTTGCCATACACTGACATGAATCCGCCACAGGTGTACATGTGTTCCCCATCCTGAACCCCCCTCCCATCGCCCTCTCCCTACCATCCCTCTGGGTCATCCCAGTGCACCAGCCCCGAGCATCCTGTATCATGCATCGAACCTGGTGCTATTAACTTTTGAAGGGAAGTATCCTCATCTTAGTAAAATGGGTGAGGAAGTTTGATGATGTTTGTTCCAAGTTCTTAATGTCTTTTACCTGTTTTCCACAATCTCGCTATTATTATGCTTAAATTTATTTTATTTTTACTAATCTAACAAGCTGGACTCACTTTTTTTTTTTTAATTTTATCTTATTTTTAAACTTTACAATATTGTATTGGTTCTGCCATGTATCGAAATGAATCCGCCACAGGCATACATGTGTTCCCCATCCCGAACCCTCCTCCCTCCTCCCTCCCCATCTTTTGGACTCTGTGGGAGAGGGAGAGGGTGAGATGATGCACGATGGACTCACTTTTAAATTGTCAGTAACATTAGAGTGTAACTGTGATTATTGTCCCAGACTGGAACATTGTCTCCTCAGAATGGTTATATAGTTCTTAATCTCCTACCTTGTGAATGAAACTGTTAATCTTTATTTTTTGTGTGACTTGATTCCCTCACCTCTTTGGACTTTGTGCTTCCCTCTGTTAGCAGTGAGCCCAAAGAGATAATTGAAAAGTCCAAAACTCCAAGCCGAAGAAACTCGCGCACTGACGAGCCAGCTGTGGCTTCTGAAAGTGTGGAAAATGGACATCGAAAGCGATCCTCTCGGCCTGCTTCAGCCTCCAGCTCTACTAAAGGTTAGCAGTGGGCTGTGGATGCTGTTTCTGGGTCACATAGAAGAACAGGGTTCTTAGCACAGCTCAGCGGCCTTTGCCCTTCATCTTTGCTTGTATTCCTTACATTTTCAAGTTGCTTTGACTTCTGCTGCTTAGTGGGTCCTTCGTTTATTTGTTAGTTCCTTTAACTGTGTGTTTGCAGTGTATGTACCAGAGCAGCAAGCACATAACAGGGCAGGTTGCTTCATGATCGTTGCTTCAGACAGGTCCTCAGTATGGCTCCTTTGTCTTTCTCATGTTTCTGTGGTCAACTTGTTTTCCTTTTCTCTACTCTTTTTAAACCTCTGGCTCCTATTTTATGTCCTCTCTTTCAGCAGAGACTTTCACCTCTTCACAGAGAGCTCTCACTACCAGGACATAAATCTACCAGTGTCCTCCTTTGCTCGTGCCGTAATAGAGTAACTGTCCCTCCTTCAGGCCAAAGGCCAGTGCTTTCTTGATCCCATCTTCTCCGAGCTTCTCGAGAACCTGACACAATCAGTTTTCTCTTCTCTGTTGACTGCTGTCTTTCCTTTAAATGAACTCTGCTCTTGGTTTCTGTGACCCAGAGCTCTCAGTAGTCTTCTGACTATTCCTTCTCAGATTCTGTACCCGTGCAGTAGATGTTGGCCTACTCAAACTTTAATCCTGAGTCACCTTTTCTCTTCAACTTAGATTTTCTCCCCAGGTAATCTCATTCATGCCTCCCTTCTTTAGTTACAACCTTTCACAGATGACTCATACATTTTTTTTTTCTAGTACTGACCTCTAGAGATCTTAGATAATTGCACATACATTCTTAACAGGACCACAAACTCAACATGTCTGAAAACAGATGTGATTTTTCACTCCTGATGCCAGGTCCTTTGCTGTTGGTCCCCTCGTCCCATCTGTCTGTCCATTAGGCATGTCCTGCTTGACACCTCTGTCCTTCACCCTCACATATATCTCAGAAAGCTACTGATTTTCTCTCAGATGACTCAAGTTCATCCACTTTTCCCTGCTACCCTAGCTTTAAACCTTTTAATGGTTTACCATTATAATTGGGATTAAAGTCTAAAAGCGTCAGCATGAACCACAGGTCCTGTCTGGTCTGGCCCCTGTCAACCTCTCCCAGCTCATTTGACTTCCCTTAGCAACTTGGACATGCCATCCTCTCATCACAGCCTGGGTATATGTGATGCCTATTGTGGGGAGTAGTCTCTCTTTCTTCCTTTTTTTCCTCATTAACTTCTCACTCTTTCTGCTTATCTTAACTCAGTTGTCCTTGCTATGTGGAATCATAGCACCATGTTCTCCTTCGTAACACCACAGTTGTAACTTATGTCAATTTATGTGGTAAGTAGTTAATATACATATTCCGTTAGGGCAGCAAATGTCTGGTTTTGCTCACCACGGTATGCCTGGTGCTTACTGTGGTGCCTAAGTGCAAGAGTATCCAATAAGTAATTATTATGTTAATAACCATCTATCAACTATATATTAAGTACTTACTGCATGTCAGGCTCTGGGGATGTAACAGTGAAAAAACATAGTCTTTGTCACATCGATTATAAGCTATCAAGAAATATTTTGCTATGGTGCTCTCATGATAGCAACGTTATGTAGTACTGTAGAGGTATTTATTGGGTTGGCCAAAAAGTTCATTTGTTTGTTTTCCATAAGATAGCTCTAGTAGTGCTTAGTTGTTTTTAACTTCATTTAAAACAATTTTCTTGTATTGTATTGTGACAGCTATCATTATCAGTGTGTATTTTAAAAAACTTATCAAAATTGGTGATTTTTATGTGTAGCCATTTTAGTATTGGAGATGGAAGAAAACAGGGAACATTTTCTACATACTATGCTTTATTATTTCAAGAGAGGTAAAAGCACAAGTGAAGTGCAAAACAAAGATCTGTGCAGTGTACGGAGAAGCTACTCTGACTGATCAAACATGTAAAAAGTGGTTTGCAAAGTTTTGTGCTGGAGTTTTCTTGCTGAACGATTCTCCATGGCTGGGTAGACCCGTTGAAATTGATAGCGATTGAATCGAGACGTTAATTGAGACTAGTCAATGTTATACCATGCAGGAGATAGCTGAATACTCAAAATATCCAGATCAAGCCTTGAAAATCATTTGCACCAGCTTGTTTATGTTAATCACTTTTATGTTTGGATCCCACATAAGCAAAAAAAACCTTCTTGACCATATTTCTGCATGTGATTTTCTATTTAAATGTAATGAATGTGTTCCATTTTTAAAATAAATTGTGATGGGCAATGAAAAGTGGAAACCGTACAATAATGTGGACAGAAGAGATCATAGGGCAAGTGACGTGAACCACCACCAACCACATCAAAGGCAGGTCTTCATCCAAAGTAAGTGATGTTGTATGTGGTGGGATTGGAAGAGAGTCCTCTATTAGGAGCTCTTTTCAAAAAACCAAACAATTAATTCCAACAAGTACTACTCCCGGTTAGACCAACTGAAAGCAGCACTTGACGAAAAGTCTCTGGAATTAGTCAACAAAAACACATAATTTTCCAGTAGGATAACACAAGACCCCATGTTTCTTTGATGACCAGGCAAAAAGTGTTACAGCTTGGCTGGGAAATTCTCACTCATCTGCTGTATTCACCAGACATCACACCTTCAGATTTCTATTTATTTTGGTCTTTACAAAATTCTCTTAATGGAAAAAGTTTCCTTTCCCTGGAAGACTGTAGAAGGTACCTGGGAGAGTTCTTTGCTCAAAAAAATAAGTTTTGGGAAGATGGGATGATAAAGTTGGCTGAAAAAAGGCGGAAGATAGTAGAACGAAACAGTGAATACTTTGGTGAAAATGAAAAATATGTTTTTTATTTTTACTTAAAAACCAAAGGAACTTTTTGGTCAACCCAATACCTGGTATGCTTTGTTCTTCTGTCAAGTCAGTGTAGGCTTTCTGGAGAAAATGATGTTTAAACTGAGACTGAGAACGAAGAAGCATCATCCAAGTAAAAGGTAAAGCGTGTGCAAACGCCCAGAGCTGAGGGAGGGTATCATCTTCTCAGAAAGTGTACTGAGCTTAAGTAGCTCGAGTTAGACAAGAGCTGGGATCTTGGCCAAGTGCCTGATATCAACAGGGCTGCTGCGAAACAGTCACACACCATTAGGATACCAGCCTGAAGACCAGGGCAGATTGTGATGCAAGAGCTCAGCTGTTTCTGGGTCACGTTTCTGGGTCACAATTCAAATGCCTCACAGGAGTTCCTGGAGGAGGCCACAAATCTGCAGATCAAGTACAGGCAAAGCAGAGATGTAGACATCACCTTACCTCAAGCCTGCCAGATAGGGGAGAGGTTGGGAGGGGCCTTCTTTCCTCTCCAGACATACCATGTATACCACAGTCAGGGTCCTGTGGGTATCCCCACTTTGGATGCAGAAGTGGAACCAACAGCTTCCTTCTCCCTCCCTGGGAATCATCTCCTAGGCAAAAACTTGTTCGGAAGGAAGCATAACGTGGAAGATTCCTGGAGTTCTGTGAGGAAGTCTGCTTCCCCTCAAT
Source organism: Bos mutus (assembly GCF_027580195.1). Classification (NCBI taxonomy): domain Eukaryota; kingdom Metazoa; phylum Chordata; class Mammalia; order Artiodactyla; family Bovidae; genus Bos; species Bos mutus. The sequence goes on along the minus strand of NC_091629.1, from coordinate 48,376,620 downwards.
TTTGTGTATTTTCCCAAAGGATCAGGGTTTTCCAGGCTATAGAATATGGTATGTAGTTATCTTTAAAGCAGGAAAATAAGTGTTGCCCTTTAGACATGTCACACAACCAGATTTTTGGAAATCTGGCCTGAGCCCAGAGCCTCAGGATACTACAGATGTCATTTACAGTGCACCAGAAAGAACTAATCTGGCAGCTGAGACAGTTAAGAGATGCCCAAATTAGAGCCACTCTGTAGATAACTGCTAGCCAAGAAAAGATGGAAAGCTGGAGCCTACTTTAGAAGTGGGTTGGGGTGTACAGGCCTGTACACTTAAACTGAACATTGTTCCAAGGTGATGGTAGTCATGTTGGAATGCCTGTCCCATCCATGCTTTGAAGCTTAGCAACTGGCTTAGAAGAGGTCATAATGACTCACAGGCTTTGCGATATTACATGGAGCAGTGCTGCATAAGTATCTCCCGAGAGGATGGCAGGGTTCTGGCCAGACCCCAGGAATCACAGTCATGTCTAGATCTCCACATCAGCTTTAAGCCCTCAGGCTATCTATCCTTAACTCTTCTAGGGTAAGTTACTTTTGAAATCAGAAATGAATGCTATAGCTCTTGATTTTTAAGTGTTAGAGCTCTTGGATCCAGATTAAAGAGTTAATATGCATATTATTTGGCCTTCTATGTTGTATCCAAAAATGAACCAGTGTCATAAAATATCAAGCTGGCTTCTAAGCTGCATGTGTCCCAAACTTGTAGACTTAATATAGTGCTGGGTACCTGAAACATCTTCCTGCAGCATCAATACTTCAAGTTTTGAAAGGAAGAGAGGGTTTTGCCTTTTTGTACTCTTAAGATTTTGGTCATATATACCCAAACAAAATCAGAAACAGTCTGTGTTTTTTCACGAGAATCTTGAAAGCTGAGAAATATTATGAGCAGTTTATAATGAGAAGTATTGGTACTTTCTGTATTATTGGAAAACCAGTGACCTTCATCACGCTTCTGCTTTGAGAAAAGAGTTTGCTTACCTCATGCTAACCAAGGCCCACCGGACTACCAGATTGGAGCCTGTGGGATGGATGATTTCTGCGCAAGTCCAGCAAGGCCCACATGTTCGATGGGTCACTCTCTCCAATCTGTTGTTTGATTTTGTTTGGTTGGGTTCCCCCCGCCGCACCACCAACCCCCAGCACCCTGCCACTTTTTTAATCTGGCCACACCTCATGCCATGTGGAATCTTAGTTACCTGACCAGGGATTGAACTCCTACACCCTGTGCCGGAAGTGCAGATTGTTAACCACCTGACTTCTGGAGTCCCCGTCCTGCCACTTTTAATTACAGACAATGAAAATTGGCTCCCACCAATCAGTGAACTTTTTAAAATTGCACTTGATCAGATGTGTTTACAGATACGCAGATGAGTAGTTCTGCTTCCTGACATGATCAATTCCCTATTCACACAGAAATGATTTTTGTAGTTTCCCTTGTCATTCTATATTTAGTCTTACGTCTATAGTAGCTTTGTGTTATATTTTCAACTGGGAAAAAGGATCAGTAGTTAAAAAGATGAAGTTTGGTGTACAAGTTTGAAACCAGGGGAAATATCCTAATAAGAGGGAAGTTCAGAACAAGCTGTAATCAGCAGTAGCTGTGGGTGTCCCTGGTGTGCCCTTAGATGCCTGTGACAACAAAGTGGGGTGATAATTCTGTCCTGTCCACAGCTAGTGACTTGAAAAGCAGCAATCTAAAAAGCACAGAGTATACAGATACACTGGAATCAGTGGCTCAGATGGTCACAAAGAGTTAAATAAGACTGAGTGAACTGATACAGATACACTTGAAATGTAGGTGTTGTTATTATAGAATAAGCATAATTAGATACATCTTATGGAAGGAAAGAGCTTCCCTGGTGCCTTAGCTGGTAAACAATCTGCCTGCAACGTGAGAGACCAAGGAAAACCCTGAATAGTAACTGCCTGAAACTGTACTCTTGTAGTCATTTAGAAACAAGCCATACAGATTTTGAAAGGAAATTTCCAGAATTTTTTTACAATTAAGTGGAATCTTGGCTAGAAGAATAGTAAAAAGCATAATGAAGTGAGCAAGGTCAAGGTTAATTTATAAAACTCTGTAGAAGGTAAAGCTCACATACTAGAAGATTTAATAGAACCTTGAACTATATAGATTTGGCCAAATTTGCTTATGGTCAAAAAATGAGACAGTCATTTAAAAATTACTTTAAAAATGCTTTAAAAATGCCCTTTCAAATTTAAATGTTTCCCAAGGACATACATAGACACCACGTGAAAGACTGTTACTGACCCTCACTTTTACCATATAGTCGATTGTAAAATATGAACATCAGTGAAGTAAGTATATTAGTCTTTGGACTATTTGTATATCTGTGAAGACATTAATTTATAAAATCCTTGAAGGTTGGGAGTTCCCTGGTGGCTTAGTGGGTAGGATTCTGGGCTTTTACTGCCGTGGCCCAAGTTCAATCCCTGGTCAAGGAACTAAGATCCTGGCAAGCAGCACAGTGCAGCCAAAGATAAAAAAATATTTGATGGTTAAAAAAAAAAAAAAAAAAAACAACAACTGAGAGTTTTTCAATAATGTATGTGATTTTTTCCCCCATATGGTGTTTATAATAGGGGCTTGGGGTAGGATTATGCATAATCAGATAAGCTAGGTGGCCATAAGGAGCAGGCCTTACATATTAAATACATCCTGAATATACCTTCACCTACTACATTACTTCCCCAGAATTCCTTACCTTAAAAACTTAGCTTCTGGATTTTCTTATTGTGTTCAACAGAATGGTAAAGGTGATAATATTTTAGAGGGAGTATAAAATTGAACCATAAAAATAACTTTTCAGGTTTATAGAAACATCAAAGGTAACTTTGCTCTGTGACCAGATTGGCTGGATTTATCCAGAGAAGGTGATAGAGACTTCAGGATCAGGTTTTCTTTTTCATGGAAGTATAAATGTACATCCTACACCACCACTGCCACCTCTCACCCTAGTATCTAAAAGACTTTTAATTTTTTTTGCAGTTTCTAGCATAGATAACTTGTTTGCTCATGGCCCCACTAATTGATTCATCCTCAGAAGCAGAGGCAGCCTGCCAGATCCCTGGGTGCTTTTGAGCACTGACAGATGGGAACAAGCAAGGAGGGAATGGAGGGTGGAGCCTAAGGTTGATTATTCCCCCACTGCTAACCATGCTTCCCAGCCACATGTGTTGCTTAGACACACCACTTGATCATTCATATCATAACAAAGGAGAAGCTCCCAAAGTTGACCTAAGTAACAGATATTTTTCTAAGGATGAACACTTAGTCAAGACAAAACCCAGTATGTTTTCACTACAAATGACAAATCTACAATGAAAGTGAAGGTTGAGAGGTGGTGGATGTAAAGAGTTGATTGATCATGGGGAGTCGTGTGCTATGTGGGACTCGGTTTATTTACATGGAATTAAAATAACACTATTATCAACATCGTATCAGATTTACTGTCCTCCAATTAGCAAAATACTAATGAGTAAATCAGAGAAACTAATTCTACCACCTGGCATGAGCATCACGATCTCCCCGCAAGAAGCAAGATGTATTGAAACTTCTACCAACAGAAGCCTGAAATCACCACAGAGGCCACCTTTTAGAAAATCATCTAGGTTTCACTTCTTAGCAGTTACTTAGCTAAAATTCTACTTAGTGAAATTTTTGCTTTTTGCATGTACATTTTAAGTCTGGATTCTCAAAATATGATATAATAAAAAAAAGAAAATAAAAATTGCTTAGAATACTGAACCTAATAATGTGCAGCATCAGAAAATTCAGCCTAGTTTCTAGAAAGGGGTAAGTTGAATTCATCTGACACCTTTATGTTAAATAGCACTTTTTTGGTCCTTATTGGGAAGTAAAAATATTTTAAATCAAAAATATCTATTATGGAGCAGCATGAAGAATGAGGGTGAATTTTTAATATTAATATGAGATTTTAAAGAAATGTTTACAGTTGGAGAGCTTTAGGCTATTCATTGTTACTTTGCTGTAGAAGACTTATGTTGAAAAGTTTTTGAGAAAGATGGTTTAAATATGGGAAAAGATTAAGTTGGTTGGTTGAAGACATAATACTAAAGGAATTAAAACACACTCCTTCCCTCCCTTTTATGTCACTGTTACCCTGTCACTGATATAAACCTCTCAGTTCCCACCTCTTCCATGAAACCTTCAGGCTCACCTGGGCTCAGAGCAGGCTGTGGCATGCTCTGAATTGCTATTGGGCCATAGTAGACACTTCCTGACCAAGGTCATGGTCATGTTATTTAGAGACTTCGACTATGGCATGGCTAAGAGTTCTTCAGTGCAAAAAAAATGGTTCAGCCCCAGAAGGGATCCAGAGGCTGTTTTGCTTTGTTTTGTACTCTGGCACTCACTCGCTTGTAGCATCACTCATTGATTTCTGACTAAAAGCATTGTCAGTCTATCCATCATTTTGTTGAGTGATGGAAACAGGTGATGGAGATGGTGGGGTTAATTGCCCCGCTAAAGAGGCTGTCCCCACCTTGGCACCTTTTCCATGTATGTTTGCTTCACCTCCTACTACCTGTATAACATTTCCCCAGTTGGCAGCCAGGCCCTAGTCTTATCAGGCTGAGAAGCCTGAGACCCTCTTCACACTAAGTGGGCCTTTTGAGGCCCTTAGACTGACTCAGAGTCCAGTAGGCCTCCACTCAGGTCAGCCCTGGTTCTTGTGGACTGCCTGAAAGGCACTGCGGTAAAAAGTTGCCTCAGCTGAACATGTCTTTCCTTTCTCCCCCACAGACGTAACCAGTGTGGTGCAATCCAAGCGAAGAAAATCTAAGTAAACAAGCTGGACGACGACTTGATATTTGTAAATGTGTGTGAATTTTACAAAAAGCAATTTTGAGCTGTGACTTTTTAAAAATCCATTTCTGTACAGTTAGTTATTTTAATAACGTGGTCCTTTTCCTAGTCCCTGCAGCCTGTTTCGTAAAGTGCAATGGGGAAAGCAGAGTTGTTGAACCATTTTGGTGTTGCAAGAGGAAGTTCAAGGTTTCTAAAATGTTGCCATGTATTGAGAGGAGCTAATGCGATTATGTTATTAGTTTTCACATTTCCTAAGCAGCCTAGAGTACAGGGTGAGCATTTTTAGATCTCTAATGATGTATTGTGCCGTGGAAGTACTGTGTGTGAATAGCAGTAGTAGGGCAACAGGAAATCTTCTCATTTGGAAATGTTGTAAATAATTTTATTATATAGTGTTTTGGATGTATTTGTTGTAGAAATGGACCAGTGAATAAAGAGAATCTAAGGGTTTGTACAATGTGAAATACTGAATGTGTTAAATAAATGTCTTTTGTCCTAGAACATAAATGTATGTTATTGGTAAGGGATTATTGGGTAAGCAGGCTCTTTCTTTGGAACGTAAGTGAATAGGAACACCCTTCTTTGTGAATTAGAATTCCATCTTGTCCTCTTCGCACTTGAGATGCCCATCTGGGAAGTGGGAAATGAACATACTTGTGCACTCAGCTCATTCCTTGGCTTTGGAAAATAGCTCTTTTTTAGCACTGTACCAGGCACTTTGATATTGGTCAGATTTCCTTTGGTTGAAAATAACAGAATCAACTTAGGATCAAAGTCACCCAAGATCATCTAGAAACGGGGAGCAATCAGCAAATCAGATGGCACTTTTCTTTACCTCTTTCATCTGCTTCTCCATGCACATGATTGCTCCAAAACAAGCATGTATACACCTCCTCCATTCGAGAGAGAAGCCCAGACCGACCAGCAAGATTTTTCATAACAGCATCAAGAATCTAGCCCAGTTTAGGTCAGGTTTCTAACTTCAGTCCATATCTGTGGTTAGATGGAGCAGCTCCCAAATAAAAGTGGTCATTTTGCATTATGTAGTTCAGAGATACCCACTGTGTTCCACTCTTTGGCTGCTCTGTTTCTAATTTGCATCACCATGGCTCGGGGTGACTTATGAACATGCCTAGGTTTCTCCCTTTCCTGGCTCTGTCCTTACATTAAAAATTGTGGTCTCTAAACCAGATGCTTCTGCCCCTCTCCTACCCCCAACATTCAGGGGACATCAATGCTTGAGGTCTTGTCTTTACCTTGGTCTGGGCCCCAGCCTTCTGCTGTGTCTCCTATAGCTAGACATATACTCCATCCCTTCCCCAGCAGTGGCTCCATAAGCCAGTGCCTGAGACCCAAAGAATGAATTGGTGATTCTCATGTTCTTATTCTCATTTTTTAAAACGTGTCTTGCATTATCAGGATTTTCTAAAAGTTATTGCTGAGTCACACCACATTGTCTGGCTCTGTCACCGGCAAGCTCATCTACCCTTTTCCTCCCCTGTATGACACACGCACAACCAGAACCAAACCCAGCCTTATAATAACACACTATGTCAGTACTGTGTGTGAGATTGCAAAGTGCTTCAACTTGAGCTCTACTCAGAAAGAAAGCATAATGTGCTTTAAATAGATTTTTATTTGTTTTTCATTATATTAACTTTTTCTCCCATTGAGGAATAACATTACAGTCTTAACAATCAGAATCCTGTTACACACATCCACAGGCATGCCACGTGACCAGGCTGAGGGGGTTGTGTCCTCAAGTCTGCAACATGTCACAACATGGTCAACCAGAGTCTCCTCTTTTCAGCCGGTCTCAACACAAAACACCCAAGAGGGATGCACTCATCTTACTGGTTCCACCTGGAACCAGGGGGCAGGGCAAGAGGAAAGGTACAAGGGGCCATGTTATGTCTGCCTTCAGTCCCCTCACAGAAACCCACATGGATCTGAGGAGTCATCCAGGAGCTCTGGTGGGATCCTCATTGTACCTGACATCATGTGTCAGAGCAGACTACCAGGGTTCCAGACAAGGGTCAGGGAGCAAGCATACTCAAAAACAGCAGCACACTGCATTCATACACACATGGTACCCTGGTGGGGCCAGACTGGCAAGAGCTGGAAATGAAACCCAGCTTGAAGAGAGCTGTATTGGGGAATTACTGGAAGTTGTCCTTTAATGTAACTGGGACACACTCTAGAAACGGGTCCCTCTCACGTACTGAGTTTTGGCAAAGCGCTGGTCGTGCTGACATGAAGTAATACAGTCTGGAACAGACTTCTCCAGGGTCTCTAAAAACATCCATAAGGACAGACTCTCTAACCTCCTCCTGTCTGAGGTTGCATAGGACTTTGTGAGTTCTGGTTCCCTCATGTATTCAAGTTCTGTGGTTTAAAAAAAAATCCTGAAGCATGCTCAAGGTGAAAGGCACATACACAGTCAGTACAGTATGACGAGGTCTGATGCTTCAGGAGTCAGACAAACAGGAGACCAACTAGTGTTGGTTCTTAGAGATCTATACAGAATTAAAATATTGCCACACTCAAATGCTACAGAAATCTATAAGAAAGTAAAAAAATATGAGCCTTGCAGCCAGCTAGGTGATGATATTGGAGGGTTCTAGAACTACAGGAGCCTTCAGAATTATGGGTAAGGTAGGGGCCTTCCAAAACTGGAGCCAAATGCTCTAACTCACTTTTCCCCCACAGAAGGGTTGTGAACAGCACTGCCCAGAACTGAGCCTAAGCTCCAGCTGGCAGCGAAAGAGTAGGTAAGAAGTGCTGGAGGGAGTTTCAGCTCTTGGAAGTGCTGAAGACCCTAAGCTGGCTGTGATGTAACCAAGGAGTAGCTGGAAGAATCAGAGACTAGGTTGTAACCTTGGGGAGAGAAGCAAGGCTGTCAACTACTGGAGCCCTAGTGGGCCAGTATGGGGACTTTGAACTGCTTTTATATTGTAAATGTGGCTTATTCCCTTGTGCAGGAGACCCCAACAGGGCTTCCTCTGTCCCTATCCCAACATCTGTAGGGCTACCCGCTCCCTTATCCATACACCCCCCATGAGGCCTAGGGTTAGCAGGTCAGGGAGGGCAGCTGCCTTTGCCCTCATGGAACTGCAGAGTTTTCTCTAAACTTCAGCATGGCCACGAGGCCTAGAAACCTAGAACTGGAGTGAGGGGGAAGACCTATGTTAGTATGTAACAGGAAATAGTAAAAGTTTCCAGGAAGAAAGAGCACATACTAGAAAAGGACAGTTAGAAAAAGGAAAGGAGAAGCAACTCGGGGCATCCCAAGAGGCTGTTGCTGGTGTCTGAGCCCAAAATTCAATCCTGCAGTGAGAAGGAGAAAGCTGACTGCCCTGTCCCCTGTGTCTCATCCAGGTATCCAGGTCCCCTCTCCCAGGTACTTACTGGAGGAGAAGGGAAGAGGAAACCGTAGGGTACCTATTTCTCCCCAGCAGCCTAGAAAGGGAGAGAGCCCTGGGAAAGAAAATGAAGAAAGCCCTCCTTAAAGGCCCTGAACCTGGGTAGGGACTATGGGGATTGGGGCAGTGGGGCTCCTGGCCTCCTACCCAAGACTGTTTATTAGCCATCCTGGCAGAGTGTGAAATACCAGGCCAGAGGCAAGATAAAGGCTGAACTGCCATTCTTGGGATGGCTTCACCCCACAGCTTGTCCTCCCCAGCATCACCATTCTGCATTCTTATTCTGGGGTGTGTCCTTCCCCTGCCTAGAATCCCTCCAGCCTGCATCTCTCCTAAGCTAGTTCTAGCACCTTGGGCATATGAACAGATATCTAGGATGGCAGGGCTTTGCCCTGCCTTTACTGCTAAGTTGACATGTTGCAGGTAAGGGTAGCAAGGTACTAACTAAGCCCTTCAGACACAGGGATCTGCAGAGGGTTTGATTTCAGGAAGAGATTTGGGAGGTGAATTATAGAAAAGGGATGAGGGAGTAGACTCCAGGCTCCAGCTTGAGAGCAAGGCTTGGCCTCTCTGAGCAAGCACAGTGTGAGCCCCTACTGTGCCCTGCTCCTTACAGCATCTCAACCCACTTGACCTGACTACCTTTCCAATAGGTTTTCCTCTTTTCCTCGATTCCCTCCACTTTCTCCCACTAACTCACATCTCACAGTCCTTTCCCACATACCTTACCTTTCCATGCCTGAGCAACTTCAGGGAGCCCAGCATCCAGCGGAGAGGGAAGGGGGAGAGTAAAGGCAGAACCCTCTAGTCTCACTGGGAGAATCACTGAGTAATAAGGGAGCAGGAGTGAATGCAGGTCCAAACATTAGATAGAGTGAGGCTTGTAATGTGGGAGCTGAAGGTAGGGAATGAGCCAGATATGAGACTGGAAGAAGACAGTCTCAGAAACAGGAGTGGGCCGGAAATAGAGGACTGGAGGGATGGGGATGGGGATGGAGAGTGTCAGAGCAAAGATCCAGAAGGGGAACCAGGGAAGAAAGACCGACCGTCAGTGGGGGAGATGGAGGATTAGATGCCAGAAGGGGCCAGAAGGTGAGAGCGGGGCTGGGGCGGGGAGGGGGGTGGGGTGTTGCGGAGCGGGGTGAGGGGTGTGTTCAGAGGCGGATTAGAGGATCAGAGAAAGGGAAGTAGGAGTGAGAGAGAGGGGCGATCAGCCCACCTCACACACTTGAGAAGGGAGGCTGTGGTATCCAGCCCGAGGTGGGCTGCAGGCGCCCCCTCGATCAGCACACTGGCTGCGGCGGAGGGGCTGGATGGGGTCGGGAGTCAGCGAGGGGTTTGCAGCACGGCGGTGGAAGCTCAGTAGTTGAACTGGCGCTGGCAGGGCTGGTAGACAAAGCTGCCCTGGTGCTTGGGCCGGCGCGGACGGCTCTCGCGGGCGCGGTTCTGCCGCTGCACCACCTTGGCGCTCAGCGCGTGGCGTTCGGCCCGTTGCCGGGCCCGCTGCACCCGCCGCGCCTGGCCCGCCTTCTCCAGCAGCGCAGCCCGCGCCGGCAGAGGGGCGGCGTGGTGCAGGGCCCGGGCTTCGCGGCGAGCAGGCGCCAGCTCCCTGCGGGGAGAGACAGCGAGTCAGTCGGGGCTGGACAGATCGAGGGGAAAGCTGGCACCTCCCATTTGTCCCCGCACCCTCCTCAAGATTTGGTCTCTGCTCAGAAGGGGGCGCCCAACGCCGTTCTCGTGGGTAACCAGCCCTTCCTCCAAGCCACCCACCCCGGAGATGCCTCCTCGGTCCTAGACTCTAAAACGGGTAAATGTGGCCCCGTGAAGGCTCAGCTTCAACTTCCGATTCGACCCTGGCATTCTGTACCCTATCCCCACACCTCCTTAGCGCTGCGGCCTCGCCCTTCCAACCTCTACAGACCCCAAGCCTTTGCTCCAGTCTTTCTCAAGCCCCGCCCCAGCCACGAAGCCACGCCTCTCCCAATCTCAAAGGCTCCTTTGCCTTCAGGCCGAGCTACATCCTGGCCCATCGGCCCCGGCCTTTGCCTCGAACACCCGCCTCTAAAGCGTCCTCCCGGGCAGTGCCAGGGGGTTCTTGGGCTCCAAGACACTCCTCTGTAGGCCTCCAGGCTCCGCTCCCGGCCCGCTCACCCGTCGCTAGAGTCTCCGTCAGGCAGGGCAGCTTCGTCGTCTTCTGGATGCGGGGAGGGAGGGCCAGGCTCCAGCACTATGGTGCTGCCGGTCACGTAAACGGACATGCTGGGGTGCTCGATGAGGAGGTCCTCCAGGGGGCTGCTCTGGAGGCGGGCAGGCCCGAGTCCAGGCCCCTCTGCAGTAAAACAGGCCGGAGGGGTAACAAACCAGCTTTCATCCATCAAGGAGGGTGCGGGCGGAGGGCGGCCGGCCGGGGCAGCGGCAGCCCCGGGGCTGGGTGGAGCTGTGAAGCTGTCTATGGGTTACGGAAGGAGGGGGCGCAGTGGGGAGACACACATACCGGACACAATGGGACAGGGAGAGAAAGGGCATCGTTAGTCAGCCCCGCAGCCCCGCCAGTCACACCCAGGGGCCACCCACAAGTCTCGACCTGCTGCCCTAGGGCGCGTGAGGTGTGGACTGCAACACCTCTGCCAGGAGAGAGCCCCAGCTTGCATGGAAGGGCGCTGTTACCCCTACCTCCAATGCTACTGCCTCAGCCCCTATTTGCCCTGGGAACTCCCCAGTCCCCTAGCAGCTCCCTGCTCAATGGCTGGACTATGTGCCCTAATGAAAACTTCACAGGCTCAGGAGTCAGTCCTGGCTCCAGACTTACCCGGCAGGTCAATGATGAGCCAGCCATCCACTTCATCCTCCTCAGAGACGAAGGCTTGGGGGCAGTCGGGGTCCTCGGCAGCAGGTGGTGGGGGACTGAAGAAGAGGCTGGTGAGGCGCTGAAGCATGGTGGGGAAGCAAAGAGGCCTGGGGAGGGGGATGGTCTATGGCAGTGCAGAAACCTGTGAGGTAGAGAGGAGTCAGTACTAGGGACTGCTCTCCCCCCAACTCCTGGCTGGGGATACCTTCCCCAGCACCCAGAACATTGATAAGAGTACAATGGAAATGTGTGGGAAAGCTTTGCCCTGTGCATGTGTATGTCTACACGTTTGTGTGTGTGTGTGTTGTTTGTTCACTTTCTGCTAAGTCAGCCTGCCTTCAGGCTTTTCTGTTTTTTGTATGACCTTAGAAGTTATTTAACGTATCTGTGCTTTAGTTTTCTCATCTGTCAAATGGCAAGAATAATAGTATCCTCCTCTCAGGCCTTAAAGGAATTAAATGAGCTAATAATAGTATCCTCTTCTGGGCTCTCATGAGAATTAAATGAGCTAAACACAAAGTGCTCAGAACAGTACCTGGATACAGACTAAGCATTCAATAAACTAATCAACTGGTTTATTATTAATAATTGTTAATATTATTGCATGCTCTAGGACTGATATATAAAACTCTATCAGGGAAGGTCCTCAAAGGACTGGACGTCCAACCTGGACCAATCCCACAGAACAGCTACCATAAAGGGTAAAAACACTTCTCCAGGCAAGGAAGAAATTGCCCAATATTGTGATTATTTATCATCATTATCATCATCACCATATAGCTAATATTCATGTGCCAAGTACTGTATTAAGCCTTTAACCTATATTGCCTCATGTAATAGTCACAATAACTCTAGGAAATGGATATAATTATTAGCCCTCTTTTACAGGTGAAGAAATTGAGGCTCAGAGGCATAAGATGATTTGCCTAAAATCTCACAGCTAGTAAGACACAGAGGAAGGATTCTAATCCACGCAGATTCCAGATCACTGTACTCCATTGCCTTTGCTGGGTATCTGTCTGGGTTAGGCATTTTTTATTTAGTGACCTGGGACCATGGTCCATGTGTATTTTTCTGAACAGAAGGACCTTGGTTTTCATCATGATTTCCTAAACAGTAGTTCTTGACCCCAGAGATTAAGAATCACTACTTGAGGGGACTTCTCTGGTGGTCCAGTGGCTAAGACTCCGCCCTCCCAACTCAGGGGCCCAGGTTCCATCCCTGGTCAGGGAACTAGATCCCACATGCTGCAACTAAGAGTCCGCATGCCGCAACTAAAGATCCCACATGCTGCAACGAAGATTGAAGATCCCGAGCGCTGCAACTAAGACCTGGTACAGCCAAATAAAATTTAAAAAGAAAAAAAAAGAAACTTGAGCCTGTGTGGCTTGAAAAGGGCTCACTAGCAGAAATCCCACAAAACAGCTACCATCTCACCATGTGATTACATAAATCTCAATTGTGTCTGTCAGATGAAGGTCCTATTCCCACAGGCCCTCCACCCTCATCCCCACTATTTCCAAGCTCCTGCTCAAGGACAGCATCCCTGGTTAGGGAGGAAGATCAGGTTGCCTGGTCCCAGGAAGACAGCAGGTCAGTGGGAGATGATGATGGAGGGAGAGAGCTATCAGACCCCAAGAGCCCTTAAGGATGAGGACTGAGGGTTGGACCAGGACTCAAGCCCTCAATCAGTCCTTCCCTGGCTGAAGATGAGAAAGGAGACTCCCTGCTCCAGGAATGGAAACACCAAGCCTACTTCAAGACTAGAAGTAGTCCTGGGTTAGGGGCTGCTGGCCAGGCCCCCTGGATATCCCTAAAGCTTGACTCTCCTGAAGACAGCCAACAGTTTTGCTACTCAGCCACTTGTCACTTTCCTCTAAGGATGTTTCCACACTTTCTATAAAGCTCCCTGGGGATACAGTCACACTTCCATTTCCTAGAGGCATTCTACTCTTTTTGCAAACCCACCTGGGGTATTTCTATGGTTGTTGCACCTCTTCCAATCCCTGGGTATATTTTTCACACTTGCCACAGAATCACCTAAGCTCTACACCCAGAGAGTATGTATATATTTGCAGACCCCACAGTGGCCTCCAGAAGGAAGTGGTGCCTGGGTGTCAGCCTCCCTGGTGGTAGATTTTCAGGGATTACGAAAGGTTGGGCCACCCTCAGTCAGTGCCCGCCCAGCACAAGCCACATATCCCAGCCCATTTGTAGCCACAGGGAGTTAGTGACTCAGTTACCAAAAATTCAGAGAGTTTGACCCCTCCTGAAGGAAGGGAAAGACTGGGGCCTTGATGAGGCACACCCTCTTTCCAAGGACCTACTGCTTCATCGAGAAAATGGAAATAAAGTGAACAGGTGTTTCAGAAACCATGATATTCACCCAGCCCATTTTATAAGCTGAGGATCAGAGGACATAAGTCCGTCCAAAGACACACAGCTAGATGGTGGCAGAACAGGTCTAGCACCAGGTCACTGAGCCTTCGGTCCAAAGTGTACACAGTCAGGAACCCCTCAGTAAACAGTCCCCAAAATATAACAATGCAGGGGAGACGGGGAAGTCAGACAGGAGTCAGATTTTGATCAAGTTGCTGCCCCTCTCAGGGGGCCCTCTGTCCAGCTATAAAAGGGTCTGAGGTTCCTGGCACTGAGATTCATCCTGCATTTACCAGAGCACCCAGAGTCTGCTCCAGGCCTCTTCAAATTACAAACAGATTGAGGTAAGGAAGGCTTAGGGCTGGGAAAGCTCCCTGCCCGAGGTCACACAGCAAGTCAGTGACAGAGCCAGAAGTGACAACCTCACCAGCCAGCCAGTGCCCGCCCCCTCTCATGACCACAGAGGGAGGCTCCCAGAATTTTTCTTTCCCAGCCCTGCCAACTTCCTGGTTCTCACATTCCCAGTTCTGCTCCTGGGAGAACGATTCCCTTTAATAACTGCAACAGCTGTGCCCGGAATAACACTTGATCCCCAAGCCACCTCTACCCCAGCCCATCTGTGAGCAGAGTCTAGGCTGAGATAGGACTCTTGGTCCAACCCATAGGCCCATCTACTTGGAAAGTCAGAGGCTCTCCTGCTGGGTCTCCGGTGCTTCTCTGTGAGCAGAGACAGGGGAGCACACGCTTTGTAATCACCAGCACTAGTCCAGGTCAATCCTTTCTAGCTGGCAGCTCTGGGGGTGCAAGGTGAAAGTGATAGTTGCTCAGTTGTGTCCAACTCTTTGTGACTTCATGGACTGCAGCCTGCCAGGCTCCTCTGTCCATGGAATTCTCCAGACAATAATTCTGGAGTGGGTGGTCATTTCCTTCTCCAGGGGATCTTCCCGACCCCAGGGATCGAACTCTGGTCTCCTGCACTGCAGACAGATTCTTTACCATCTGAGCCACCAGGGTGGGAGGTGAAGGACAGCCAAACAGAGGGAACTCTCATCTCCACCCCATCCCAACACTGGCCCAGGAGACACCCTGATGCAGCCATTGACTCACCTTTCTGTGGCCAAAACAGCTGGGAGGCAGTGATTTTCTGGGTTCCAGAACTCTGAGGTACAGAATGAGGATGGGGGCCTCAAAAGGGGACCCAGTCTCCAGAGACCTCCTGGGAAAAGATCCAGGAGTGAGGAAACCTGGGAGCATTATCAAATTTGGATGGGGCTTAGCCCAAGTGGTTGGATGGCATCACCGACTCATGAGTTTGAATTGGTGATGGACAGGGAGGCCTGGCGTGCTGCAGTCCATGGGGTTGCAAAGAGTCCAACGCAACTGAGCGACTGAACTGAACTAACCCAAGTAGAGTCTTAAGTGCAAGGAGGATGTGTAACTTGTTATTTGTAATAAGCTTCTACTAGGTATGTGCCAGTGGCTAATGCATCCACCACTCACTAGGGAGGCATGACTCTAACTAGCTGCACGACCTTGAGTAAGCCACTTCCCCTCTCAGGGCCTCGGTTTCTCCTTCCATGAAATGGGCTCTAAGACCCCTAGTTCGGGGGCTGGGAACGACGTCAGCTAAGGCGCTGCACACACTTCAGGGATTAGGAGAATGTTATTATGTTAGTCCCAGGGGCGCAGAGCCTGGAGCCAGAGGGAGGAGATTGCACCACTACCTGGCGTTGCCCCAGCGATCTAGAGTTCGAGCTTCAGGGGCTCCTGAACTTGTGACAACCCCCTCTCCCTATCTAGACCCAGTAGCGCCTTCGGAACCTCTCTCAAGTCTCTTCGAACCTCTAAGGTCTCGAGGACAAAGTAGAAGATCAGAGGTTTGACCTCAGCTCCTGGGTTAGCCCAGGAAACAAGAGGGCCCTCTGGTCCCGCTGCCTTCAGCGTCCCTCACTCTTGGGCCCAGTTCCGACCCAGCGTCCAACGGGTCACCGGAGGACAAGCGACCCGAGTCGGGAGGGGGTGGGGGGGGCGGTGCCGGCCTTGGTGACGTCTCAAAGTCATATGCAAATAGAGAGACGTCACGGTCTACCGGGCTGGGGCAGCCAATCCGGAGCCCAGAATGCAGCCCCGGCAGCCGCCCGCGGAGACTGACAAAGACCCGGGAACTGGGGGCGCGGGGCGTGTCCCGAGGCTCCAGGAGCCCCCCAGGCCAAAACCGGTCGGAACTCACCTGGGAACTGGGGGCGGTGCGGCGGGCCCAGGTGGCGCTGAGGTAGTTATGAGGCGGAGTGTCCCGGAATCGGCGGCGGATCACAGGCCCGGCAGCATCGCGGGGGCTGGGTTGGGAGCGCGTCGGACTCTCAGAGTGACTGCGCTCGTGCGCGGGGCTTTGAGTCTACAGCCGCGGCTGCTGGACTCAAGGCACAAATTGGAACGTTCAAACAGCTGATTGTGACGTCACAAAGGGGCCCGCCCGCCTCGCGTCACCGCCCGGCCAAGCGGCGGCCAATCCCAGGCTGCGGATCCCCCCTCCCCACCTCCTCCGCGGCTAGCCGGCTAGTGGCTCCCTCGCGGGGATCCCAGACTCCCAGGCTAGGGAAGTGGAGGCCTGGAGAAACAACTGCTGGAAGCTTGGAGCGCCCTGCCTCTGGGCGACCCACGGAGCTCTCTAAGAGCGGGGTTCCCACTCGTTCCTACGAGACCCCCATCTTTCTGCACACCCTCCGCATCTGTCAGCTCCCTCACCTCCCGCCGCCTCTCTTGTCCTGCATCTTTACACTCAAGTCCCTCAGTCTGTACACTTTTCTCAACTCCACACCACGTTCGTGCACCCCAGCCTCTTCACCACCCGTCTCCCGGCTCTGCCTTTGTTGTCTCCCTTTCTTTCCCGTACACGCTCGCTGCTTTCCCACTCCTTTTTTTCCTCTGCTGGGCAAGCTTAACAGGTGGGGGACAACCCTCTTCCTTGGTTCCAGGGGATCGCAGGAAGTATAGACGAATTGGTTAGGCTGACAGGAAAATTTTACCGGTAGAACTTGGAGAGGAATTGTTTTGGGCTAAATAAACATTGACCTAGAGAGTACTCTGCACTGGATCGTTTACACACTTGTGCGTGTGTGTGCTCAATCGTGTTCGACTCTTTTTGACCCCATGGGCTGTGGCCTGCCAGGCTCCTCTGTCCATGGGATTTCCCAGGCAAGAATACTGGAGTGGGTTGCCATTTCCTTCTCCAGGGGACTTCCAGATGGAACTTGCCTCTCCTGCATTGGCAGGCAGATTCTTTACCCCTGGCTACCTGGGAAGCCCTAACACACCTCATTTAATCCATATTGCTACTGGGGCTAGACAGAAAAGTGAGAGGGATTGATTGATTATTAAACCCGATGTACACACGGAGAAACTGAGATAGATCTCATGGCAACCCACTCAGTGTTTTCTTGCCTGGAGAATTCCATGGACAGAGGAGCCTGGCAAGCTATAGTCCGTGAGGTTGCAGAGAGTGAGACCCAACTGGGTGACTAAACACCACCACCACCACACAGGGAAACAGATAGATCTCATGGTTAGTATATAGATTCATACTCAGTAATGCATTCAACAGCAACTATTGCCGCTGCCAGACCATTAGCTGACATTTTTGAGCACTTACTGAGTGCCAGGCATTGTGCCATACTGCTGTATATGTGTGTTTATTCTTCACAACAACCAAAAAGGTATGTGTTATCCCCATTTTCAAGTTGAGGAATCAGGGTCACACAGTTATAGTAAATGGGAAAGCCAGGATTTGAACACATAGTTCCTGGCTCCAACACTCTCCATGCTCTACAAGCACCAGATAATCAAAGCCCGGGGGTGCTTCAGCCTCCGCTAGGAGACCTGGGCTTCGTCCTTTCCCCAAACTTGCTGTGTGACCTCAAGCAAGTCATGTCATCTCTCTGGGCCTCAATTTTCATATCTGTTGAAACATCCAAGTTATCTTTTAGAGATTCTTTCAAAGTCATCACCCTCAGGATTCTTCCAGTCCCATATTCTAGGCCCCCATCATTCCCAGTGGCCTGAGAAGAGGCTGGAAAGACCACAAGTACACATCCTCAGCATCTCCAGAGGTTGTGCATCCTCTCTCAGTAGAGCAGGGCTGGTGGAGATGAATCTGAGCACTGCCCATCTGTCTCATTGGGAGGGGGGGTTGCGGGGGAAGGGAACTAGGCCAGAGCTTCTGCCCTGCTGATAAAATCCTGTCCCGGCCTAATCTGAAACCCCAGAGGGACTCCTCAATCCTAGCAACTAGCAGAAGGAACCGGGAAACAATGCCCAGTGGCTTGGGGAAGAGGGGTAGGAGTGAGGGAGCAGCGCTTTGGCCCTTGGAGTGATATCCCCAAACCATCCTCATTCTTTGCAACCCTGAGCCTCTCCCCATCACATCTGCTTCCTACTAACCTCATACCCTCTCTTCACCTTTTGCTGACTTAAACTGGATAATCCCTAATACGCCTCTCTTGTCACATCATTTGCCTGCACTAAAACCTCCTGTGGCTCCCACAGTACCACGCCCCTTAACATGGCATTTGTACCTGCCATGATCCAGCCCCAGTGCTCTCACTTTATTCCTCACTTACATCCACCTTGTCCTACGCTTAGACTCCTATCGTCTCTTCATTCTCCCACACCCATACTTTTGCTCAAGCTTTCTCCTGGAATTCTCTGTTCAGGCTTTTCTGAATTCAGAGTTTTTCTGTCTTCAGGATTCTACTCACTCCTTCTTCCTCTAGGTCACCTTTCCTGTCCCTACCCAGGTGTCCAGAACTACCTTGATGGACAGTACAATCATTTATTTGTTCAATAAACAGTAAGTGATGAAGACTAATTGTGTATATGTATTTTCCCAAGTAGACTGTGGGCCTCCCAAGGGCAGGATCTTTGTCTATATACTTCACTCAGCCTGTGCTGGACCTGGCATAGAGTAGACCCAACCAAAGGTTCAATAGTTAAAGGTTGGAGAATGGGGGATAGATTAGGAATTTGGGATTAAAATATACACGCTACTATATATAAGACAACCAACAAGGACCTACTGTATAGCACAGGGAACTATACTCAACATCTTGTAAAAACTTATAATAGGAGAGAATGTAAAAAAAGAATATAGATGTGTATGTATAACTGAATAACTTTGCTGTATACCTGAAACTAACACAACATTGTAAAAAATATATTTCAATTAAAAAATTTAAAGGCTCAGCTCAAGAGAAATGATTGGTATGAGAAGACTCCTATACCTGGACCCTTAACCCTGGTACAGGAAGCATTCTATTGGGCACAGGATTATGGTCCCCCAAGCCCAGGGAAAGGGTTTCTTGTCATACACTCTGGTCCCCTAAATGGCCTGGATTCTGTTCCCAATCTTAAAAACCCTGTGTACAGGCAGATTGGCCAGATCTCAGCCTTACATTTCTCATGAGTCAAAGGTACCATGAAAGTGGGGTGGCTGAGCCTAGCAGAATCCGCTCCTGAAACCCCTGGGACCCATCCTTCTCTACTGCAGAGATTTACTGTTAGGACTGGAGAAGACCTCAGAGCTCAGCTCATCCCCAGATTTTCATTTTATAGGTGGAGAAACTAAGGCACCCTGAGACACTGAGATTAAGTTACTTGTTTAGAACTATAAAGCAACAGAGTCATCTACTGACCTTGGTTGGCGCTGGAGTGGGCTTAGTATTCTGGGACCCTGGCCTGGCCCGGACATCATGTTGAAGGTAATCCTGGAATCTCATTTCCAATCAGAAATAAGGTGCCACTCCTGTACACACACATACACACAGACATCTATGTGTCTACATGAAGGCATCCATGTACAAACACACACGTGCACATGAGCTCACATTTGCAGAGTTAACAGATGCTCACGCCCTTCTAATCCTTGCCCAGATGTAAGCACCTGCCGAATATTTCTTTTTTGGCTGCAGGGCACATGGGATCTTAGTTTCCCAACCAGAGATCAAACTCGTGTCCCCTGCACTGGAAGCACAGAGTCTTAACCCCTGGACCACCAGGGAAGTCCCAAAACTAGCCCAGTTTTACAGGCTCCAGGGTTGGAGGTCAAGAGGCCTCTCTTCTATCTGGGCCTTGGGCTTGCCTTTGCTGAACTCTGGGGGCTCCCTAATGGCGTGGGGTTCCCCCACTTCAAAGGGCAGAGATGTGTCAGCCTGGGTGTATCCCTCATGGGATCTTGCATGTGCTCAAAGTTATGAGCCCACTGAAGAACTAACTCACCACTGCCCTCTCTCTTCCCCTCTGAGATAGGGGGCAAGGCTGAGACAAGCCTGGTGGGCAGTTTGGAATCTGATGAAACCAGCAAGTCCTGATCACTCTAGAAACACAACCCCCTACCCCGAACTAGCCCTAGATTTACAGAGTTAAACAAACCATATTAATGACGACACTCTTAGGACCTCTATGTGCCAGGTATTATTCTAAATCCTTGCTTATGTGTGTGCTAAGTTGATTCAGTTGTGTCTATTTGCGACCCTATGGACTGTAACCCTCCAGGTTCCTCTGTCCATGGGATTCTCCAGGCAAGCATATTGGAGTGGGTTGCCATGCCCTCCTCCAAGGGATCTGCTCGACCTAGGATGGAATCCGTGTCCCTTATGTCCCCTGCATTGGCAAGTGGGTTCTTTACCACTAGCGCCACCTGGAAAGCCCATTCTACATCCTTACCTGTGTTGATAACTCCTTTAATCTCCACAACCCCCTAATATAGATAAAATTTATTCTTCTTATTTTACTGGTGAAAGAAATGTAATTGGTAAAGCCAGCTAAGGCAAACATAATCCCCATATTCCCCCAAAAGACTGACCTATACCTTAACCAAGGGGCATGTCCCTAGAACCTATACTCAAAAAACTTTGTTGTTCAACCAAGAGATGTTTGAATTGGGGGTAACTGTGATATGTGTGTGTGTGTGTGTGTGTGTGTACACCATGGAAAAAACCTTGGCCTGATTGTCAGTAAATCCAGATTTCAATCCTGGTTCTATCCTAGGTTCATTGTCCAAGTCACTTTCTTTGTCTGGGCCTCAGTTTTCTCATCTGCAAAACGGCTGGCTCCATATTCTATGTGCTTATATGTTCGATACTAAATAGCATACAACTATAAAGGCTGTGTGTGAAAAAATGTACAGTATTTTTTAAAAAATCATTTTTTTGAGTAGCAGACCCTCCTATGTGGGCCTTGAAGGAGCAAACTGCCATGTTGTGAAGATGGCCACATGGCAAGGACCCAAGAGGGACTTCTGGAAGCTGAGAGTGGTTCCTGCCCAAAAGACTAAGAAAACGGAAATCTTAGTGGTACGGCAGCAAGAAAATGAATTCTGCCCATAACCTGAGGGAGGCTAGGGCCAAACTTTCCCTATTTGGGTCTCCAGATGAGAACATGGGCTTGATTTCAGCCTTGTGAGTGTGTTGAAAAGTTTTTTGCATGAAAATTAAGAAGCAGCTTGAGTTATTCATCTTACTCTAGTACATTTTGTCTTATTGCAATTATTTTCTTTTGCTAAAGTCATATAGTTGAAATTGAGTAATTTGCATATGTGGGATGCAAATCCAGGGTATATATCTCAGCCAAAAGACACTTCCTCCAATAAGTTCTCCAAGCTGTCTTTGAAAAGAATTAACCTCTCACTCCTCAGAGCCTCCAAAACAAACACATTGTCTGCCTGTCTCTTAGAGCACTGAACACTGAATTCACCACATACTCAGGAATGCCTAGTTTCTTTCCAGGAGATATCTAACCTTTTCTATACTGGAGAATCTCTTTAAGTGTAACACGCTAAGTTGTATCAGTCGTGTCCGACTCTTTGTTACCCTATGGGCTGAAGCCCACCAGGCTCCTTTATCCATAGCATTTTCCAGGCAAGAATAACTGAAGTGGGTTCCCACGCCCTTCTTTTTTTCCCCCCCTTAATTTGTCCACACTTTATTCTCTTTTTTTGTTTGTTTGTTTTACAAGATAATTTTGCCTTGTTTTGGAGATTAAATTACAGTGCAGTGCACAAGTCATAAACGTAGGGTTCAATAAATTTTGACAGATGGATACATTCGTGTAACTCACTGTAAGAAACTGTTCCCATAGGTCCCTTACAAGTCTACATTTCCTTTTTTTTAAGTTTCACATATTTATTACTGAGCCTCATAGACTGCTAGTGAAGAAACAGGAAACATCAGGAGCCAAGCATTCCATCTCCCCCATAAGCTGTTCAGACAGTAGTGATGTTGTCACTGTGACTTGGTTGGTTAATATACAAGTGATCTTAACACACAGCATGTGTGCCACTTTATGTAAGAGGCTTCTTATAGACCCAGCTTGGTTCTTCTCCAGTGTCTTCTCTTGGAGTTGTACCTGATTTTATTACCAGTTTTCATTCGAATCCATTGAGGAATGGGACAATTCTGCTTTTGTTTCTTGGCTTGGAATCACTTGATCCTGAAAGTCTTGTGAGAAGATCCATGCCCTTCTCCAGGGGATCTTCCCAACCCAGAGATCGAATCCATGTATCTTATGCTCCCGCATTTGCAGGCAGGTCCTTTACCACTTGCGTCACCCGGGAAGCCCCTTCAGTGTAAACAGAAACATAATCAAAGACTTTAAAATGCAGGGAGATAAGGGCTGTGAAAGTCATTCAGTTGTGCCTGACCGTTTGTGACCCCATGGACTATATAGTCCGTGGAATTCTCCAGGCCAGAATACTGGAGTGGGTAGCCCTTCCCTTCTCCAGGGGATCTTCCCAACCCAGGAATTGAACCCAGGTCTCCCACATTACAGGGGGATTCTTTACCAGCTGAGCAATAGGGGAGTCCCAAGAGGCAAGAATAGTGATTAGAACAAAAAACTAGGGGAATCCAGGGGGAAAAAAAGGATGCACAGAAGCCTTCCTGGAAAAGAGGACATCTGAGATGGGCTTTGAAGGATGAGTAGAAGTTGACCTTGGGGTTGAATGGTCAGGAATATGATTCAAATCAGGAGCCCTCTAGAACTTCCCTGGTCGTCCAGTGGTTAAGACTCTATGTTCTCAATGCAGGGGGCTCAGGTTTGATCCTTGGTCAGGGAACTAAATCCCACATGCTGCAACAAAAGATCCTGCATGCCTCAAGGAAGATAGAAGATCCTACATGCTGCAACTTAAGATATGGCACTGCCAAATAAATAAGTGTTAAATATATATACATATATTAGGAGCCCTACACCCCTGTCTTGGCTCTGCTTCTGACTTGCTTTGGGTGATTCTCTGTCCTTCAGTGGGCCTCTGTTTCTCTGTCTGCACAATAGGGGCATGACAGGGAATTCCTTTGGGGCTTCCCCAGTGGCTCCGTGGTAAAGAATCCACCTGTAATGCAAGAGGTGCAGGAGACACGGGTTCGATCCTTGGGTCGAAAAGATTCCTCTGGAGGAGGGCATGGCAACCCAGTCCAGTATGCTTGCCTGAAGAAGCCCTTGGACAGAGGAGCCTGGTGGGTTACAGTCCATAGGGTCGCAAAGAGTCAGACATGACTGAGCGATCAAGCACATAGCACAAGGCCTGTAGTCGGTGAAGAGTAGAACTGCTCTATTTGAAGGGAAAGTTTAAGGGCCTAGAGTCGCTGCCTGCTATTCCTCTCTCCTCACGACTAAAGCCACTTGGCACACACACACACACACACACACACACAGGGAATTCCTTTGCCTGCTCACTTCTTTTCTGCCTGTTGCTTTCTAAGGAGAGTTTTTGTCTTGTCTGACCACTTTCCAGGTTTTTTAGGTAGAGAACAGGAATAACAGGGAGACAGAAATAGGACAGAGAAGTGACAGGAAAGAAGGAAGGAAAGAAAAAAGCAAAACTTGTGGAAAAGGGCCTAGGGGGACAGTTTCTGATGGGAAATGACAGATTTGGTAAGTGAGCAACACTGAGAGGCTGCAGTGGGGCTTGGGAGGACTGGAGAGAACAAAGGAGATTCTAAAGAGTGTTGACAAGGGGTGGAGACCCTTTGATGTCTCTTGAGAGTTACAGATAAATATTTGAGTCATTTTAAAATTGCTCTTGGGAGCTGGACTATTGTTCTTGGATTTACTACATTTTTATCCATTTTTGAATAGGTTAAAATGGACATGATTTGAAATCTCAGAGAACAAAGGGTAAAAGTTTCCCTCCTATTTTTTGCCTTTAGGACCCTCCAATCAACTTCTAGTCCCTAGGGGGGACTGCTGTCACCAGCTTCTTGTGTGAACTATCAGAAATAATCTCTGTGTGCACAAGCACGCATACGTAGGTATGATCCCCCTGTTTTGAACACAGATGATAGTGTACTATGCACACTTTTCTGAAATTTGCTTTTTTTTTTTAATTTAACAATACAAGTTGAACAGTCCCTGGCAGTATATACAGAGCTGCCTAATACTTTAACAGTCACATAGTATTTCATTGTCTCATATTAAGGATGGATTGAAGTTTATTCAGATAGTCCCCTATATTTAAACCTTTAGTTTGTTTGCAACAATTTGCCCTTCATACTGCAGTTCTTGAACGTGATGTTAAAGGTGCTAAGCCTGAGCCACTTGGAACCCTCGGATTTATTTGGATACTGGGAGCTTTTAGACTCAATGATGTTTTTGACAGGTTCTGATCCATCCTCTGGATCAAGCTCTTCCTACTGCCTTTTCCCTCGGTTCTGCCCACCCTGTTGTTGGGGCCCAGAGTGGTAGCTTCAGCCCTTCACCATGGCCTGCTCTCTGAAGTCCTCAGAACTCTTCCTGCATCTTAAAAATCATCCAGGCCAACTCTTGATTCCAGCCAAGAGTCTCCTGCCAGGAGCTGTGGGCAGAAAAGCCAGAGGTCGAGGCTCTGCGCAAGTGCTCAGTCACTCAGTCGTGACTGACACTCTATGATGCTCTGAACTGTAGCCTACTAGCCTCCTCTGTCCATGGGATTTCCCAGGAAAGAATACTGGAGTGGGTTGCCATTTCCTCCCGCTCAGGGATTGAACCCCACATCTCTTGTGTTTCCTGCATTGGCAGGTGGGTTCTTTACCACTGAGCCCAACACCTGGGAAGCCCAGAGGCTCTGAGTGGAGTGTAAATACTTGTTGATCTATTCCTAGACTTTCCTGGGGCCTCCCTGCTTATTCTTCATTGCTAGTTGGTTTTCTGTTTCTTCATTGCTAGTTGGTAGGACTTTGCCCTACCTTTCTGCCAGAGGAATTCATTAGGGTCTACTCTAAGATCCTGTGGCAGGACCTTACCTATGAACCTTAAAAAAAAGTACCTTCTTGAAGGAGAAGAAATCCTTCTACCTGTAATAGAATTGCATGGAATGGTTATTTAGAGATCATCTAGTGCCACAAATTTACAAATATGGGAACTGAAGTCTGGATGAGAGGGTAGGACTAGCCCAGGGAACAGAATATGTGAGCAAGAGGGACAAAAGAAGAACTTGAGGCTTCTACCTCCAGGTCTAACCTCTTCACCCTCTCCTCCTAGAGTTCAGACTCAGTTCATCTTTATTCTCTCAAAATGTAGGACTTCCCTGGGGGTCCAGTGGTTGGGAATCTGCCTGCCAATGCAGGGGACATGGGTTCGATCCCTGGTCCAGGAAGATCCCACATGCCACAAGGCAGCTAAGCCTGTGGGCCACACTACTGAAGCCTGCACACCCTAGAGCCTGCGCTCTGCAACAAGAGAAGCCGCAGCAGTGAGAAGCCCACACACTGCAACTAGATAATCCCCTACTCACTGCAACTAGAGAAAGCCTGTGCACAGCAACAAAGACCCAGCACAGGCAAAAATAAGTAAAATTAAATGTTTAAAAAACATATCATGCTTTACAGAAGAAACCAGAAGCAAAAGAGTACATGCCATAGGATTCCATTATAAGCATATCTAGAACAGGCAAAAGTAACACATACTGACAGGAAGCAGATCCATAGCTTCCTGGGGATGGGCAGATGGACTGACTACAAAGGGAGTGAGGGAACTTTCTAGAGTGGTAGAAGTGTTCTCTTTTGATTGTGGGATGGTAGGGTATATATATTTGTCAAAATTGATTATACCTCAAAAAAGTGATTTAAAAGAAAAAAAAAGGCAGCATTGAAATATATTTACTCAATTTAGTTAAGAAAATACAACGTGACCACTGACCTACATGCACAGTCAGCTTGCACCAGCTCCTCTGAGTTTAGCCGTTCATAACTCCCAGGTCAGATGTTTGCATCTCTGAGATGAAGTCGTCACAGATTTTGGTCAGAACATCATTTCCTTTAGACTTTTGTTCACTGTGTCATGACCGTGGCTCCTGACTTGGATGGGATTACAAAGCTGGTGATTAATACCTCTTTGCTGTCTATCCAGGTGCTGTGTTAACTTGCTAGGTTGGATTTTTCTTGCAGGGACTATCAAAGCTTTTTAATTTGTGCCCTTTAAAAAAAAAAAAAAAAAAGCATTTGTACGAGAAATAATAACCATGGCTAACATTGCTTGCTCGCTTTCTCTGTTCCAGGAGATGTTCTAAAGGTTTTGCATGTAACATCTCAATATAGATTCACCACTGTCCTTTGAAGAAGCTCCTTTTGTCGTCCCCATCTTACAGGTTTGGGAACTCAGGCATGGAGACTTTGAGTTATCTGTCCGAGGTTTCACAGAAAACTCCCCCCTACAGTGGAGCCTGGCAGGCTGCAGTCCACAGGGTCACACAGAGTCAGCCACGACTAAAGCAACTTAGCACGCATGCACAATGACAGATGGATATGAACCCTATCAGCCTGACTCCAGAGTCCATATAGCTCTTAAGTGCTATATGGTAATGCTATACAGCATTACCTAAAAAGTGACCTAAGATTGACAGCAAAGCCCTTGCCTCAGGATCCCTTCCTCACTACTGCCAGAAATTCCACCATTGACTGGGTCCTCCCTCACAGTTAAGCATTGCCTTTTTTTTTTTTTTTTAATCTTTTGGCCATGCCTTGTGGCATGTGGGATCTTGGTCCCCTGACCAGGGATCGAACTTGTGGCCCCTGCATTGGTAGCCTGGAGTCTTAACCACTGGACCACCAGGGAAGTTCCCAAGCCTTGCCCTCTCTAGATGCCTCCTAAAATGCAACTAGTTGAGAGAAAGGGAGCACTCAATCCCTACTCATTTAGTCAAATGGGTTTTCCAGATGCCTTCTCTCCACTGAGCGTTCTGAGAAAAACACAGATTGGGAGGTGGGGAGAAGGGTGACGCGGCATTGAAGGGGACACCAGAGAGGTAAGATGCTAGAGCCAGATGTCCCAAGTTTCCTGGGCTGACCCTGCTCAACCTCACATCAATGAGACCCTCACATCTGAAGACCAGAGACTCCCAGACACTGGAGACAGGGAGCCATGTAGGTAATGACAGGAGAAGCTCTCTAGAATGATGCTGGGTGTAACCTGGGTGCCCCAAGCTGAGCCAGGGTGTCCTTGGGGAAGGCAGGTGGGACAAATCGCGTGAGGTGAATCCTTCTCCTTTGCCTGGGAGTGTGGGTAGTTGCATTCTATCCACCTGAAGTCTATTTTTAAAAAATATTTATTTATTTGTCTCTTCATTCCAGTACGTGAGCTTAGTTGCCCCACGGCATGTGGGATCCTAGTTCCCCTATCAGGGATCGAACCTGCATCTCCTGCATTGGCAGACAGATTCCTAGCCAATAGACCACCAGGAAAATATCCTGAAGTCTATTTTTAAAAATTAAAATGTATTTAAGGACTTCCCTGGTAATCCAGTGGTTAAGACTCCATGTTTCCACTGCAGAAGGTGCAGGTTCTGTGCCTAATCAGGAAACTAGGGTCCCATATGCCACATGGTGAAGTCAGAAAATAAAAAAAGTTTTGAATTAAAATGTATCTTAAATGATGCAGCAATTTATACAAAGTATTATATAAAACACAAGCAGACTTTGTAATTCTTTAAAAAGTATAAAAAACAAAAACAAAATAAAGTCAGGGCTACCCTTGACCGCCCCTCGTCCCATCCCAGAGAGCTTCCGCTACTGCTCCTGATTTGGAGTTTTCCTTGTTTCTACACAACACATGTATGTACACACAGGAAGTGCATTGTGTCAAAGGGCCTGTTTTGCTTCTAGTTTTAGAAGAACTATGCTTTAAAAAACTTTATGAACTGACAATTACAGGGACAGAGATCAAAATTCCAAAGGTTCAATAGGGAAAACAGTGAAAAGTGGGTGTCCCTCTCTTCTCTGTTCCCAGTTGTCTCTTTACTCCCTAAAGGCAACCACCAAT
Source organism: Bos mutus (assembly GCF_027580195.1). Classification (NCBI taxonomy): domain Eukaryota; kingdom Metazoa; phylum Chordata; class Mammalia; order Artiodactyla; family Bovidae; genus Bos; species Bos mutus. Next base: position 48,348,795 of record NC_091629.1, on the reverse strand, counting down.
TCTAGCTTCTTGTAATTCCTTCCAGAGATAGTCTAGCATTTAAAACTCAATGTGTAAATACATATATGTATTTTCCAAATAAAGAAAGACTCTTCTGCACCTTGTTTTTCTTCATTTTATAGTATATTTTTCAGGCTTTTTTTTTTTTTATCAGTATGGAAAATAGCCTCCTTCTTTTTCACACATACATGGTATCCCATTATATTTATGCACAATATTTATCCAGTCCCCTATGGAAAGAAAAGTTGTTTCTAATATTTTATTACAAACAATGCTGCAATTAAATATTTTATACATTATTTTGCATATTTATTTGTAAGATGAATGCCTATTAGTGGGGATTAGTCAGCTGAGGTTATTTTAAAATTTTAAATAGTATTTTAAAAGTTGATAGAAACTGCCAAATAGCCTTCAGGACATACCAATTTATACTGCTTATGAGTTTGTTTGTTCCTTTGTTAGTATGTCATATGATATACTCTGTCCTGCAGACTCACATTTTTCACTCAGTAATATGACACTGGAGTTCTACTTATGTCAATATGCATAGATGTTCCTCATTAAAAACAAAGACCATCTTACAGTTTCCCACTGCTATGGCTGTGGAAAGTTGATTTAGTTGAACACATATTGATGGACATTTGGTTGGGTTTCAATTTTTTGCTTCCACGAACAATGCTGCAGTAACTCCTCTTGTATTAATATGAATAGAATAGATTCAGAGAAGTAAATTGCAAGATTGATAGTTATACATACTTAAAATTTCAGTAGACGCTTTTAAGTTGCTCTTCCAAAATGTTGCGGCAGTTTAGACTTCCTCTAACAGTGCATGAGAACTTTGTGTGTGCTCCCTCAGTTGTGTCCGACTCTTTGTGACCCCTTGGACTGTAGCCCACCAGGCTCCTCTGACCGTGGAATTTTCCAAGCAAAAATACTGGAGTGGGTTGCCATTTCTTACTCCAGGGGATCTTCCTGACCCAGGGATCGAACCCATGTCTCTGGCATCTCCTGAACTGGTAGGCAGATTCTTTACCACTGCGCCACCTGCTCTTGAACCTGCCCATGTACTTTCTCCTGGAACAAAGCTCAAAGTATGGGTTATCACTGGGATCATCCAGACCCTGAGCCCTACTCTGCAGAATCTGAATGGGTAAGCCAAGTGTTGGGAAGAATAAACACAGAAAAGGGGCAGGGCTGTCCCCCACTAGCCAGATAGTCACCCAGGTAACATAACTCTCTCCAAAGGAAAGATTACTTTGGAAGTGGGAGAAACTGAGCTCCCCATCAATAGGGGTGTTTGAACGGAAGTTTCAACAAATGCCCTGAGCTTCTACTCTGTGTGAAGTCTCTTAGATGGGTGTCTTGAGCCGGAGATGAGTCAGACCGTCTCTGCCCTCTCAGGGCTTGATACTCATGGAGAAAATAGACAAGTAAACAGACAGTGACATTTCTGTCTACTAACTATTGAGTTGGATTTCCTTTTTTGATAATATCTGGAACTTCCTGCTACACAGCACATGGGACTGCTGGAGATAAAAACAATAAACATCCTTTTAAATGCACAAATGGATCTGCAGCCATTTGGGTTTTAACAGACATTTGGGGGAGATGAAGGCTTTGACTTACATGAAGTTAAGGGTTGTAACTGAGATCCCTGATAAATCTAGGACACTTAAAGGGTTGTACCAACAGTGAAAATGCAGACTAGGGGAAAACAAGCAAATGTCTGAGTACAGAAGACAAAAGAAGACAAAAAGGATACATGTCCTTAGCAAAGAAGACAAAAGGGATATAGGTCCCAACAAACTGGTCTTTGGATGAGGCAAAGACACTATCTTTAAGAATTTGAAATTGCATGCTTATCCTTGATGAAAATGAGGTGATGCATGTGGGGTTCATATTTACATACCTGCATATCTAGGGAACTCCAAGGCTAAGAAATTAACATTTAAGGAGATCTACTGAACTGAACTTCAAAAGTACCTCTCAGATTCCTAGCAGAAACTAATGCAAATCTTCTCCAGATCTCCTCCATGGACCCCCTTCCTCCCCCAACCATTGCAGGTTACACAGAATTCCTATATATAGAGCCCTTCCAAACAGCTAATAATCCACAAGGAAACAACTGCTAAAATATACAAGGAAACAATCCATCATGAGTAAGGTTCAGTAGACATAGCAATATCAGTGCAGGAAGATGGCGGCCACCTTAGCAGCTGCTCGGGGAGAGGGGCCAGCACCAGTCTGGGGGCCCAAGGCCATTGCCTCTGACTGGGAAAACCAGGAAGTCTCCACAGGGATCCCTATCATGGCTGTGCAATTTGATGGGGACATGATTCTAGAAGCCAACTCCAGAACAACCACGGAGTCATACACCACCAACCAAGTGACTGACAAGCTGACCCTTATTCATGGTGGTATTTTCTGTTGCCACTCAGGCTCAGCAGCTGATCCTCAGGCAGAAGCCGATGCAGTCACTTATCAGCTTGGTTTGCACAGTGTTGAGCTGACTGAGCCTCCACTGGACACACGGCAGCCAGCCTCCTTAAGGAGATGTGTTACCAATATCGAGAAGATCTGATGGCAGGAATCATCACTGAGGGCTGGGACTCCCAAGAAGGGGGACAGGTGTCCTCGGTACCCATGGAGGGTATGATGGTAAGGTAGGCCTTCACCATCGGGGACTCCGGGAGCTCTTATATCTATGGCTATGTTGAGGCTACCTACCGGGAAGGCATGACAAAGAATGTCTGCAATCCACTGCCAGTACTCTGTCTTTGGCCATGAAACAGGATGGTTCCAGCAGCAGAGTGATCCGCCTGGCAGCTATTGCAGAATCAGGGGTAGAATGGCAGGTTCTTCTGGGAGACGAGATTGTCCAATTCACTATTGCCACTTTATAAGCTTTCTGAATCCTGGGGTTCTAATATACAATAGGAGATACCCCATACTGCTGCAAAATTCAATAAACAGCTTGTCACTGAGGAAAAAGAAAGATTCAGTAGACAAAATGCACAGAAGAAGACTCCTACGTACTTCAGATAACAGAATTATCAGATAGTGATCATTGAGTGCAGGTTAGAGGCAGCTGCTAAGTGCTTTGGAAGCATATTGAAAGAACAGATTCCTTGATGAAATCCAAGTCTTCACAGAGAAGGAGACTAAGAATAAGCCTTGAAGGATAAGTGGGACTTTGCCAAACAAGGACAGATGCTGTTGGGATGTAGAAAGTATAAGGTACCAAGGGCATGATCATTGATAATTAATTTTTTCTGATGCAAATAGGGCAGAAAAGTGAGGGATGAGGCAAGGGAGGTAGGTAGGGGGATAGATCATGTTGGCCCTTGTAAGCAGTCTTACAAGAAGACTTTGGTTTCTTTTTAATATTTATTTATTTTTATTTGGCTGTGCTGGGTCTTAGTTGTGGCATGTGGGATCTAGTTCCTTGAAAGAAAGTTAGTCGCTCAGTCGTGTCTGACTCTTTGCAACCCCATGGACTATATAACCCACCAGCCTCCTCTGTGCATGGAATTTTCCAGGCAAGAATACTGGAGTGGGTTGCCATTTCCTTCTCCAGGGATCTTCCTGATCCAGAGACTGAATCCAGGTCTCCTGAGTTGCAGGCAGATTCTTTACTGTTCAAATCACCAGGGAAACCCTAGTTCCTTGACCAGGGATCAAACCCGGGCCCCCTGAATTGGAGGAACAGAGTCTTAGCCACTAGACCATGAGGGAAGTCCCATGGCTTTGGTTCTAGATTGAAGTGTAGAATAGATTTAAGTGTAAAATAGATTTAAGTGTAAAAGAAAACCAGTGAAGGGTTTTAAGTGAGGGGTTAGTGATATTCACTTGTCCCTTCATTCATTCAGTTAATAAATGTCAGGCATGAAGAATGGCTGGAGGATGGAGGGTGGCAGCAGGTGACCAGTCAAGAGAGAACAGCAGCTACTTGTGTAGGTGAGAAATGCTGGTGGCTTACATTAGAGTGGTGGTAATGAAGATAGAGAGGAGTAGGTAGATTTGACTGATATTTAGGTCAAAGCTTGAAAGTACATAAGGGATTGGAAAGTGCGAGGTATCGAGGCTTATTCCTAGGTTTCTGGCTGAGATACTGAAAGATTAATGCTGCCATTCATAGAGATAAGGAATTAAGGAGAAGAGTGAGTTGTTGGAAAGAAGACCATGAGCTCAGTTTTAGATACTTGGAGTTTAAAGTGACTTTGGGATATCCAGGTGGCAATGTCTAGGAGGTATTTTGATACAAAATGTCTGAATTGTCAACAAGAGGAATCTGGGCTGGAAATAAAGATCTGAGAGTTATCAACATGCAATTGGTAATTGAAGTCAGGGAAGTATAGGAGAGTTCTTTGGGAGGCTGAGTTCCATCTTCTGTTGTATTGGTTAAGATACAATTGGTATCTTATTTGGTTGATATCTATCTATATCTATACCTACCTATATCTATTTTACACTTAAATCTATTCTACACTTAAATCTAGAACCAATAAGATAAGATACCAATAATCTATTCTACACTTAAATCTAGAACCAATCTAGAACTTATCTGTTGTTTTGATTACAAGTGACTAACGGGTGAACTCAAGCTAGATTAAATTAGAAAAGGAAATTGGTGAAATGTCCATCAATAATGGCTGCAGGGACTTCCCTTGTGGCTCAGTGGTTAAGAATCTGCCTGCCAGTGCAGGCGACACGGGTTCAATCCCTGATCCAGGATGATCCAACATACCATGGGGCTACTAAGTCCGTGCGCCACAACTACTGAGCCTGCCTGTCCTAGAGCCTTCGAGCTCCAACTACTAAAACCCATGTGCCTAGAGCCTGTGCTGCCCAATAAGAGAAGCCACCACAATGAGAAACCCACAGGCCACAGGGAAGAGTAGCCCCTGTTCACTGTACTTAGAGAAAGCCCACGCAGTAATGAAGACCCAGAGCAGCCAAAAGTAAATACATATTAAAAAAAAAAAATAATTGCTGCAGGCAAGGATTGCTTCAGTGGCTCAAATAATGGAACTGAGATCCAGTCTTTTCTAATTTTTCCAAAGCACTTCCTAGAAATTAGGTTAATTCTTGACAGGCCCTCTCCTTCCCCATGTGATACTACTGGGGAAGGTCTCTGCCAGGACACCACGGTTACCTTGCATACAATCATTCATATAGGGCACACTAGCAAAAGTCTGAACAGCTTATCTAAGTCTTGGCAGAATGCCTAGTGACCCTTCCAGAACATGAAAGAGTGCAAGGCTTGTAAGGTAATGAGAGCGTCTTCCACTTGCCTCCCTGTCTCCCATGGGAGGCTGCCCTGAGAGTTTCCTTACTGCTTCCCAGGTTCTGATGAACTGTAGGACTTTCTTCCCTACCCTACTCAGAATGGCATTACAGAATATAAAACCTGCTAACTGTGCTCCAGAATTGGCTCCTCAGCAATAGGGTACCCTACACTCATGTTGCAATTGTTCAGCCTCTTTTGTTTCAGTGTCATCCTTCTTGGTGTGTAGAGCAAGGGTCATGGAAACCTGGCTTATTCTTCTTGCTGATTATGTAAGTAATAAACTGACTCGACTGAAAACTGGTTCATTGTATCTTGACCAGTAGAATCAGTCAGGCATTAGTCGTGGCCTTACCTTATTTTATCTTAAGCTACCAGCTGCTCCTGGGTCTGGGTGCTTCCAAGCTCAAACTTAGCAGAAAAGAAAAGGCCATTGTCCAAATGACTCAATGCAAGATTCCAGAACTGAGTCTTGTTGACTCTAATTGACCTGACTTGGGTCATGTACTCATGCCTGCACCAATTACTGTGGCTAGGGATGTGGGATGTATTGGTTAGTTAAAGCCATTTAGGGCCCATTCCCGAAAATGGGGGTGAGGTCAGTCTTACTCAGATCACATGGCTGAAAATTCAGGGTCCTGTTTGGAAAAAGAAAAGAAAGAATGGATTCTAGAAAGCAGTAAACAAAGCCCACTATACCCATCTTCTTTCCCAGAGCAGCAGTGTGTACTTGGGGGAAGGGCATGAAGGATCTGGATGCATAACTGGGGGAGGGATGGCTCCTTTAAGGAGTGAGAAAGATTCAGAGAGAAGAGGCTAGGGGAAGCAGAGTCAATTTTAGCCTTTGGAGGCCTAGTTTATAACTTGGTCTTCCTAACAGGATGACTTTTGCAATGGTGGACATTTGTGGTAGGGGACAGGAAGGAAACAGAGAGGTCTTGAGGTAGCAGGTACCAGAAATTTGTCCTCAGGGCACTATGTAAGACCAGATCTCTGGTTCCTTTTGGGCCTTTGTAATACTTGGGTCCAAGGGCTGAGGAGGGAACAGGTATGGATTTCCCAAGGGGCTTCACCAGAGACCGGGCCCAGGAACAAGAGCCAGCTAGTATAGGAAACAGATGTTGAGAACCCTGCTTTCTGGGCCCAGTATCACCACTAACTCGGTGTGCAACAATTTGGTGAGTCATGAATTTCCTTGCCTGGCTGGTTACCATGTCACATAATGGCAGCTACTCATCAGGCAGCCAGGGAGGGGAAAAGCTTTCAGATGTGTTTGCTTGCCTATATATATATATGGGCTATTTGTTGTGGCTTGTGGACTTCTCTGTTGCAGTGCACACGCTCTAGAGCTAGAGGGCTCAGTAGTTGCCGCATACAGGCATGCCCCTTGGCATGTGGGATCTTAGTTCCCTGACCAGGGATCAAACCCACATCCCCTGCATTGGAAGGTGGATTCTTAACCGCTGGACTATTAGGGAAGTCCTCCTTCAATTTCGGTTGTGTTTAAAGATTTAGAGATTTTATCTACTCCTCAATCTGAGAGTTTTTTGCTCTCAGTTTCTGTCTCAATTTTTTATTAATGAAAGTCTCAGACTTTTTTAAGAGCCAGGGTCTAAGTGCCAGGCATAAGAAATAGGGGAACTTGGGGAAATTTTGATCAATGCTACCTCTAAAATATCTCTTGAATCCACCCATTTCTCTCTACCATCCTGAGCCAAGCTACTGTCTGCATTCACCTGGTTAACTGTGGCAGCCTCCTCACTGGTCTCCCTGCTGCCACTCCTCACTCCCTCCATCCATTATTCACTCAGTAGCCAGATGGCTATTATTTTTAAAATCTAAACTGTGATCATGTTCCAACTTTCCTTGAAACTCCTTAGTGGACTTTCCATTGCTCTTAGACGAAAAGTCCAATTCAGCATTATGCTCTACAAAGGCCATTTTTAAAATATTTATCTTTATTTATATTTAAATTTGGCTGTGCTGGGTCTTAGTTGAGGCTTGCAGGACCTTGGATCTTCACTGTGCATGAGGGACAGAATCTTTTAGTTGCAGCATGAAGGATCTTTAGTAGCAGCATATGAACTCTTAGTTGTGGCATATGGGACCTAGTTCCCTGATCAGGGATCAAACCTGGGCCCCCTGCATTGGGAGCTTGGAGTCTTAGCCACTGAACCACCAGGGAAGTCCCTAAAAAGGCCATTTGACTCTTACCTATTACTCCAGTCACTTTACTCCTACACTGGCTTCCCTCATTGCAAGCGCATTGTAACCTTAGTCCCCTCTTCTCCATACACACAACTCACCATTGCCAGTTCTTTACAGCAAGAGCTCCTTCTCATCCTTTAGGTCTCAGCTTAAATATCACCTCCTCAGACAGGCTTTCCTTAACGATCCAGTTCAGTCTATAGTATGTCCTCTGCTATTCATCATCATTGATCCAGATCTGTTGCCCTCATTAGTCTAATCATAACCTCTAATTATTTTATTTGTCTTAATGCTCTTATTCTGTATGACTTCCTGCTAGACTAAAAGCTCCAGCATGGGAGGGACACTGCCTATGTTTCTCAGCAGCATTATTAGTGGATTTGTTGTTGTTGTTGTTTAATCTCTCAGTCATGTCTGACTCTTTGTGATCCCATGGACTGAAGCCTGCCAGGCTTCTTGGTCCCATGGGACTTCCCAGGCAAGGACATTGGAATGGGTTGCCATTTCTTGCTTCAGGGGATCTTCCTGACCCAGAGATCAAACCAAATCTCCTGTAAGTCTCCTGCAATGCAGGCGGATTCTTTACTGCTGAGCCACTGGGGAAACCCTTATAGGTGGATATTTGCTCCTTTTCCCCCCTATCCAGCATCCAATCACCTTTTGTGTTGTTGAAGAAAAGTTGTGACCAACCTGGACAGCATATTAAAAAGCAGACATTACTTCGCCAACAAAGGTCCATCTAGTCAAAGCTATGGTTTTTCCAGTAGTCACAAATGAATGTGAGAGCTGGATTATAAAGAAAGCTGAGTGCTGAAGAATTGATGCTTTTGAACTGTGGTGTTGGAAAAGACTCTTGAGAGTCCCTTGGACAGCAAGGAGATCCAACCAGTCCATCATAAAGGAAATTAGTCCTGAATATTCATTGGAAGGACTGATGCTGAAGCTGAAACTCCAATACTTAGGCCACCTGATTCAAAGAACTGACTCATTGGAAAAGACCCTGATGCTGGGGAAGATTGAAGGCAGGGGGAAAAGGGGATGACAGAGGATGAGATGGTTGGATGACATCACTGACTCAATGGATACGAGTTTGAGTAAACTCTGGGAGGTGGCAGTGGACAGGGAAGAGTTGTGCCTGACTCTTTTCGACCCCATGGACTACAGCACGTCCTGTCTTTCACTATTTCCCATGGTTTGCTCAAACTCATGTCCACTGAGTCAGTGATGCCATCCAACTATCTCATGCTCTGTTGCCCCCTTCTCCTCCTGCCCTCAATCTTTTCCAGTGTCAGGGTCTTTCCCAATAAATCAGCTCTTTGCGTCAGGTGGCCAAAGTATTGGAGCTTTAGTTTCAGCATCAGTCCTTCCAATGAATATTCAGGGTTGTTTTCCATTTGGATAGACCGATTTGATCTCCTTGATGTCCAAGGGACTCTCAAGAGTTCTCCAGCACCACAGTTAAAAAGCGTCAATTCTTCAGTGCTCAGCCTTCTTTATGGTCCAACTCTCACATCTGCACATGACTACAGGAAAAACCATACCTTTGATTATACATACCTTTGTCAGCAATCACCTTTTCAGTTCAGTTCATTTCAGTTGCTCAGTCGTGTCCGACTCTTTGTGACCCCATGAATCGCAGCATGTCAGGCCTCCCTGTCCATCACCACCTCCAGGAGTTCACTCAAACTCACGTCCGTCGAGTCGGTGATGCCATCCAGCCATCTCATCCTCTGTTGTCCCCTTTTCCTCCTGCCCCCAATCCCTCCCAGCATCAGAGTCTTTTCCAATGAGTCAACTCTTCGCATGAGGTGGCCAAAGTACTGGAGTTTCAGCTTTAGCATCATTCCTTCCAAAGAACTCCTTTAGAATGGACTGGTTGGATCTCCTTGCAGTTCAAGGAACTCTCAAGAGTCTTCTCCAACACCACTGTTCAAAAGCATCAATTCTTCGGTGCTCAGCTTTCTTCAAAGTCCAACTCTCAATCCATACATGACCACTGGAAAAACCATAGCCTTGACTAGATGGACCTTTGTTGGCAAAGTAATGTCTCTGCTTTTGAATATGCTATCTAGGTTGGTCATAACTTTTCTTCCAAGGAGTAAGTGTCTTTTAATTTCATGGCTGCAGTCACCATCTGCAGTGATTTTGGAGCCCAGAAAAACAAAGTCTGACACTGTTTCCCCATCTATTTCCCATAAAGTGATGGGACCAGATGCCATAATCTTCGTTTTCTGAATGTTGAGCTTTAAGCCAACTTTTTCACTCTCCTCTTTCACTCTCATCAAGAGGCTTTTGAGTTCCTCTTCACTTTCTGCCATAAGGGTGGTGTCATCTGCATATCTGAGGTTATTGATGTTTCTCCCGGCAATCTTTATTCCAGCTTGTGTTTCTTCCAGCCCAGCGTTTCTCATAATGTACTCTGCATAGAAGTTAAATAAGCAGGGTGACAATATACAGCCTTGACGTACTCCTTTTCCTACTTGGAACCAGTCTGTTGTTCCATGTCCAGTTCTAACTGTTGCTTCCTGACCTGCATATAGGTTTCTCAAGAGGCAGATCAGGTGGTCTGGTATTCCCATCTCTTTCAGAATTTTCCACAGTTGATTGTGATCCACACAGTCAAAGGCTTTGGCATAGTCAATAAAGCAGAAATAGATGTTTTTCTGGAACTCTCTTGCTTTTTCCATGATCCAGCAGATGTTGGCAATTTGATCTCTGGTTCCTCTGCCTTTTGTAAAACCAGCTTGAACATCTGGAAGTTCATGGTTCACGTATTGCTGAAGACTGGCTTGAAGAATTTTGAGTATTACTTTACTAGCATGTGAGATGAGTGCAACTGTGCAGTAGTTTGAGCATTCTTTGGTATTGCCTTTCTTTGGGATTGGAATGAAAACTGACCTTTTCCAGTCCTGTGGCCACTGCTGAGTTTTCCAATTTTGCTGGCATATTGAGTGCAGCACTTTCACAGCATCATCTTTCAGGATTTGGAATAGCTCAACTGGAATTCCATCACCTCCACTAGCTTTGTTCGTAGTCATGCTTTCTAAGGCCCACTTGACTTCACATTCCAGGATGTCTGGCTCTAGGTCAGTGATCATACCATCGTGCTTATCTTGATTGTGAAGATCTTTTTTGTACAGTTCTTCTGTGTATTCTTGCCACCTCTTCTTAATATCTTGTGCTTCTGTTAGGTCCATACCATTTCTGTCCTTTATGGAGCCTATCTTTGCATGAAATGTTCCCTTGGTATCTCTCATTTTCTTGAAGAGATCTCTAGTCTTTCCCATTCTGTTGTTTTCCTCTATTTATTTGCATTGATCGCTGAGGAAGGCTTTCTTATCTCTTCTTGCTATTCTTTGGAACTCTGCATTCAGATGCTTATATATTTCCTTTTCTCCTTTGCTTTTCACTTCTCTTCTTTTCACAGCTATTTGTAAGGCCTCCCCAGACAGCCATTTTGCTTTTTTGCATTTCTTTTCCATGGGGATGGTCTTGATCCCTGTCTCCTGTACAATGTCATGAACCTCAGTCCATAGTTCATCAGGCACTCTATCTATCAGTTCTAGTCCCTTAAATCTATTTCTCACTTCCACTGTATAATCATAAGGGATTTGATTTAGGTTATACCTGAATGATCTAGTGGTTTTCCCTACTTTCTTCAATTTAAGTCAGAATTTGGCAGTAAGGAGTTCATGATCTGAGCCACAGTCAGCTCCTGGTCTTGTTTTTGTTGACTGTATAGAGCTTCTCCATCTTTGGCTGCAAAGAATATAATCAGTCTGATTTTGGTGTTGTCCATCTGGTGATGTCCATGTGTAGAGTCTTCTCTTGTGTTGTTGGAAGAAGGTGTTTGTTATGACCAGTGCATTGTCTTGGCAAAATTCTGTTAGCCTTTGCCCTGCTTCATTCCGTATTCCAAGGCCAAATTTACCTTTTACCAAATCACCTTTTACCTTCACCGAAAAGATTTCACTGAATTGCCTTCAGGATGTACTGTCCTAAGGCAAATACAATCAATTCATGATCTGTATTCCCACAGATTCTTTTCTCTTGCTGCCCTACACACAGCCAAGAGGTAGGTACAGGACCTAATCTCAGTTAATCCCATGCTCTGTCCAAAAACTTTGGCCTTCTTTTTTTTTGGCTGCGCTGGGTCTTTGTTGCATTGGTTCTTCATTGAGACTCTCAGGCTCAGTAGCTGTAGCATGTGGGATCTTAGTTCCCGAGCCAGGGATCAAACCTGAGTCTCCTGCATTAGAAGGAAGATTCTTACTGGGGAGGTCCCAGAATTGTGACTCTTGAATGGCACAATGCAAGGTCATTAAAAACTGGTTGAAGTTCATTCATTTCAGTGGTGGTACCTGGTAGTCTTGACAGCTACCCAGGCTTTGTGTTGCTTCCTACTTGAGTCCTGATATTCCAAGTATGGTTCCCTAGGCTTCTCTTTGATCCTGTTGAGCTCTCTCACAGCCTCCTAGTTAATTTCCTTTAGGTTAAAGATGGCCAGAGTCAGTTTGCTATTGGGAGTACAAAAAAATATGGACCTGATAGATTGTAATTCCATAGCCTAATGCAGGATCTGGCAATGGTGAGTATTTAATAAGTGCTAAAGAAAAAGCTATCTAGGTATATGGTTTAAGGCTGATGACTCAGAGCCTCAGTTCCTTCTTCTCTAGGCAACCCACACATCATCTAGGATCTCAGGAAAGAAATCACGTTGTTTGTTCCTTTATTATTTCCTTCCTTTCAATTCTCTACCCTTCCTTCTCAGCTACAGCAACAATACAACCCAACCTAAGTCAACCCAAATTCCTCTCATTTTCTCAGGCATAGCAACTTAACCACAACATCTGAATCATGGTTCTGCCACTTATTAGCTGTGTGACCCCAAACAAACTACTAAATCTCTTTTTGTCTTAGTTTCCTCATCCACATGTGGTGATTGGGAAATTATATGAACTGTACTGTATGTGTGTGTGTATGTGTTTGTTTAAATACCACGTGGCTTGGTGGAAACAAGAATCTATCTGCCAAGCAGGAGACACACATTTGATCCCTGAGTCAGAAAGATCCCCTGGAGAAGGGAATGGCAACCTACTCCAGTATTCTTGCCTGGAAAATCCCTTGGATAGAGGAACTTGGCTGGCTTTTTAAAATATTAGTTTATGTATTTGCCTGCACTTGGGGCACTCAGGTTCGTTGCAGCATAGGGGATCTTTAATTTCGGCTTGTCAGTTCTAGTTCCCTGACTGGGCCCCCTGCTTTGGGAGCATGAAGTCAGCCACTGGACCACCAGGGAAGTCCCTAGCATAATGTTTTTAAGTTTCATTCATATTGTAGCATGGATCAGTACTTCATTATTATTATTATTTTGCTCAATTATAGTCCATTGTATAGATGTAGCACATCTTGTTTTTGTATCCATGGGAAAAAAAATATTCAGGGTTGATAATTGGGTTGTTTCCACTTTTGGGCTATTATATGTAATAGCTATGAATAAACTATGAACATTTGTGCACAAGTTTCTTTGTGGACATACATTTCATTTCTCTTGGACATATAGCTAGGGGTTGAATTGATGGGTCATATAGCTAAGCTATTTAAAAATCCTAAAGGATGATGCTGTTAAAGTGCTGCACTCAATATTTCAGCAAATTTGGAAAACTCAGCAGTGGCCACAGGACTGGAAAAGGTGTTTTTATTCCAATCCCAAAGAAAGGCAACGCCAAAGAATGTTCAAACTATCATACAATTATGCTCATTTCACATACTAGCAAGGTAGTGATCAAAATACTTCAAGCTAGGCTTCAGCAGTACGTGAACTGAGAACTTCCATATGTACAAGGTGGATTTAGAAAAGGCAGAGGAATGAGAGATCAAATTGCCAACATCCGTTAGATCATAGAGAAAGCAAGAGAATTCCAGAAAAACATCTACTTCTGCTTCTTTGACTACACTAAAGCCTTCAACTGTGGATTACAGCTTCCCAGGTGGTGTTAGTGGTTTAAAAAAAAAAAAAACCCACCTGCCAATGCAGGAGACATAACAGATCTGGGTTCGATCCTTGGGTCGGGAAGGTCCCTTGGAGGAGGAAATGGCAATCCACTCTAGTATTCCTGCCTGGAGAATTCTGGCAATATTCCTGTCTGGAGAATGGACATTCAGTCCACTGGAGAATGGACAGTCCATATGTCCAATGGACATGTCCGCAAAGAGTCGGACATGACTGAAGCGAATTAGCGTGCACATGGAAAATTCTTAAAGGGATGGGAATACCAGATCACCTTACTTGTCTCCTAATAAACCTGTATGCAGGTAAAGAAGCAACAATCAAAACTGGACATGGAACAACAGACTGGTTCAAAATTGAAAAAGCAATATGTCAAGGCTGTATGTCGCCACCCTGCTTCTCTAGCTTATATGCAAAATACATCATATGAAATGCTGAGCTGGATGAATCACAAGCTGGAATCAAAATTGCTGGGAGAGATATCAACAACCTCAGGTATGTAGAATGACACCACTCTAATGGCAGAAAGTGAAGAAGAACTAAAGAGCCTCTTGATGCGGGTGAAAGAGAAGAGTGAAAAAGCTGGTTTAAACTCAGCATTCAGAAAACTAAGATCATGGCATCTGGACCCATTACTTCATGGCAAATAGATGTGGGGAAAGGGAAAATAACAATAGATTTTGTTTTCTTGGGCTCCAAAATAACTGCAGATGGTGAATGCATCCATAAAATTAAAAGACGCTTGCTCCTTGAAAGAAAAGCTATGACAAACTTAGATAGTATATTAAAAAGCAGAGGCTTCACTTTGACACCTAAGGTTTGTGTAGTCAAACCTATGGTTTTTCCAGTAGTCATGTAGGGGTGAGAGATCTGGACAATAAAAAAGGTTGAGTACCAAAGAATTAATGCCTTCTAACTGTGGTGCTGGAGAAGACTCTTGAGAGTCCCCTTGGACTGCAAGGAGATCAAACTAGTCCATCCTAAAGGAAGTCAGCCCTGAATATTTATCAGAAGGACTGGTGATGAAGCTTAAGCTCCAATACTTTGGCTACCTGATGTGAACAGTGGACTCACTGGAAAAGACCCTGATGCTGGGAAAGACTGAGGGCAGGAGGAGATGGCAGGATGGCATCATGGGCCCAATGGACATGAGTTGGAGCAAACTCCCAGAGATAGTGAAGGACAGGCATGCTTCAGTCCACGGGGTCACAGAGTTGGAGGGGATTTAGGGACTGAATAAAAACAAACTGTAGAATAAGTCAATGAACACGTATTTAATACTCTTTAAAAACATAAATCTGTGGAAAATTCTTCAAGAGATGGGAACACCAGACCACCTTACCTGCCTCCTGAGAAATCTGTATGCAGGTCAAGAAGCAACAGTTAGAACTGGACATGGAACAACAGACTGGTTCCAAATTGGGAAAGAAGTACGTCAAGGCTGTATGATTGCCACCCTGTTTATTTAACTTCTATGCAGAGTACATCATGTGAAATGCCAGGCTGGATGAAGCACAAGCTGGAATCAAGATTGGTGGGAGAAATATCAATAACCTCAGATATGCAGATGATACCACCCTTATGGCAGAAAGTGAAGAACTAAAGAGCCTGTTGATGAAAGTGAAAGACAGTGAAAAAGTTGGCTTAAAACTTAACATTCAGAAAACTAAGATCATGGCATCCGGTCCCATCACTTCATGGCAAATAGACGGGGAAACAATGGAAACAGTGACTGGCTTTATTTTGGGGGGCTCTAAATCACTGCAGATGGTGACTGCAGCCATGAAATTAAGATGCTTGCTCTTTGGAAGAAATGCTATGACCAACCTAGACAGCATTAAAAAGCAGAGACATAACTTTGCCAACAAAGGTCCATCTAGTCAAAGCTATGGTTTTTCCAGTAGTCACGTATGGATGTGAGAGTTGGACTATAAGGAAAGCTGAGCACCAAAGAATTGATGCTTTTGAACTGTGGTGTTGGAGAAGACTCTTGAGAGTTCCTTGGACTGCAAGAAGATCCAACCAGTCCATCCTAAAGGAAATCAGTCCTGAATAGTCATTGGAAGGACTGATGCTGAAGCTTGGCTACCTGATGTGAAGAACTGACTCATTGGAAAAGACCCTGATGCTGGAAAAGACCCTGATGCTGGGAAAGACTGAAGGCGGGAGAAGGGGATGTCAGAGGATGAGATGGTTGGATGGTATTACCGACTCCATGGACATGATTTTGAGTAAATTCCAGTAGTTAGTGATGGTCAGGGAGGCCTGGCTTGCTGCAATTCAGTTCAGTTCAGTTCAGTCGCTCAGTCGTGTCTGACTCTTTGCAACCCCATGAATCGCAGCACGCCAGGCCTCCCTGTCCATCACCAACTCCTGGAGTTCACCCAGACTCACGTCTATCGAGTCAGTGATGCCATCCAGCCATCTCATCCTCTGTCGTCCCCTTCTCCTCCTGCCCCCAATCCCTCCCAGCATCAGAGTCTTTTCCAATGAGTCAACTCTTCGCATGAGGTGGCCAAAGTACTGGAGTTTCAGCTTTAGCATCATTCCTTCCAAAGAAATTCCAGGGCTGATCTCCTTCAGAATGGACTGGTTGTATCTCCTTGCAGTCCAAGGGACTCTCAAGCAAATAGTCGGACACGACTGAGCGACTGAACTGAACTGAAGCATTTAAAACATAGACATGAGTGAAACAAACGTCTTTTAAATCTCGTTCACAATCCTAGGACGACAATTGCCTTCACCTTTCTTCTTTCAGGAGCATTTCGTTCTCTGGGTGATTTACAGTTCACCTACTACCGTCTGAGACGTCGCCCAACCCTTTGAGGCGAGGTTGAGACGCCCTGCTTGCCGTCGTCCCGGCCCCATTTCGCCGCAAGGCCTCCTGGGAGTGGTAGTCCCCAGTCTGGCCGCTCCGACGATAGTAGCGAGGTGCGCCGGTCCGCGGAACTACAGGGGGCGGTACGCAGGTCCAGGCTCTTCCGACTCGCCTTTCCCTCCCCGCCTGCGCGCCCGCCCCAGCTATCATGGCGGCTCCCTTGGCCTTGGTACTGGTGGTGGCCGTGACCGTGCGGGCGGCCTTGTTCCGCTCCAGTCTGGCCGAGTTCATCTCGGAGCGGGTGGAGGTGGTGTCCCCACTGAGCTCTTGGAAGAGAGGTGAGGCCACCGGCTCGAGTAGGCGGTCAGGTCCCGCCTGTGCGCTCCTGGCCTCTGTGAATGGAAGGCTGGGGGCATTGGCCGCAAGCTCGATTCTGAGGGAACTGACCCACTCAAGCGTACTTAGAGAAGGCGGGAGAGCGGGGCTGCTGGGAGGAGGGAGCGTGGGGCAATGGTGAGGTTGGGGCCCTACAGGCCGGTCACTTGCGGGGTGGGGATCTGAGGGGGTGTGTCCCACACGGGTTTTGCGCTGAGAGGCGTGATCTGAGGAAGGGTCAGGATGAGGGAAGTGCATGCTGGCTGGAGTGGGATTTGGCGGGAGATTCGCACATGATGCTCCCTGGGGTGTGGGGTGGCTGTGAGGGGAGCCCAGTGCGGGGACCAATCCTGCCTAAGCGAGGAAAGGGTGTGAGTGAGTGTGCTTAGAAGCCTGTTCTCCGTCTGGGACTTGCAGTGCAGTTTTTCCTACTGTGTCTTCCTAGGTCTTGCAGTTCTTCATAGAACAGTGTTTTATATTAAAGGGACAGAATTTGGGCCAAAGGATCCACAGGCTAATGGGAGAAATAGATAATTATAAGCATTTGTGGAAAGTGTACTTCCTGTGTACATCCAGTTCCTTCCTTGGAGTTCTGATCTTGAAGAAAGCATCCCCTCCTTTTCCAGTTTCTTAAGGCTATGGAATTTGAGCTAACTCTTGAAGGAAGCAGAGTTTGGAAAGGGAGATTAGAGAAAGGGAAGTTCCAGGTAGAAGATAAACAGGATCAAGAAATGTTGAAGGAAGTGAACATA
The DNA here is from genome assembly GCF_027580195.1 of Bos mutus. NCBI lineage: Eukaryota > Metazoa > Chordata > Mammalia > Artiodactyla > Bovidae > Bos > Bos mutus. The sequence goes on along the minus strand of NC_091629.1, from coordinate 48,331,345 downwards.
TCCAAAGTAGGTGAGTAATGGGATGGGGGTGAGGTTAGGGCCAGAGTTTGAAGATTTTTCTAAAAAACTTTCTTCCTAAAGTATAATAAACTTAGAGCTCAAGAAATTTTTTACAAACTGTCTACATCCATGTAGGCAGCACCCAGATCAACAAACAGAACAGCACCACAGAAGTCCCCTTTCATGTTCTCAAACTTTAAATGCTAGAGTTTTAATATTATCCCATAGCTTCCCTGTTGACTCAGATGGTAAGGAATCCACCTGCAATGCAGGAGACCCAGATTCGATTCCTGGTTCAGGAAGATCCCCTGGAGAAGGAAATGGCAGTGTACTCCATTCTTGCCTGGAAAATCCCATGGACTGAGGAGCCTGGCAAGCTACAGTCTATGGGGTCACAACAGTCAGACATGACTTAGCAACTGAATCACCACTACCACCCTTTACCCAGCTTCTTGTCCTGCTAATATCCTACATAATCATAGTACAATGACCTAAACCAGAAAATTAACATTGATACAATACCATTAACTAACCTACAGAATTTTTACCAGTTGTTCCACAGATGTCCTTTCTCTGGTCCAAGATCCCATCATGATCCCATATTGCATTTAATCGTTGTCTATCCTTAGTCTCTTCCTATCTGGGATGCTTCCTCCTTCATGTTGTTGTTCAGTCACTCAGTTGTGTCTGACTCTTTGCAACCCCATGGACTGTAGCAGGCCAGGCTTCCCTGTCCTTCACCATCACCTGGAGCTTGCTCAAACTCATGTCCATTGAGTCAGTGATGCCATCCAGTCATCTTGTCCTCTGTCACCCCCTTCTCCTCCTGCCTTCAATCTTTCCTAGGATCAGAGTCTTTTCCAGTGAGTCGGCCAGTTATTTTGTCTCTCAGTTTAGGTTTTCTTGATGTTTCCTCATGATGAGATTGAAGTTAGGTTTTTTGGGTAAGAACCACATTTTTGGCATAAACACCACAGAAGTTTTTTTATCTCCATCATTATGAATCATGTCAGGAGGAACTTGATATTGATAATGTTAACTGGTCAGCATATTACTGGTGATATTAAGGTAGGTCACTTGAGAAAGATAGTGAATGCCAGGTTTACCCACATAAGTTTTTATTTTTCTCCTTGGAAATACTGTTTCCAGTCATATTTTTACCCACTAATTTTTAGTATCCATTATTGACACTTGCCTTTCATGATTATTACTGTGGGATCTGCCAAATGGTGATTATCTATTTTCATCTTTCCTCTACATTTGACATTTACACTTCTCTATAAGGAAGAGTTTTCTTTTCTCTTTTACCTGTTTATTCAATTATTAATAGCGAAGTATGATTTCTAACTATAAAGTGCTTTTCTCTATCCACCCATACATATATGTATAAAGGAAAGGAAAGGAGAGCAAAGTCGCTCAGTCGTGTCTGACTTTTTGTGATCCCATGGACTGTAGCCTATTAGGCTCCTCCATCCATGGGATTTTCCAGGCAAGAGTGCTGGAGTGGATTGCCATTTCTTTCTCCAGGGGATATTCCTGACCTAGGAATCGAACCCAGATCTCCTGCATTGCGGGCAGACGCTTTACCGTCTGAGCCACCAGGGAAGCCTACATATATGTATACACTTCTTAATTCATTTACATACATATCCATTAATGAAACATTAATGAAATATTAATTTTTAATATTTTAGTACTCTGAGCATAATAAGGAACATATTTCTCTGGGCACTTGTCCAGTTATTTCCCCCGATAAACTACCCTAAGAACAATCGTTTCTGGATCAAGAGGCACACACTTGAAAATACATGTTGCTTGTAGAAAAGTTAATAACAAATGTCACTCAAACAGTCAGCATATGAGAACAACTGCCCATTTTCCTATTCCACATTTCTCACAGCTTCTAATTTGTTATTTGGCTGTTTTTTGCAATGGAGCAGAATATGTAGAAGTGAAACACTTGTTATTATTTATTTATTTGGCAGGGGCTTGCAGAATCTTAGTTTTCTGCCCAGGGATTGAACCTGGGCCTCTGGCAGGAAAGTGCCAAGTCCATACCACCGGACCACCAGGGAATTTGCAAACAAAACCCTTTTTAGCATGGGTGGAAGTTAGAAGAAGATTGAAGGAATGTTAAGGTTTAATATAAAATTTTTTCATAATGAGTGTTGCCCCACAATGAAAAGAGTTGCTCTGTAGGGAAGAAGGTTCACCATCATCTGAAATCAAGACTTAAAATCACTTGCTGGGAATGAGGTAAAATGGGGTTAAACAAATTGGGAAGCCCTTCTTGTTCTTGGGAGTTATCTAGCACTTTGGTTTATGGCCAGTCTGCATATGTCTCTAAAGTAAGAGTGAATTTGGATGTCTTACTTTTCAGTGGTTGAAGGCCTCTCACTGTTGGACTTGGGAGTGTCTCCTTATTCTGGAGCAGTATTTCATGAAGTAAGTGTTTTTGCTTTCTTTTCTGGGTACTAAGAGTAGTTTATAGTCACAGATGCCAAACCTAACCTCTGTTTTGTACAAACATTTAAAAAGATCTATTTTTGAAAATCATATTTAGAAACAGCCCCTTTTTTTAGATGTCTTCTGCTTAAGAAGAGGGTTTCACAATTGCAGTGGAAATGATCCAGATTTAGATTGTAATTTGGGGAAGCAGATGAGACTTCTGTGGAAGTTACCATTTTTGTTGGCAGATAAGTTGTAAACAGTTCGTAGTTCACGAATAGGTTATATGCTAATTGGCATGTAATTTGTTCTTTGGAACATGCTTTCCTGTGAAAACTGTGTCAGCAGTGTTGGTTTCTTAGAAAGCCCACCAAAGCCATTTAACCCATAAAGTTTGTTCTTAAGAATAGTAAAATCACTCTTAGGTCACTATCATCTCTTATTTGGGTTACTACAACAGCTTCCTGACAAGTCCTTCTGCATTCAGTCTTGCTCCTTTTTATTTTATCCTGTAGTCAGAGCCATCTTCCTGAAATGTGAATCTGATTTTGTCACTGTCCTGCTTGGCACTGATTTCAGGATAAAATCCAAGCACCTTAGGGTGCATACAAAGCCCTGTGGGTCCTGCTCACTCCCTCAACCACATGTCTTTCCACTTCTTCCTCCCCATTTTTTTTTTTTTTAATTTAATGTTTGGCTCTGCTGGGTCTTCACTGTTGCGTGGGCTTTCTGTCTTGGCGAGCAGGGGCTACTCTTGGTTGTAGTACTCGGGCTTCTCATCGTGATGGCTTCTTTTGCTGTGGAGCATGGGCTGTAGGCCCGAGGGCTTCAGTAGTTATAGCGCCTGGGCCCAGTAGTTGTGGCTCCTGGGCTCTAGAGCACAGGCCCTTTAGTTGTAGTGCACAGGCTTAGTTGCCCCGCAGCATGTGATCTTCTAGGACCAGAGATTGAACCCATGTCCTTGCATTGGCAGGCAAATTCCTTACCACTGAGCCACCAGGAAAGCCCCAGACCTTTTTTATTGGCTTTATCATTTAGACGTCTTCTAATTAGGCAATTTAGCCCTTAATTTTTACAACTATCTCCCTCATACCTACTTTGAGAACAGTTTTTTTGGTTCTCCTATCTAGTCTTTTTAAAGCATTCAACTTGGTTCTCATGGAGATAACAACTCTTTTGTATTCATACTTCGTTATCTTTGTATTACTGTCTAATTGAACCACAATAATAAGAACTGCTAGCAGAAACAGGTTAGGAAAAATTTGAGACTCTTTGAAAGTGAAAGTGAGGTCGCTCAGTCGTGTCCCACTCTTTGGGACCCCATGGACTGTAGCCTACGAAACTCCTCCGTCCATGGGATTTTCCAGGCAAGAATACTAGAGTGGGTCGCCATTTCCTTCTCCAAGGGAACTTCCCGACCCAGGGATCGAACCCCGGTCTCCCACATTGTAGGCAGACGCTTTTACCATCTGAGCCACCAGGGAAGTCTCTATGAGACTATGAGCACACAATTCAGAAATTGGGAACAGAAATATACAAACATAGCCTAGTAGCCAGGAGACCTCAGTGTGCTGTGTGCCTTAGGCAGTATGTTTTCTACAGAATAGGAACCCCTGACAGAGTTCTGACATGGTTTTATTATGCTTCAGTACCATATTCTCTCTTGCCTATGTCTTTGTTCGTGCTGTTGTCTTTTTATAGAGGGCCATTCTTCTCTCTTTTTGTGGTTGACCCTGCTGTTCAGATACTAGCTTAGGTTTTGCCTCCTCCAGGAAGCCATCCCTCATCACCTTAGACTAAGTTAGATGTTTCTCCTGTATCTTTCAAAGCATCTTGTGCTTATCCTTTTCATGACTCGTATCATACTCTTGAAACTGCCTCTGTACTTGTTTTACCCATTATGATATGTGCTGCTTAGAACGTGTTCTGGCATCTTTTGATCACTTATTCCTAGTGCCTCGCTCTGTATCTGCATATGTATTCCAACCCCTTCTTCCCTTCTCTCTTTCCTTTAACAAAGAGTTATTAAGTACACACCAAATGCCAGCGACCCTGCTAGATGCTAGGGGTATAAAACAAGACACAGTCCTTGGCATTATTATTCTCATATTTTTGAGAGAAACAGACAATAAGTTAGTAAAAAGAGCAAAGAATATTGCCAAGGATAAAGAAAATAATTTCATCATGATGAAAGGGTCAGTTTATCAAGAAGACATAACAGTCCTGATGCTTACGCACCTAATAGAGTTTCAGAGTACATGAAGATGGATAGAACTGCAAGGAGAAATCGACAGATCTCCAGTTATAGTCTGAGATTTCAGTATCGCTCTGTAAGTGATTGATAGAACAAGCAGACAGAGTCAACAAGGATAGAGAAAACTTGAACAATACACCAACCATTTTGACTTCATTGACATTTACAGAACATTCCATCCAGTAACAGCAAAATACATAATCCCTTCAAGTGTGTATTTGCAAGATAGATCATATTCTGAGAAATAAAACAGGCTCAATAAATTTAATAAAAGGATTGACGTCATACAAAGTATATTCTCTGACCACAGTGGAATCAAATGAAAAATTAATACCAGAAAGATACCTGGAAATCCCCGAGTATTTGCAAGCTAAGTAACATATTCCTCAATAACCCATGATCAAAGAAGAAATCAGAAGGGAAATTAGTATTTTGAATGAATGAAAATGAAAACGCAGCCTATCAAAATATGTGGGAAATTTATGATGTAAAATGCCTATATTAAAAAAGAAGAAAGTCTCAAATCATTGACCTCGGTTTCTATCTTAAGAAACTAGAAAAAGAAGATAACTCAAAAGTAAGCAGAATAAAAGGAATAATAACTACCTGAATGGAAACAAATGAAACAGAAAACAGAAAGTATGGAAAGGCATAGAAATACAGTTGGTCCTTTGGAATGAACAGTAAAATAGGTGAACATTTGGGAATGGTAGATATGTTCACCATCTTGATTGTGGTAATGCTTTCATGGGTGTATACATAGGTCAGAACATGTCAAGTTGTATATCTTTTTTATACCAACTATACCTCCATAACGGAGAAGGCAATGGCACCCCACTCCAGTACTCTTGCCTGGAAAATCCCATGGATGGAGGAGCCTGGTAGGTTGCAGTCCATGGGGTCGCTAAGAGTCGGACACGACTGAGCAACTTCACTGTCACTTTTCACTTTCATGCATTGGAGAAGGAAATGGCAACCCACTCCAGTGTTCCTGCCTGGAGAATCCCAGGGATGGGGGAGCCTGGTGGGCTGCCGTCTATGGGGTCACACAGAGTCGGACACGACTGAAGCGACTTAGCAGCAGCAGCAGCATACCTCCATAAAGTTAAATTTTTTTAAATGTGATTTCACTTTAATGGTAAGTTCAGTTCACTTCAGTTCAGTCACTCAGTTGTGTCCGACTCTTTGCTACCCCAGGAACCCCAGCACGCCAGTCCTCCCTGTCCATCACCAACTCCCGGAGTCCACCCAAACCCATGTCCATTGAGTCGGTGATGCCATCCAACCATCTCATCCTCTGTTGTCCCCTTCTCCTCCTGCCCTCAGTCTTTCCCAGTATCAGGGTCTTTTCAAATCAGTCAGCTCTTCGCATCAGGTGGCCAAAGTATTGGAGTTTCAGCTTCAACATCAGTCCTTCCAATGAACACCCAGGACTGATCTTTAGGATGGACTGGTTGGATCTCCTTGCAGTCCAAGGAACTCTCAAGAGTCTTCTCCAACACCACTGTTCAAAAGCATCAATTCTTCGGCGCTCAGCTTTCTTTATAGTCCAACTCTCACATCCATACATGACCATTGGAAAAACTATAACCTTGACTAGATGGACCTTTGTTGGCAAAGTAATGTCTCTGCTTTTGAATATGCTGTCTAGGTTGGTCATAACTTTCCTTATAAGGAGTAAGCGTCTTTTAATTTCATGGCAGCAGTCACCATCTGCAGTGATTTTGGAGCCCAGAAAAATAAAGTCAGCTGTTGTTTCCACTGTTTCCCCATCTATTTGCCATGAAGTGATGGGACCAGATGCCATGATCTTAGTTTTCTGAATGTTGAGCTTTAAGCCAACTTTTTCACTCTCCTCTTTCACTTTCATCAAGACGCTCTTTAGTTTTTCTTCGCTTTCTGCCATAAGGGTGATATCATCTGCATATCTGAGGTTATTGGTATTTCTCCCAGCAATCTTGATTCCAGCTTGTGCTTCCTCCAGCCCAGCGTTTCTCATGATGTACTCTGCATAGAAGTTAAATAAGCAGGGTGACAATATACAGCCTTGACGTACTCCTTTTCCTACTTGGAACGAGTCTGTTGTCCCATGTCCAGTCCTAACTGTTGCTTCCTGACCTGCATATAGGTTTCTCAAGAGGCAGGTCAGGTGGTCTAGTATTCCTATCTCTTTCAGAATTTTCCACAGTTGATTGTGATCCACACAGTCAAAGGCTTTGGCATAGTCAATAAAGCAGAAATATATATTTTTCTGGAACTCTTGCTTTTTCGATGATCCAGAGGACGTTGGCAATTTGATCTCTGGTTCCTCTGCCTTTTCTAAAACAAGTTTGAACCTCTGGAAGTTCATAGTTCACATATTGCCAAAGCCTGGCTTGGAGAATTTTAAGCATTACTTTACTACCATGTGAGATGAGTGCAATTGTGCGGTAGTTTGATGTTAAGTTTGATGTGGTAGTTAAATGGTAAGTATATATAGAAAAATAAAGCTGAGTAAAAGGATAAAGCGGAGAAGGCAATGGCACCCCACTCCAGTACTCTTGCCTGGAAAATCCCATGGATGGAGGAGCCTGGTAGGCTGCAGTCCATGGGGTCGCTAAGAGTTGGGCACGACGGAGTGACTTCACTTTCACTTTTCACTTTCATGCATTGGAGAAGGAAATGGCAACCCACTCCAGTGTTCTTGCCTGGAGAATCCCAGGGACGGGGGAGCCTGGTGGGCTGCCGTCTACAGGATCGCACAGAGTCGGACACAACTGAAGCGACTTAGCAGCAGCAGCAGCAGCAAAAGGATAAAGAGTGGTGGTCATATATATGACTATTTTAGTGTGTTCAGGGAAGGCACTTGAGGAAGTGAAATTTGAATAAGAGATCTAAATGAATCAAGCAAGCCATATGATGGCCCTGATTTGGGAATGAGTTTGGCATTTGTGAGTTGCAGAAAGATGATCAGTGTTGCTAAGGCAGAATGAGCAAAGGAGAATAATAGAGATAAGTTGTAAGAAATTAGGGGCCTGATGATACAGGACTTTTTGTAGACATGGTTAGAAGTTTGGATTTTCTTTCAATCTCTATATCTCCCTATCTGTCTTGGTATCTTTTCTTTTCCACTTTTATTGAGATGTAATTGACATACAACACTGTGTAAGTTTTATACAGCATGATTTAACTTTTATCCATTATGAAATGATGACCACAGTAGATACATTAATGAAATAGAAATGGTTTTTCCCTTGTGATGCAAACTCTTAGGATTTACTTTCTTAACAACTTTCATTTATAACTATAGAAGTGCTACCTATATTTATCATTTATTGTACATTACATCCTTAGATAGAACTTATTTATTTTATAACTGAAAATTTGTACCTTTTGACTATCTTTATCCAGTTTTCCCTCCTACTCTGATCTCTCTTTTCTTTTTGAAGTATATTTTACGTGCAACACTGTGTTAGTTCCCAGTGTATGACATAGTGACTACATATTTGTATACATTTTTAAGTGCTCACCATAAGTCTAGTTGTCATTTATCAATATACAAGGAGATTCAGTTCAGTTCAGTCACTTAGTTGTGTCTGACTCTTTGTGACCTCATGGATTGCAGCACGCCAGGCTTCCCTGTCCATCACCAGCTCCTGGAGCTTGCTCAGGCTTATGTACCATTGAGTCGGTGGTGCCATCCAACCATCTTATCCTCTGTCGTCCCCTTCTCCTGCTTTCGATCTTTCCCAGCATCAGGGTCTTTTTCCATTGAGTCAGTTCTTTGCATCAGGTGGTCAAAGTATTGGAGCTTCAGCTTCAGCATCAGTCCTTCCAATGAATATTCAGGACTAATTTCCTTTAGGATTGACTGGTTTGATCTCCAAGGTACTCTCGGGAGTCTTCTCCAATACCACATTACATGATTACTAATCATGTTCCCCATGCTGTACATTTCAGACCTGTGACTCATTTATTTTTCAACTGAAAGTTTGTGCTTCTTAATCTCCCTCACCTATTTCTCTCCTCCTTTACCCCTCGTCTTTATCTATCTTTTAATAAAATTGTTTTATTTAATTTTTTGTTTGTTTGTTTTTAATGTCCAGTGTTTGTAAGATGAGCGCCTGAGCTTCCTCCTGTATAAGATAAATTGGGCTACTTCTTGTCTAATTTGGTTTCTGGAAAAACTTCATTCACATTCTTAATGGTTACTGATCAAATGGAACCGTGTTCATCATCTTCTCTAGCTGTCTCCTATTCCTTAGTCCTGGCCTTTGAGAGAAACAACTCAGAACAGTATTTGCATCTTTTTCTTTAGCCTCCAACTGAATAGTATATTTATGCTGTGACATGGGAACCTGTAAGGAATTAAACTTCTTTCCAAAGTCATCTGCCACGCCAGCCTTCACATTGGTCTTGTAGTAAGCCCAGTCAGAGCAGGTGGATTCTCAGGTAGAGTAGCCAACCTGGAGGTGAGGGTCTCAATCCAGGATTTCAGGGAGGTAGCAGTGGCCTTGTGATTTTGGGGTATGATCTCCCCAGTTAACAGCTTCCATTGTAGACTTTCTCTGGGGGAAGCCATGTCATGACCAACCTTAAGGAAGCCTTTGTGTTGTGGAACTGAATCTTGTTGTCAACACCCATATGAGTAAGCTTGGAGCAGATACTTAAGCTCTTTTAGATACTGCAGCCCTAGCTGACAGCTTGGCTTCAATCTCACGAGAGACTCTGTGCCAGAACCACCCAGTTAAGCCATTCCTGGATTCCTGACTCTTAGGCACTGTGTGAGGTAATAAATGTGTACTGTTTTAAGCTATTAAGTTTTTGGATAATTTGTTACACAGAAATAGATAACAGATATCTAGAGAGTGAATTTACATAAAGAAGAATTAGAGGACCTGGAGCTATCCAGTACATCAAGGTTGGGAAGGGAAAGAGGTACTAGCAAATAGAGCTGAAAGGGTGGAAAATCAAGAGAATGTAGTTCATGGAAGCTAAATGCTTTAAGGAAGGAGTAAAAACTATGTCAGAACTTACTAGGTGGCTCAGTGGTATAGAATCTGCCTGCCAAGCAGGAGACGTGGGTTTGATCCCTGAGTTGGGAATGATCCCCTGGAGAAGGAAATGGCAAACCACTCCAGTATCTTTCCTGCAAAATCCCATGGACAGAGGGGCCTACTGGGCTACAGTCCATGGAGTAGCAAAGAGTTGGACATGACTTAGCTACTAAACAACAACAAAAACGATGTCAAATGCTATTTCAAGGTTGAGAAAATTTAGACTAAAAATTGATGATTAATTTGCCAAAATTGAGATCTTTGGCAGCAATAATTTCAGTGGAGTATAGGGACAAGCGACTTACTGACATACATTGAGGGAAAGATGGAAAGACACAGTAGAGACAACCTTTTTGAGGAGTTTCAGTCTAAAGGAGGGCAGAGAAATGGTATGGAAGCTGGATAGAGATGTCTAGTGAAGATTTTTAAAATATGAAGATCTGCATATTGAATGCTGATGGGAAGAATTCTGTGGATACGAAGTTGAGAATGTAAGAAAGATCAAATGAGCAGTGTCTTTGAGGAGGTCAGAAGGAATGGGATCCAGTTGACAGGTGAAGGATTTGGTTTTAAATAGGAAGAATGGAACTTCCTCCATTGTTAATATAAGAAAAGTAGAGAGTATAAGTATAGATAGAGGAAATTGATCAACTGGGTAGTGGGAAAATAAGGTGGTTCTCATGTAATTGCTTCTCTTTTCTCAGTGAAATAAGAAATGTTGGCTATAAGTGAGAATGGGGGAGGGGAGTTGGACTATGCAGTTAAACTAACTGCTATGTACTTGTTAGTTCATTGAGGAAACAAGCCCCGGTGCTGATAGACTTTTTGAGAACAGTTTGTTCTGTTCTATTTAGTGCCATTCTAAACTATCTGAAGCATCAAAACATTTCAAAAGTAGGCTATTGGTAATATAAATATCAAGTTGCTACCTCTTACAGACAAAGATAAATGCGAAAAAGAATCCATTAGTAGATAGTTGTAAAAGTTTAATTCTTTGAGAACTTTGAAAGGCAAGGCTGAGGCCCCTATTTTCAAAAGGAGGTAAAAAGTTGATCTCAGGTAGCTAACATATTGAGGTTTACTGTGTGCTAGGCACTATGCTGAGTACTTTGTGAATGTTACCAGTTAATTCTCCCAAGAACTATGTGAAATAGGTCACTATATGTGTTTTATGGCTGAAGAAACTAGAAACTAATGCTCAGAGGGCAAACAACCTGCCCAGAGTGGAACCTGGTAGAACATTTTAAGACAAAAAAACATTGTTAGAGGCAAAGAGAATTATTTTTAATAATTGATCAACACCCAGATGATACAGTAATTCTACACTTAAATTCATCTAACTACATAGCTTCAAAATCTATAAAAGTGACATGACTAAAAGAAGAAATAGACAAACCCACAGTCATAGAGGGATATTTTAACATATGTGTCTCAGTCTCTGATATAACAAACAGACCAGAAAATCATAGTAGATTTGAACAAATGCTTAACAAACAACCTAGAGGTCATCCATAAAATGTCACACCAAAAAATGTTAATATGCACATTCTTTTCAATTGTGTGTGGAACACTTATAAAATTGACCATATGATGGAACACAAAGCAGGTCACAACACATTTTAAGTGATTGAAATCATTGAAAATACATAGTATTTTCTATGACTATAATAATAAATACATTACAAAAATATAAAAAGGAAAGTTTAAAATAATTGGAAATTAAACACTATACACTTTAGTCTCAAAGAAAAAAATCTCAGCGGAAATTTGAGTATTTTAAACTGAAGGTGATAAAACAACATATCAAAATTTGTATGATACAGCTAAAGCCATACCCAAAGGAAAATTGATTGCTTTGACCCTTGAACAACATAAGTTTGAACTGCATAGGTAGGTTCACTTATATACAGATTTTTTTTTTCTAATAAATATGTACTGCAGTACTGCACAATCTGAGGTTGGTTAAATTTGAGGCTGGAGAACCATGGGTATGGAGGGCCAACTATAAAATTATACTCAGATTTTTTTACTGCATGGGAGCCAGTACTACTAACCCCCATGTTGTTGGAGGGTTGGCCATGTTAGGAAGGCAGAAGATCTAATATCAGTGATCTGGGTATCATTAGAAAAAGATAAAGTGATTATCCCCATAAAAGTTTGAAGAAAGAATTGTATAAAGTTTAGAGATTAGTGAAGTCCACTTCAGTTCAGTCATGTCTGACTCTTTGTGACCTCATGAACTGCAGCACGCCGGGCCTCCCTATCCATCACCAACTCCCGGAGTCCACCCAAACCCATGTCCATTGAGTCGGTGATGCCATCCAACCATCTCATCCTCTGTTGTCCCCTTCTCCTCCTGCCCTCAATCTTTCCCAGCATCAGGGTCTTTTCAAATGAGTCAGCTCTTCGCATCAGGTGGCCAAAGTATTGGAGTTTCAGCTTCAAAATCAGTCCTTCCAATGAACACCCAGGACTGATCTCCTTTAGCATGGACTGGTTGGATCTCCTTGCAGTCCAAGGGACTCTCAAGAGCCTTCTCCAACACCACAGTTCAAAAGCATCAATTCTTCAGCGCTCAGCTTTCTTTATAGTCCCAACTCTCACATCCATACATGACCACTGAAAAAACCATAGCCTTGATTAGATGGAACTTGTTGACAAAGTAATGTCTCTGGTTTTTAATATGCTGTCTAGGTTGGTCATAACTTTCCTTCCAAGGAGTAAGCGTCTTTTAATTTCATGGCTGCAATCACCACCTGCAGTGATTTTGGAGCCCAGAAAAATAAAGTCTGACACTGTTTCCACTGTTTCCCCATCTATTTACCATGAAGTGATGGGACCAGATGCCATGATCTTAGTTTTCTGAATGTTGAGCTTTAAGCCAACTTTTTCACTCTCCTCTTTCACTTTCATCAAGACGCTTTTTAGTTCCTCTTCACTTTCTGCCATAAGGGTGGTGTCATCTGCATATCTGAGGTTATTGATATTTCTCCTGGCAGTCTTGATTCCAGCTTGTGCTTCCTCCAGCCCAGGATTTCTCATGATGTACTCTGCATAGAAGTTAAATAAGCAGGGTGACAATATACAGCCTTGACATACTCCTTTTCCTATTTGGAACCAGTCTGTTGTCCCATGTCCAGTTCTAACTGTTGCTTCCTGACCTGCATACAGACTTCTCAAGAGGCAGGTCAGGTAGTACTAGGGAAGCATATTTAAAATGTACTCGATTTTGTTTATTCTCTTTAGTCATTTCAGCAGATAGTTAGTACAGTGGCACAAAATGATTCAAGTGATACTAAATAATTCTCCCTTATATGTATGTTGGCAAACTAGCATAGAACATTATTCAAAGAAGAGATTTTTCTTGACAGAATAGCCTCTTTCCTATCCCCTACTCTGGAAACTGACAATAGTAAGATTTAATTTCTTTGTTTTTCTCCTGCAGACTCCATTAATAATATACCTCTTTCATTTTCTGATTGACTATGCTGAATTGGTATTTATGGTAAGTAACTTTCTACATAAAATCAATATGTATGTGTTTTTTTTTATGTATGTGTTTTTAAAATCCTTTATCCTCTTGCTTTTAAGAAAAAAAATCTATTTCAGGAGCTCAGAAATTTCTCAGAACATAAAAGCAAAAAGCTATTTTAAATGTGGATTCACGAGATTGTGATAGTATAATGGATGTGTGAGGAGTCGTCTCTGACATCTGACCAGTTCTAATTCATTCTACTTTAAAATTTTCATTTCTGGACTTTGTAGTCTTGAATTTCTAGCTTCAAGATTCTATGATTATCTTTAATCATGGCGCCAGTGGAGAGGGCATCCTGAATTTCCTAAGCATTCTGCCAAGGGATTTTGTGAAGAGGACATAGGCCAGATGAGACTTTCAGGGTGAGAACCTTAAAATTAAGACAATGGGGCTGTGTTTTGAGTGCAGTGGTTTGAAACACTTGCCTGATCTAGAGTTGAAAATCTGGGTCAAGTAAGAGGTCTACTGAGGTCTTCCTTTATAATTATAATGGCTGTGGCTTATTGAGGACATACTGTATACTAAGCACTTGACCTGGGTCAGCCCTGCAAAGCAATGGGTATTATTCTCCTTTCATAGAAAACTAAAATACCTTGCAATTACAGAACAGATATGGGACGCCAAACTTGATGTAAGCCTGGGTCCTAATCCTCAGAATTTTCTGGTCAGATCTCCCTGAAAAGGCTTTATCTTTGTGGTCAAAGTGAGGGTTGACTTTCTGCCTGATTATAAGAATTTAGTACTAGATAGTCTACCGCCATCCAATAACTCCAGACTCTGGTGGCATTCCATTACTCCTACACTTAGTAGGTTCATTTCCTCTTATTTCTCTTTCTTCTGACAGATCACTGATGCACTCACTGCCATTGCCCTGTATTTTGCAATCCAGGACTTCAATAAAGTTGTGGTGAGTAGTCAGTGGGTGGGACAAAGGTCGTGTACTGAAAGATCAACTGCCTTAAAATCCTAAGAAGTGGGAGTGAAGCTTCTGTCTTGTTCAACCATCCCTGGAATGGCCAAACCCAAACCAACATCTTACTTACAGAAAGGTCAGCTTAATCTTTGTGGCTTAGTATTCACTTACATATCCAAGTTCAGACTTTCTGGAGCAAATGCAGTTGAGTTGCTGTTACATTATTTAAGACCCTTAAAAATCCTCCATTGCTTTCACCAGTATTTCTTTCTAAAGGGAAATGAGTATAGCTTTTAACTCACTGTCTTATGCCTGTCCAAGGTAAAACTGGATTCTCAATATAGTTTCTGTTACCCTGCATAGAACAATCTTAATTGGAAAATTTGACATGTATTAAATGCCTGTTAAAAGCCATATGTAATAGCCCAGGGGAATTGTGTATTGGGTTCATTCTCATTTTCCTAGGTTCTGAGAGAGTTAACAGATTAACCATGTATACTATTCATGCAGTTATTTTAAAAATTGGCTGCAGTCCTCATTGACTGGCTGGGAGCCACTGAGAGGATTTAGACTGTAGTGAGTGAAGGCTGCATCCCATTGGTATTGTCTGTTTATGCTTCATTTTCACTTTGGTTATCAAGCCATAGAGTCAGAATTAGCTGTTTGCATTTCTGTGCACTGGTCATCAATAACATAAACTTGTTGAATTCTGGAATTTAAGACCTTAAAGAGATTTTTAAAATATCTAAACTGAGGGTTCTTACTTGGAGTCCATTTTCAGGTTTAATGGGTCTACACACATCCTTAAAATGTGAAAAATTGTGTGTGTGTGTACTATGCCTTTTTTTTTCCAAGAAGAAAGTCCATATTTGTTACTAGCGCTCAAGGAGTCCTTGATTTCACTGCTTAAAGAATTAAGAAATACGTTCTAGAAACTAAATATCACTAAGACCAGGGAGTATATATCTTAAACTAATGGAGCATTTGTGACAACATGGATGAACCTTGAGGACATTTTGCTAAATAAAATAAATCAGAGAAAAACAAATACTGTGTGATCTCATTTATATGTGGAATCTAAAAAAGTCGAATTCGTAGGATAGAATATATTGGTGGTTGCCAGGGGCTGGGGGTGGGGAAAATGGAGAGATGTTGGTCAAAGGGTACAAATTTCCAGATACAAGATAATTATGTTCCAGAGATCTACTATGCAGCATAGTAACTCCAATTAACAATATCATACTGTTACTTGAAAGTTGCTAAGAGAATAGACCTTAAATGTACTCTCATTCCCCTCCAGCCACACACATAATTATGCAAGGTGATAGACGTGTTAACTAACCTTATTGTAATAATCATTTTGCAATATGCATGTATAGCCTTAAGCTTATACCATCATGTATACCTTAAGTTTATATAATGTTATGTGTCAATTATATATCAAGAAAGCTGGAAGAGAACAGAAAAAATTTGGGGGCTAATGTAGAGTGCTTTAGGGTTTCCCAGGTGACTCAGTGGTAAAGAATTCACCTGCCAATGCAGGAGACTGGGGTTCTCTCATTCCCAAAGACTTGGGAAGATCCTTTGGAGGAGGAAATAGCAACCCACTCCAGTCTTCTTGCCTGGAAAATTCCATGGACAGAGGAGCCTGGAGAACTACACTCCATGAGATCTCAAAGAGTCGGACACGACAGCACACACACACACACAGAATGCTTTAACAGGATTCCCTGGAAGGCCAGTGGTGAAATGACTGGGTGTGAGATTTCTAAGCAGAGGAATTCAAAGATAAAATAGCAGTAGTTATTTTCTTCTCCCAAGATAGATTGTGTATGTAAACTCCAATCTTTGTTCTTTGAAGTTACATGCTAAAATATTTAGGGGTGAAGGGCCATGATATCTGTGACTTAATTTAAAATGGTTTTGGAAAAAAATGCATCTGGTGTGTGTTTTTGTCTGTGTGTGTAGAGATAAAATGTGGAAGTGTTAACAGTTGGTGGATCTAGGTGTTTTATTGAATTGTTCTTTCAACTTTTCTATAGTTTGAAAGTTTTTAAGATAAAACACTGGAGGAAAAAATAGAAAATAGATCCATGTCTATACTCACCAGTGTGTGTGTATGTTTGTATGTATATGGGATATATGTAAATATCTAAGGGAGGGTTGGTAGCTTTCATCTAAGAACACAATCAACCATATCTGTGTTCTTAGATGAAACAGATGTTCATCTGTGTTCTTGTGTTTTAATGAAAGCTGATTAGAGATACTAACATCATATGTATTCCTTTTTTTTCCCCTGATCAATTGTCATATACTCCAGTTAAAATAATTTTTAATGGGAGGAGAAGCTTATAGGGAAATAAACTAGATTTCAGTGAGTTTCCTAACAAGTCATGCTTTAGTGTCAGTAAAAGAGATACTTTTAATTTAGAGGGCCAATAATTTCAATTCAGTCTTGCTGGAATTTGAGACTTTTTATCCCTGGTAATGAAGCTGTAGTAGTAGTAGTAGTAGTAGTAGTAGTGTTAGTTGCTCAGTTGGGTCCAACTCTTTGCCACCCCGTGGACTGTAACCCACCAGGCTCCTCTAGAGTGGTAGCCATTCCCTTCTCCAGGGAGAAGTCTTCTCAGGAAGACCCAGGGCTTGAACCCAGATCTCCTGCATTGCCGGCAGATTCTGTAACGTCTGAGCCACCAGGGAAGCCCATCTGCACCCAAATGCATCCTGGAAAACTACGGTAGAGAGGGAAGACTGCATCCCCACCCCCATCTCCAGCTTCAGCATGTGAAATATGGGTGCTGATTGATTGTGACCAGTTGATTCACATGATATTTTACGTCTGCTTTGCTTGACAAAAGCAAAATTGGTCTAGCCTGTCCTCTGCTGAGATTGTGCTCATTTGGAATTCAGAATTCATGTTAGAAAGCTGCAGGTGGTTTGATAGGTAGTGATAAAAACCTCCATCCTCTGATATGCTTAGAGGGTTGTGAATTTGGAGGGTAGCTTCCTGAATTTGAAAGGTGTTGAGGCTAACAGTTGAAGGTGTAGTGAGTGTGGACGATTCATTCCCTACCCTCCACCCTAGGTTTTGGGGATGCAAACGTGTGTAGACACAGCTTCAGTGATTAGAAAAAGCTCTTTATTTGGAGTAGGGGAATTATGTCCTTGAAAAAACCAATTTTCCAAGGGACAAGGAAATGGCTGCATGGAGTAGTGGGTGAAAGGGAAGGAAAACTCCACCCTGGAGATTTTTTAATTCAGAAAAATATAATTTTTAATTATATTAAAATTCAGCAGAATATTTAATTCTGCTGAAGTATATAGAAAAGCTGATTCATGATTATAAAGGTAACACATCCAGGCAATTAATTTTTAGGTCACTTTTAATCTCTCCTGTGATAGCTGTATATCTCATTGTTGTGGCTGTTGAATATATCTAGAAATACATTGATACTTATCTTTGGATTTTAAATTGTACTCCTTAACCCCATTTATTTTTATACTTCTGATATTTTCTTGGTGTGCGTTTAGTTTTCCTCATATTCTTAGACACTCTTCTTTCTCTAACTGGGATGCATGGGGATGTTTTAAAGGAATTTTGTCTGTGCGTCAGAGCTCTGAGTCAATATTGAGCCTCTGAGGCCAGGCATAATGGCAGCTGTGCTGATGAGATTAGGGGAGACGAAGAGAGAGCCAGCAGAGTGTCTGGGGACTGGTGAGCTGACTACCCTTCTCTAGTGGAGACTCTCCTTGCATAAAATCTTTCTGTTTTAAAGTAGTTTGGAAGGTTGGGGTTACACGGAAATATTCTTTCCTTTTTGGCACTTGTCACCTTTGCCCAGGACCTCCACATCCCTGTTTAACTGCCTCCTCACTTTAGCTGTTCTGCTGGCTGGCTTCCAGCCTGGGGAGTGGGCCTGCATTCCCACCTGTCTCTCCGGCTGCTCCTGGGTGAACTCCCTGTTTCCTTTTAATAGCCTGTCTTTGTGGCGCTCTTGCCCTCCAGGTGGCCTTCTTTTTGCAGTTGAACTCCAGAACCCCAGCTAGTGGGGCCTCCGTCCTTCCACCCCTGCTGCAGCTGTCTTCATGAAATGCTTTGTTTGCTGAGCCAGCCCCCTTCTCTGATAAAAGCACCTTAGTTTATATTTTGCCCTTTTAATTAAATAACCCCAGCTGTGAATGGCAGCATAAATCCTACTGATGATAATTCCTACCACTTAACTTGGACTCCCAGAGATGATCAAAGGGAGGCTTTTGAAGTTTGTTCAGGTTTTCTGATTAAGCCTCAGCCTGAACCTGTGCAGGAAATCTGGGGTTACCTGTGTTCCTGTGATGATCCTGAGATTTTCTTTTGAACTGAAAGATGGCTCTTAAAATTTTTTTTTTAATTTTAAAATTTAAATATCCAATACATGAAAAAACATGTAAAAAAATATTACGTACTCTGAACCTATTTCAGCTTAAAATGTAAAATGTTTCACATGTAGTTGACTCTCTTGATACTTTCATCTCCTTACTCCCCTTCTCACCAGTTACCACTGTTCTGATTTTGGTGTTTATCAAACACATGGTCCTAACTTTTTCTGCATTTGTAAATATCCCTAAATAGTATATAGTATTTTTTGCATGCTTGTAACTTTATGTAAGTAGTATAACGCAATATATATTCTGTTGCCATCTGTGTTTTCATCCTTAAATCTTTAATGACACACTACTTTAGCTTCTCTGAATTACTGTTTTATAACAGGTTACAGCATTGATTTTATACTAAGATCATTAAGTCAGTAGGGGTACCCATTTGGGGTTCAGAGGCTTTTTTCTTTTTAATATTTATTTACTTAATTGCCTGCACCAGGTCTTCGTTGCAGTATGTGGGATCTAGTTCCCTGACCAGGGATCGAACTTGGGCCCTCTGCATTGGGAGCTCAGAATCTTAGCCACTGGACCACCAGGGAAGTCCCTCAGAGGCTTTTTCTATCTTTAGTTTGACCCATGTTTGCTTATAGGGTTGCCTAACATTTTTTCGTTCTAGAACACACCCATGAACTTGTTGGGATACACACAAGGGAAGGCGAGAGCTTTCCACCTCCATCTCACTGCCTCTTAACTATCCAGCTGCCCAGCCATACCCAGCCCTTCTCCTCTTCATCATGGTCATTTCCCACTTCCTCTGTGGAAGTCAAAAACTTCATGGGACTTTGCTGGTGGTCCAGTGGCTAAGACTGTGAGCTCACAATGCAGGGGGCGCAAGTTCAGTCCCTGGTTGGGGAACTAGTTCCCACACACCACAACTAAGAGTTCGGATGCTGCAATGAAAATCAAAGAGCATGTATGCCAGCCAAAAGATACATATATATATATACATATATACACATAAATATATATAAACAACTTCAAATAGGATAGCACAGAAGAAAACCCAGGACACTGTGACATTCAGGGGGGTCATTCCACTTTGCATGAAAATTGTTCACTTTGATGAAACTTTGAAATCCTTGGGCAACTGATGATATCTTTTAAAAATGACTAAAAATTGACTTGCCATTCAATCATTCAGTCAGCCATTCAATAGTTATTGTTAGCTCACTGTGCCAGGTATTGGCAAATAAACATGGTCCCTGCCTTCATGGAACTTACAGTCTGCTGAAGGAGAAAGATGTTAGTCACATAAATAAATAAAAAAGTTCTAACCGTAAACACTGTTAGGAGATTTTTACAGTTAGGGCGGTGGAGAGTGTGCCTTCCTGAGGAAGTGATGATTTAACTGGGAGCTCAAAGACTGTGTGGGAGTTAACTGGGAAGAGAGAAGAGGTCGTTCAGGTTAAATACAGAGGCCTGGGAACAGGAGAAGGGTGGCATGTTCATGGTGCTTGAACCCAGAAAGTGAGAGGTGTGGGGAGTGGGTGTGAGCTGAGCCTGGAGAAGTAGGGCCAGGCAAGGCAGGCCACGTGGGGGAAGGACTTTTGTCTTCAATCTAAAATCAGTGGGAAGTTACTACTTATTTCATGTTTTGTTTTTTTTTCAGTTTAAAAAGCAGAAACTCCTTCTAGAACTAGACCAGTATGCCCCCGATGTGGCCGAACTCATCCGAACCCCTATGGAAATGCGTTACATCCCTCTGAAAGTGGCCATGTTGTAAGTATCCTCTGACCAAACGGGGCTCAGAGCCAACAAACGCAAGGAAAATCTGATGAGACTTTCTCATGTTGTTTGTTGTATTTTTGGAGATTTGGAGTCTTAGTCATCAAGTGTTTGCTATAGTTCTGTTGCACAGCTGGGGTTCTGGCCAGGAAAAGAGACAGAGCCATTCTGTCTCTTTTGGGACAAAGCCTCACACAGGCACACGCACAATCAACCCTTCACAGATGCTTTTTCACTCGATGCTGATCTGGGTTCCAGCCTCCATGTAACCAGTATTTCTAAAAACAATAACAACAAAAAATTTTTCAGTTGTAATATATGGGTTGCAGAAAATTCTGGTCTTTATGCAGCTGTTATTCCAAGCAACTCCTATGTCTCATGTAGAATTTACTCCCTCATTTGTAGTTCAGAAAACTGAATTGAAGTGCCAAACAGACCCATCCCAGCTGGGTAACGAGCGTGGGCGAGTAGAACTTACTGAACTGAGGTTCTATGGAAGAATTCTCTAGGGGTACCAGTGCTGCCTGTAACTTTAATTCTTTCAGGTTATTCCTGTTTATGTTGCTGAGATAGGCAAATAGGAATAATTATTCAGTCAACTGATAGTAAATGTTAATAATACACTTGTTCCTAAGGATACACAGTAAACAAGGCAGACCAG
The DNA here is from genome assembly GCF_027580195.1 of Bos mutus. NCBI lineage: Eukaryota > Metazoa > Chordata > Mammalia > Artiodactyla > Bovidae > Bos > Bos mutus. The sequence continues at coordinate 48,310,357 of NC_091629.1, read as the reverse complement.
TTTCCTCATGGAAAGATATGACCTTAGAACGTCAGATTTAGAAGGGGTCTTATGAGGACAGTTTATTCAACCCTCTGCCTTGTGTGTGACTCTCCCATTCAGTATTCCAGATAGGTGGCTGTGTAGCTGCTTCTTGAACATCACCTGCTATTTAGAAATGGCATTTTTCCCCCTTCCCACCAAGCACATTTGAGGTGTCAGTTCATATCTATGTATTTCAGAAATATTGGTGGGAACTACCTAATAGAAACAGAGGTTTGGCAGCATTACGAATGCCTTATAGACTCGGGGTAGTTTTGTAATAGCAGCAGTCATTTTCTTAAAGGTTGTGTAACAAATCTGTCTATAATTGCTAGAAAAAAAATTAACAATTTCTGGGCTGTTGGCTTTAGAACTGATAATCTTACAGCTCTGAGAGGTATTGGATTTAAGGTCTTTATTTGTGAATAATAATTATAATCTCTTCCTGAGACACTGGCATGTTTCTTCCCATCTGATAATCAGAATTATGTAACTGTTCTCCCTTTTCACTGTGTCTGCCAGGAAACTCCTCAGAGCCAGATTTAAAGCTGATTATTACAATGCTGTAGAAGACCTATTTGTTCTTCTTTCCCTGATCTTGGCTTTTTCCTTTTATTTATGTTTTCCCTGGTCTTAATTCTTTATTTTAATTTTGCTCTCACTTCTATCATCTGTTCTCATTTGAGCTACTTCAGATCTTTTGTGGAAGCAAGATAAAAATAAATAAAAATACAGTTATGACTGTTAAGATTTCCCTGTTCATTGTTACAAATTCATTTTTTTCAGTTCATTCCTTCCCACCTCAGGAAAAGACTGTTTCAGTTAATTCCTTGCCAGTGGAAGTTCAAGCCGTCCTGTGAAGTTCAGTGGCCACTAGCTTGTGTGCGACTCTCCTATTCTCCTGTTGTTGAATTCAGCAGACACTTATTATTCTGTCCTTTGGGTCTGGCTTGGTGGATGTAGCTTGACTGTCAAGAGGACTAACCTTAAATCACTCTCACCTCTTGAATGGGGGTAACCTATGTTAGAGTTTAGGAACCTGATTGAGGAAAAAGTAGTTTCCTATTTTTCAGAGACAAGTATAGCCATTCCTAAAATATATGGCTCTGTGGGAATTAGTAGAATTTTTATAATTTTTGAAGCCTGAAGTAATAGAAAATGTAGACTTTAGAGCCAGAAAGATGTGATTTTGAATGTATTTATTAGCTTGTAAAACCTTAACCTTGTTACTTAACCACTGAGTTTTGGTTTTCTCATCTGCAAAATGGGAATAATGTTATTGCTGGTTTCTAGAATCTATGTGATGATGAAATATGATGGTTTTCATATAAAACACACGGCAAAGAATAAGCAGTAAACGTTCAGTGCCTTTTATTCACTGGCCACAACCCCACTCCATCCTCTTTTACTTAGGAGAACTCATTTCTAAGATGTTGCCTTCCTTTCAGTATGCTTTTAGTAAGCCTCAAGAACTTTCTGTCTATGGTGGCCAGGACTCCCTGGTCCTTTGACCAGGATTACTAATGTCAGATATGTGTGTTTTTCTCCAGCTATCTTTTAAATCCCTACACGGTCTTGTCTTGTGTTGCCAAGTCTACCTGCGCCATCAACAACACCCTCATTGCTTTCTTCATTTTGGCTACAATGAAAGGTAAGGCCCCAAAGGAAAGAACAAACCTCAGTTCCGGATTTGTGCAGGGCTTTTTGTAACACTTATGCAGTGGATTAAAAACAAAAAACAGCATTCAAAAAGATTTTTTAAAACTATACAAGTAGTATAATATTATTGTAGAAATTTCAGATAAGCCAAGAGAAAAAATTAAAACATCCTGATTCTACCACTCAGAGAGTCACCGTTAACATAGTTTGAACAAAAACAAGAAAATTCTAAAAGGCTTACAGTGAGAACAGCGGCACTATGCCTCCTTCTTCCTATCCCTAGTTCAAGTTCTTTGAAGGAGCTAATTTTTTTTTGCTTGTATCTATTTCCATGTTTGTAAATAAGACCTAGTATTGCTGTTTGGTAAATTATGAATTTTAGACATTATCTATTGTTGATTCTCATTATGGGAGATAACAATTTAGCTCTTTGATACCTGTTTCTTTGCTGGTGCTCCCTGCAGTGGAAAAGTGGAATCTTAACCGCTGGACCACCAGGGAAGTCCCTCACAGCTTTGATTAAATCAGTAGTTAGTACCTATGTTTTATGACAGTATAGGTATTATTCACTACTGGGAAAAGTAGTAACCATGGTTATTTTTTCTATCTTGTACAACCTTTTTATTTTTTTTTAATTGTGGAATTTTTGCTTGTTTTTGTTGTGCTTAATCCTTTTGTACCAATCACTGTTTTTTCCCCCAGTTGCTCTGCTAGATCTTTCAAGTGCCTAATAATACAGACATGCCTCAGAGATATTGTGGGTTTGGTTCCAGATCACAGCAATAAAGCAAATATTGCAATCAAGTGAGTCAGGAATTTTTTGGTTTCCTAGTACCTATAAAAGTTATGTCTACATTATACTATATTCTGTTAAGTATGCAATAACATTATATCTAAAACAATGTACATAGCTTAATTTAAACATAGTTTATTGGTTAAAAAAAAAAAAATTAGCCCCACACAAGAGAATCAGCTTGTCCTTTGAAGCCAAGCATTGACTTCCCCTCTCTAGCTCTGAAAGTCTCGATGGCATCTTCTTCTGAAAGAAGACTGCTTCCTCTATGTTGAGAATCTATTGTTTGTTTTTTTAATTGCTTTTATTTATTTATTTAGTTGTAGCATGCAGGATCATCCATCTTCGTTGCAGCATGTGAAGTCTTCAATTGTGGCATGTGAGGTCTTACAGCATGTGGGATCTTAGTTCCTGATCAGGGATGGAACCCAGGCCTCCTGCTTTGATCTGATTTGCATGTTTTATTTTCTGTTGATTTTTTCCATCATTTTTACTTCCTTTTTCTGGAATACTTCCTTGTTTTTATCTTTTGACTCTTATATGGAATTTTTGATTGTTATTTTATACTTTCAAGTTCTTTGTTGGTCTCCAGTTGTTTCTCTGAGGCATCATTCTTATTTTGTCACACAGTGTCCTTTCTAAGCTGAGTTTTCTTGTTTTGTTTTTGTTTTTAGTTTCTGTTTGTTCTAAGCATGATCCCTTTGTCTTCCTGGACTCCCCCACTTCCCCCCCAATCCATGGCTGCCTATTTTTTTTTACTGTTTATCTGAGGTCTATCTTTCATGTGGGGAGATTTTCTCTTATTTATAGTGATCCTTAGCTGTCTGCTTATTATTTAAGGATATTATACTAACTTGTTGATTTGAGATTGTGTACATGGGCAAGACTTGTTGATGGATCATTCTCACTGTAGCAAGATCAGACAGCTGGCTGACTTTTTTTGATGGAGGGATCCCTAAATGTCATCATTTATAGGTTTTCTTTTCCTCTGAATGTATTTAGTTTTTCCACAGAGGAATCTTCCAGTTCCCTGCATAAGGGTAGCAGGGTTAGAGTTGCAGTAGGGTAGGGGGTTCATGTGATCAACTGTCTGGAGTTGTGAGAGCAGTAGCAGGGGAGGTGGCTGGTTGAAATACATAAATTTTTTTAAATTGAAGGATAATTGCTTTACAGTGTTGTTTCTACTCTACAATAACATGAATCAGCTATGTGTGTGCTCAGTCACTCAGTCATGTCCGACTCTTTGCGACCCCATGGACTGTAGCCAGCCAGGCTCCTCTGTCCATGGGGTACTCCAGGCAAGAATACTAGAGTGGGTTGCCATTTCCTACTCCAGGGATGCATCAGCTATAAGTATGCATGTATCCCCTCCCTCTTGAGGCTCCCTCCTACCCACCCCTCTACGTCATCACACAGCACCAAGCTGAGCTCCCTGTGTTATACAGAAGCTTCCCACTAGCCATCTGTTTTACACATGGTATTGGATATATGTCAGTTACTCTCTCAGTTTGTCCCACCCTCTCCTTCCGCTGCTGTGTGCACAAGTCTATTCTCCATGTTTTCCTGCCTTGTAAAATAGGTTCATCAGTACCGTTTTTTCTAAATCCCATATGTATGTGTTAATATACAGTATTTGTTTTTCTCTTTCTGACTTATATTTTTGTGTAATCTCATTACTACTTTTTAGTCCACACTTCTCTTTAGCCTATTACTGTGCTTAATATCCCTTGACCTGTGCCTCTTTAGTTAATTTTCTCCAGAACTATAGTCTCTAGGGGTGGAGTAGAATGAAGGATGAGGGTGTGTAGAGGTAGTCAACTGACTGATTGCACATAGTTGAGATGAGACCTGGGGTTCTGGCTGGTCTGTACAAAACCTTTCAGTTTGATTTTCATCTCTGTAACTTAGCCCACCTGCCAGGGTATCTGATACCTTCAAGGTGCATTTCTCAGAATGGGGTGAATTGGCCTGATTTTTATTGGTATTCATCTCTGCAGGCCATTAAGTTGTAAACTCTTCCATATTGCTCATTTATCCCTCTTCCTCCTCCTTTTTAAAAACAATAGTTTTTGTTAATGCATCTTAATATTGTTTCATTTTTAAAAATATTTGTTTGACTGCATCAGGTTTTAGTTGCGGCATGTGGGATGTTTTTTGTTTCACGTGGGACCTTCTGTTGCCGCACCCAGGTTCTCTAGTTGTGGTGTGAGGGCTCAGGAGCACGCAGGCTCAGTAGTTGTGGCCCACAGGCTTAATCGCTCTGCCACATGTGGGATCTTAGTTCCCTGACCAGGATGGAACCCAAATCTCCTGCATTGCAAGGCAAATTCCTAACCACTGGACCATCAGGGATGTCCCCTCTTCTTCCTGCTTTTATTTATTTATTTTTTTCTCTTTTTTTTTTTCCTTTTTTTTTTTCTCTCTCTTTTTTTTTTTTCTTCTTCCTGCTTTTAATGTTTCCACTATTACATGAAAATTTGTTTTACTATAACCTCTTCTCCAGTTTTTTGTGATTTAAGACAATTTTTAGTGCTTTATTGTCATTTCAGTGAGGTTTTTGGAGGGAACAATGATATACATGTGATTTGTTGTTGTTGTGCAGTCCCTAAGTCATGTTCGACTCTTTGCAACCCCATGGACTGCAGCACGCCAGGCTTCCCTGTCCTTCACTGTCTCACAGAGTTTGCTCAAACTCATGTTCACTGAGTCGGTGATGCCATCCAGCCATCTCATCCTCTGTTGATTAGCATTAGAGGTATATATTTCCAGATTTTCCCCCCATTTTCCTTTTAGACTTTTAAATATATCAATTAACTGTTGCCACAAAAATGTTATTTGACAAAGCACTCCAAAACTCAGTGGCTTAAAATAACAGTACACATTTACTTCACTCGTCTGTCTGTAAGTCAGCTAGGTGTCAGCTGACCTAGGTTGGATGTGGCTAGACAGTCTGTTGGTTTCATTGGGGCTCATTCATGCATCAACAGCTGGCTGTAGTCGGCTAATCTAGGCTGGGCTTTTCTCCACATGTCTGTCATCCTCATGGACCAGGGGACTAATTTAAGTATATTCTTCTCATACTGATGTCAGAGACACAACTGTTGAGGCTTGAGCTTTTGACGTTTCTGGTTGTATCACATGATGCAGACATATATGTCTGAGGTCAGGGGTAGATACTTCCCCATTCACAGTGGGAGTGCCCTGCAAAGTTATATGGCAAAGAGCCTGGACATAGGGAGGGGTAAAGAATTGGCACCAAAAATACAGCCTGCCGCAAACGTCAATAAACATTTAGTCTGTCATTTTTCATGGCTGCTTACTGTTCCATTGTGTTGACCAATAAATAGAAATTCTTTAACCAACTTCTACTATTAAATGTCTAGTTAACAGTTTTCAGTTTTCAGCTGTTTAAATAGTATTACAGTTAATTTTCCTTCTTTTTTTTAATTAAAAAAATTTTTTTGGCTTCATCACCAGGCATAGTTCCCCAACCAGGGATCAAACCCTGCCCCCAGCAGTGAAAGTGCTGAGTCTTAACCACTGGACCGCCAGGGAATTCCCATACAGTTAATTCTATAATGTAATTTCTAATAGTAATTTTCACACCCATGTACAATTATTTTCTTACCACAGAAATAGAGTCCTAGAAATAGAACTTCTGTGTCACAGGCTGTATACCTTCTTTAGGATTTCTGAAATTTATCACTAAATTGCCTTCAAGAGTTTTACCAACTTATACTGCCATAAGAAGTGTATGAGAGCCCTTGTTTCCCTACATTATTGCTGAATAGTTTACACACTTAGGGAACAAAGACTCAAAAGTAACACATAGAGCCTTTTACTTAGAGTTTACTTATGGAAAGTACTTGTGTCTTTTTAAGACATTGCTTCTCTTGGAGTGGTTGTGGTGGTTTTTCTGTAGGTTATTTAGTTTAACTTACTGTCAGATTACTTGAAATGACTCTTTGCTGTCTGTGAACACTCCCTACCTTAGTTCCTGTTTCCGAGTGTCTTATCTCACACAGATTCATTTATCAAGGTGCTTGGTGTCCATTAAAGTAAGAACTATCACCTGGCAGAAGGGATTGAACACTGGCCTTTGGAAATGTCACCTTTAAAATAGCTGAGGAATTTCCCTGTCAGTCCAGTGCTTAAGACTCCTTGCTTCTAATGCAGGGGGTGAAAGTTCTATACCTGGTCAGGGAAATAAGATCTCACATGCCACATGGTATGCCCAGAACATTAAAAAAAAAAATAGCCAAGCACAAAGGTAGAAAGGCTGAAGCCATGCCCTCTGAGGTATGTACAATAGGAGTCTCACACAAAAATGTGAAGTATATCATTTGAAGAACACCTTTCGTAAGACGTCTTAGGTCAATGAAAAGATTTTGAGGGGGGAAAAATCATATTAAAAAGTTATATATAACTCTTTGGCAGCCACACTGTTTTTGATTCCACAGAAAAAATTTATTATGTCACTCCAGATTTCTGTCAAGTGAATTTTATAAACTTTTTTGTGATACTGTATGCACAATTTTGTTTTACTTTTATTATTTGTTTCATATGAATCATGTATGATATTGGTCACATATTTGTTAGTTTCTTTAAATCTAAATTTAAGTTTTTTAAGTTTTAGGAGTAGTTCAAGTACTTGGTAAAAATAAAAGAAGTTCAAACATATAAAATGAGAAGTAAAAGTCTTTTATCATCCCACCCTACCCAACCTCCTCTTCCACTCCTCAGGTATACTTGTCATGGGATCCCAGGCCTTCCCTTTTGCTAGACACCTAAGTTATTTTCCATTGTTGGTGGCTATAAATAGAGACCGTCACAAGTAACATTTCTAATCTGTTAAAATATTTCCAGAATTTTATTTTAGTTAGGTCTCCGAACTATTCTAACTCTTTGAGTATATTAGTAATCTCTATTAACAGTATACACAAAGTTAGTTCATTTATAAAATTTGCAACTCTTATTTCTACATTTCACATTTGTACCACATAATTAGATATTTAATGAAATTAATGATGGAATAATTCATTAAAGATGAAAACAGTTGGGAGAATTCACAAAAGAAGGGATATAAATGACTAAAAACGATGAAATACTCAGCTCCATAGATAACTAATCAGTTCAGTTCAGTTCAGTCACTCAGTCATGTCCGACTCTTTGTGATCCCATGGACTGCAGCACGCCAGGCTTCCCTGTCTGTCACCAACTCCCGAAGCTTACTCAAAATCATGTCCATTGAGTCAGTGATGCCATGCAACCATCTCATCCTCTGTCATCCCCTTCTCCTCCCTCCTTCAGTCCTTCACAGCATCAGGGTCTTTTTCCAATGAGTCAGTCCTTTGCATCAGGTGGCCAAAATATTGGAGCTTCAACTTCAGCATCAGTCCTTCCAATGAATATTCAGGACTGATTTTCTTTAGGATAGACTGGTCGGTTGTAGTTCAAGGGACTCTCAAGAGTCTTCTCCAACACCACGGTTCAAAAGCATCAGTTCTTTGGCGCTCAGCTTTCTTTATGGTCCAACTCTCACATCCATACATGACTACTGGAAAAACCATAGCTTTGACTAGACAGACCTTTGTTGGCAAAGTAATGTCTCTGCTTTTTTTGTTTATTTATTTTTTTTTAAATTTTATTTTATTTTTAAACTTTACAATATTGTATTAGTTTTGCCAAATATTGAAATGAATCCGCCACAGGTATACATGTGTTCCCCATCCTCCCTTCTCCCTCCCCATACCATCCCTCTGGGTCGTCCCAGTGCACCAGCCGTAAGCATCCAGTATCGTGCATTGAACCTGGACTGGCGACTCGTTTCATATATGATATTATACATGTTTCAATGTCATTCTCCTAGATCTTCCCAACCTCTCCCTCTCCCACAGAGTCCATAAGACTGTTCTATACATCAGTGTCTCTTTCGCTGTCTCGTATACAGGGTTATTGTTACTGTCTTTCTAAATTCCATATATATGCGTTAGTATACTGTATTGGTGTTTTTCTTTCTGGCTTACTTCACTCTATATAATAGGCTCCAGTTTCATCCACCGGGAAAACTGGTCAACCACTTGTAAAAGAATGAAACTGGAACACTTTCTAACACCATACACAAAAATAAACTCAAAATGGATTAAAGATCTAAACATAAGACCAGAAACTATAAAACCCCTAGAGGAGAACATAGGCAAAACACTCTCTGACATACATCACAGCAGGATCCTCTATGACCCACCTCCCAGAATATTGGAAATAAAAGCAAAAATAAACAAATGGGACCTAATTAAACTTAAAAGCTTCTGCACAACAAAGTCTCTGCTTTTTAATATGCTGTCTAGGTTGGTCGTAGCTTTTCTTCCAAGGAGCAAGTGTCTTTTAATTTCATGGCTGTAGTCACCATCTGCAGTGATTTTGTGATACCGTTCAATATCACAGTAATTCAACTCTGTGCCTCAGCCAGTAATGCTGAAGAATCTGAAGTTGAATGGTTCTATGAAGACCTACAAGACCTTCTAGAAGTAACACTCAAAAAAGATGTCATTTTCATTATAGGGGACTGGAATGTAAAGGTAGGAAGTCAAGAGATACCTGGAGTAACAGGGAAATTTGGCCTTGGGGTACAGAATGAACCAGGGCAAAGGCTTAACAGAGTTTTGCAAGGAGAATGCACTGGTCATAGCAAACACCCTCTTCCACAAACACAAGAGAAGACTCTACATATGGACATCACCAGATGGTCAATACCAAAATCAGATTGATTATATTCTTTGCAGCCAAAGATGGAGAAGCTCTATACAATCAGCAAAACAAGACTGGGAGCTGACTGTGGCTCAGATCATGAACTCCTTATTGCCAAATTCAGACTTAAATTGAAGAAAATAGGGAAAACCACTGGACCATTCAGGTATGACCTAAATCACATCCCTTAATGATTATACAGTGGAAGTGACAAATAGATTCAAGGGATTAGATCTGATAGAGTGCCTGAAGAACTATGAACGGAGGTTAGTGACCTTATACAGGAGGCAGGGATCAAGACCATCCCCAAGAAAAAGAAATGCAAAAAGACAAAATGGTTATCTGAGGAGGCCTTACAAATAGCTGAGAAAAGAAGAGAAGCTAAAGGCAAAGGAGAAAAAGAAAGATATATCCATTTGAATGCAGAGTTCCAAAGAATAGCAAGGAGAGATAAGAAAGCCTTCCTCAGTGATCAATGCAAGAAAAACAATAGAAAAACAATAGAATGGGAAAGACCAGAGCTCTCGTCAGAAAATTAGAGATACCAAGGGAATATTTCACAATATGGGCACAATAAAGGACAGAAATGGTAAGGACCTAACAGAAGCAGAAGATATTAAGAAAAGGTGGCAAGAATACACAGAAGAACTATACAAAAAAGATTTTCATGACCCAGATAACCACGATGGTGTGATCACTCAACTAGAGCCAGACATCCTGTAGTGTGAAGTCAAGCGGGCCTTAGCAAGCATTGTTACGAACAAAGCTAGTGGAGGTGATGGAATTCCAGTTGAGCTGTGTCAAATCCTAAAAGATGATGCTGTGAAAGTGCTGCACTCAATTATGCCAGCAAAGTTGGAAAACTCAGCAGTATCCACAGGACTGGAAAAGGTCAGTTTTCATTCCAATCCCAAAGAAAGGCAATTCCAAAGAATGTTCAAACTATCGCACAATTGCACTCATCTCACATTCTAGCAAAGTAATGCTCAAAATCCTCCAAGCCAGGCTTCAATAATACGTGAACTGTGAACTTCCAGATGTTCAAGCTGGATTTAGAAAAGGCAGAGGAACCAGAAATCAAATTGCCAACATCCATTGGATCATCAAAAAAGCAAGAGAGTTCCAGAAAAAATATCTACTTCTGCTTTATTGACTATGCCAAAGCCTTTGACTGTGTGGATCACAACAAACTGTGAAAAATTCTGAAAGAGATGGGACTACCAGACCATCTGACCTGCCTCCTGAGAAATCTGTATGCAAGTCAAGAAGCAACAGTTAGGACTAGACATAGACTGGTTCCAGATTGGGAAAGGAGTACATCAAGGTTGTATATTGTCACCCTGCTTATTTAACTTCTATGCAGAGTACATCCTGTGAAATGCTGGACTGGATGAAGCACAAACTGGAATCAGGGTTGCAGGGAGAAATCAATAACCTCAGATATTAATTATTAGATAACTAATAAAGCAAAGCAAATTGAAAACACAGAGAGAGAAGTGGCTTTTTTTATTCCCTTTCAAATTGGCAAAGATTTTAGAAGATAATTCTCAGTGCTGGCAAAGTGCTGTCAAATTGGCATTTTCCCACATCTCAAGTTGACTTATAAATTGGTACAACCCTCTTGAGAAGCAATTTGGCAGTAAAATGTTTGTACTTTAATGAATTTTAGTTTTGATAACCTAATTCCAAAATAATGCAGAATTATAGACCAGGCTTTATGATACAAAGTCATTAATTAAGGATTATTTATAATAGAAAAATTGGAAACTACTTCAAAATAGAGGAATGACTGAGTAAAACATATTTGCCCATGTAATTAAAGAAAATACAATTTACCCATGCACATATTTAATAATAATTCTAAATTATGTGAGAGTACATTTATTTTTTAAAACTGAGTACAAAATTATATATTTTAATAAAATATAGTCTCAACTATGTGAAAACCACAGCACAAATAGAAAACAGATTCCAAAAGAGTAGTACTTGTTTCTAGTAGAGTAAGTTCATGAGTAATTTTTGTTTCTTCCTCCAAGTTTCTTTAATGAGCACATAATTTAAAATAAAGTAACTTAATTGACGAGGGACCGTGGAAGTTAACTTAGTATCTGTCTTCCCAGACTTTGATGGAGCAGGTGTCCCCTCAGAAGGGAGTGGCCTCATTTGCTTTGTCCCCTTGACTCCTTCTTGCCCTCCCTTGACTTCCTGTGTGTCAGGCCAGGGTTGTCTGGGATACGTCAAGAGCCACAGGCCACGACAAGGTCCAGGCCAGTGTATTGTGATGTCCTTGTTGGGGTGTTGGCCTGGAAACTCAGGTCTGTAGGCAGGGTTGATATTAGTTTAGTGAAGTGGCTTTGGTTTCAGTTCAGAGGTTGGAGCTTTGGTGAAGGAGTACTCTGCCTATCTGTGAGCTAGTTAAAATACTCCATCCCTCTGAAGTTGTCTTCATTAGGTTTTCACAAGGAAAACATACAGATGTTAATAGGTATCCTGCCTGTTCACTGTGGTTGTTTGTCCACAGTGAGATGCTCCAGACTGGAAATTCCTGAGGTTTGCCGCCTAAGGACCCTTCCAACTGTCCTTATTCCACCAAAAGAGGCCTGGATGACAGCACTTGCTTCCCAAGGGAAAAGAAAGATCAGTACTACCAGAGGTAGTCCAGAGTAAGAGCTCAGGCTCTTCTGATGTCAGACAGATGTCAACAAAAAATGTTGCCTTCAAAATCAGAAAATAAAGGGTGTTGCAGCCCTCAAGCCATCACATTCCAGCTGCCCTGAAAGTGAATCCAGAAAGAACTCAGGATAGAAACAGGATGACCCATCTGGTGGCCAGTGCTGCAGCCACTCTCCCCCTTTTCCCCCCTTACCCCCAGACAGTGTACCCTGAGGAGACTCAGGGTGAGAATGTCCCCACCCAGGTAGCTGAGGTGCATATCAAAGGAATGATTTCAGTGAGACTCTTGCATCTGCTTTTTTTAAGAAAAGTGCTAAATTCCTTAACTTGAGGTATATAGTTTTCTTTCATTAACAGGAGACTTTTGATGTTCAAATTACCTGGTCTTTGTTTCAAAAACTACTATAGGGTACATGTATATTCATGTCTGAGTCCCTTCACTGTTCACCTGAGACTATCACAACATTGTTAATCAGCTATACCCTAATACAAAATAAAGTTTAAAACAAAAAAACTGCTATATATCCTGGCTCTTCCCTTACTTCTTCGGAAGCAGTCTCTGAGAGCTATCTGAGATGGTTTGTCTCAAGCTTAAGTCCTCAGTCTTGTCCACCAAATAAAATATAAATCTCAACTTTTTAGGTTGTGCATTTTTTTTAGTGAGACAGACCTGGTGGCTAATTGTAGCTCCAGCCCTTCCTGACAGTATCACCTCAAGTAAGTGACTTAACTGTTTGGGGCCTCAGTTTCCTTGTCTATAACATGGGGACTGAAACAATCTCTACTGTGTAAAGGGAACATAAAGAATGAATGAGATGGTAATGTGAAACAGTGTAGTATAGGGGCAGGTACTGGATGCTCAGTAAGTAGTGGTGCTGATTGTTACTCTTAATATTATCTTCCTATTTAAAAGACCCCTCAGGATAGACAGGGTCTCCTTGAGTCTTCTGGAAAGGACTGGGAGAAGGTTAAAAGGAGAGGGTCTCTTCCTGGAGCCCTGGAAGAACATGGCAGAGTGGTGATCCTGAGCCCTGATGAACCCATCACTTCCGTATGCGGTTCCTCTCGGTAACCTTTTCACAGGCCCAAGGACCCTAGGATGAACCAGCCTGGGATTTTGTCAGATCAACCCAACTTCGAAACCTGTTTGTGCTGAGGCCTTACCAGTGCTGAGGCCTCAGGCAAATCACACAGCCTCTAGAGCTTCGGTTTGATCACACAGATAAGATCAGCCTCATGGATTAGTGGAGGAATAAACAAGAAACTTCACTGGAGCTTTAGGACTTCCCTGGTAAAGCATCTGTCTACAGTGCGGGAGACCTGGGTTCAATCTCTGGGTTGGGAAGATCCTCTGGAGAAGGAAATGGCAACCCACTCCAGTACTATTGCCTGGAAAATCCCATGGACAGAGGAGCCTGGTAGGCTACAGTCCGTGGAGTCCCAAAGAGTCAGACACGACTGAGCGACTTCACTTTCACTTTAAGTTTCAAACAAGAAACAAAAACCCAATAGTTGCCTATTGTGATGTTAGTTGCCTGTTGCTCTGTTGTAATGTTAATAATACAGTCATGGACTGAGGTCAAGAAGGTAGCATAGTGATGCAGTTAAAAGACTAGGGGCTCTGGAATGCGACTGTCTTGGTTCATATTCTGTTACTGTTCACCAGTTTGGGACCCCTTGGCCAATAACATCTCTGTCCTTCAGTTGACTTATGTGTAGAATGGGGATAGAAATAGTACCCACTTCATGGAATTATTGGAAGGACTAAATGACTTAATAGGTTTAAAGTGCTTATAGTTGTGGCTGGAACAGAATATATGCTCAGTGAATTATCGTCGTCATCATCACCAATATGGATGGACCACTCTGAGAAAGCCTGCACTGTCGAAAGAATACTGGGCGGGGAGGCTGGAACGTTGAGCCAGGCCCCAGTCCCTCCTCCTGCCCAGTTGTCTCGCTTGCTGTTCAGGTCCTAGTGCAACTTCCTCTTCTGAATGTCCTTGGGACCTCAGTCCTTTTGACCACATTCCAGTCTGTCCCATTGCCTATTCTAGTACAGAATAGAATATTCTATTCTGTTTGTGTCACCTGCTTCTGTTTGTGTCCCAGTCTCTCTCTCTTTTTTTTTTTTAATTCAGTCTTCTTGGTATAGTTTGTCCTGGTTAGATGAGCAGTATGCCCTAGCTCTTGCCCAAATGAGGCTGCCACTTCATTATTATTTGAAATACCATGCCCAGGCTTGTAGACATGTTCTTGAATGATTGTGCAAGCTAAGCCTTCCTTGATTTGACCCCTACCTACTTGCTTGCTGAGACTGTTTTTGGCCACACTGCGTGGCATGTGGGGTCTTAGTTCTCCGACTAGGGATTGAATCCCTGCCTCTTGCACTGGAAGCACAGTCTTAAGCACTGGACCACCAGGGAAGTCCCTTGCTGAGACTTCTTAGATTATAACTTTTTGTTGAAGTACAACATACAGAAAAGAGCACAAATCATTAGTGTACAGTTGAATGAATTTTCATAAGATGATGAGTAACCAACATATTAAGAAACAGGATGTTACCAACATTCACAAAAGTCCCTTTTGCACCCTCTTCCAGCCACTCCTTCCAACTCTGTTTTGCCATGTTGAGCTAATTACGATCCTCATCCCTCCACCCCCAGTATACCATTCTTCCCCTACCCTCCTGCCTGTGTAATTGCTGTTCCCTTGGACTGCCAGGCCTCACCTACTCATTGTTTAAAACTCAGGTGTCATCTTCTCCTAATGGATTCTGAATACTTGCACTGTACTTTCCTCCCATATTTTGTCATTGTTTACTGGGAGCTCCCTCAGGACAGAAACTGTCTGAGTCATCAGTCTTCTGCACTCAGCACAGGCTTGGCATAGAACTGGCAGTCCAGAAACGTTTGCATATTGTATTGTTGTTGTTCTGTCTCTGAGTTGTGTCCGACTCTTTGTGACCCCATGGACTGCAGCACGCTAGCCTTCCTTGTCCTTTACTGTCTCTCAGAGTTTGCTCAAACTCATGTCTGTTGAGTCAGTGATGCCATCCAACCATCTCACTTTCTTCAGCCCTCTTCTCCTGCCCTCAGTCTTTCCCAGCATCAGGGTCTTTTCCAGTGAGTTGGCTCTTTGCATCAGGTGGCCAAAAGATTGTAGCTTCAGCATCAGTCCTTCCAATGAATATTCAGGGTTGATTTCCTTTAGGATTGACTGGTTTGATCTCCTGCCAGTCCAAAGGACTCTCAAGAGTGTCTAAAATATTTGAAGACACCTTTTATTTTTATCTTTCCTGACCCTGTCCCAAGCACATACCATCCTCCTGCCTTCCTAATTCACTCTTCTTGCCTCTTCTAGTTTTTTTAAAAAACCATGTCAGCCCTGTCTGAGTCTCTCGTGTGCCTCCACTCTCCCCCCTCACTGTTGCTCAGACTGTGCGTGTGCCCCATCCACACATGCCCTAGCCTCCCACACACCAGGCTCCTGACTATTGCAGGACCACGTTTCTGCCCCCAGACCAGAGGCCTCAGTCTTATAATAGTTTGCTCCACATCCTCTGTGCTGGCCGCCTGCCACAGGTCCTCAACTGCTATTCTGCAGGGTCTGTTTTATTTAAAAGTCAGAATCTATGGTAAGTGGCTTATGGCTTAGATGGTAAAGAATCTGCCTGTAATGCAGGAGACCTGGGTTCAATCCCTGGGTTGGGAAGATCCCCTAGAGAAGGGAATGGCAACCCACTCCAGTATTCTTGCCTGGAGAATTCTGTGGACAGAAGAGCCTGGAGGGCTACAGTCCATGGGATCGCAAGGAGTCAGATATGACTGAATGACTAACACTAGATGTTTCATTACTCTGTATTCTATACTTCATAAGTTTTCCTTTCTCAAGAACATTGGTCTCAATTAGACTTAAGGTGATCATTTCACAATATGTAGAAATATCAAATCATTATGTTGTACATCTAAAACTTATGTAATGTTATATGTCAATTAAATCTCAATTAAAAAAAAAAGGAAATTGATTTTCTCCTAAGATTTTAAAAAAAGTTTTCAGGGGAACTTCCTGGTGGTCCAATGATTAGGACTTTGCCCTTTCACTTTGGAGGGTGTGGGTTTGATCTCTGGTCCAGGAGCTAAAATCCCACAAGCTGCACAGTGCAGCCAAATAAAAACAAGATAATTACAAAAATAAAAAGGATTTCACATGTATCACTGAATGATATTCATTCATTCACCATGTGGGTGAGGTATTGTACTAAGATGCTAGAGATTCTAAGTTAAGAGAGGTTTATTGTCTTTGATTAACTCACAGACACATGAGAGAAAAATATTAGCAAATTATTAGAAGAGTGTCAGTACTGAATGAGAGTGTTGAATGAGTAAGAAAATGGGCACTGGAATCAGCTGAGTGATCCCATTACTTAACGTGATACATTATCTTTGTTTCTGTACCTTGGTTTCTTCACCTAAAGAGCTTTGACATACAGAGGATAGGTGCCTAGCCCCTAGTAAGTGATGGGTAAATGGTAGCTATACTTGACTGTCATTAGCATCTCTGCTTAGGCCTCATAGAGGAAGTAACATTTCAACTGGTCACTACAGGATGGGTCTGTACTAGAAGGAGGACAGAGAAGGACAGCTAAGAAATAGCCTGAGAATGGACACAGAAGAATGAAAGGGCATGATGTTTTTAGACACTGGGGAATGATCCAGTGTAGCTGAAGAACAGAGGATGTGTAGGGATGGTGAGAGATGAAGCTCGGGAAATAAGACCCAGATAGTGAAGGGTCTTTTTAAAAATTAATTAATTAATTATTTGGCTGAGCCAGGACTTAGTTGTGGTGCACAGGATCTTCTATCTTCATAGCTACATGTGGGATCTTTACTTGCAGCATGGGAACTTCTAGTTGGGGCATGTGGGATCTAGTTCTCTGACCAGGGATCAAACCCGGGCCCCCTGCATTAGGAGTATGGAGTCTTAGCCACGGGACCTCCAGGGAAGTTCTCGTTGAAGGGTCTTGTTTGCTGCTGTTTGGACATAATCTGATAGATGAAATAGAACCCTGAGAAGTCTTTTAAGAGGGGCTTGTCACAATCTAAACTGTCTTTTAGATGTTTCCTTCTGGTACTTCTGTACCAGGATGGATTGGATGGGAGGGAGGTGGGGAGACCCCTGAGAAGGAAGAAGAACCTGCTAAAAACTGGTGAGAGAAGATAAGAGTGCGAATTGCAGTGATGGCTATTCCAGAGGTGGGTCAGTGGGGCGTGGTGACTGGTGGTAAGATTGTGAGAGCAGGAGGGTTGAAGAAGAGCTGCAATGTCCAGAGAGCTGCTGATGCCGCATACTGGTAGAGGGACTAGCGGAAGGAACAGATTTTTCCTTCCTAATTATTTCATCAAAGGAGAAAGACTGCTTCTTCCTGATCTTGGAAGCAAGTATTCTAAAACTCACAAATCCATTCTTTAGCTTGGGGCAGTTTCTTCTCTATTGGGCCTTATAAATAGTTAGCTGCTCCAGACAAATAATTACTGATCTCGGGTGCTTAGGGCAGATGGTGGCTTTGTTTCTTTCACTCCCTGGAGTCTCTTGGGAGAGAGGGGGTGAAAGCCATGTGTTTGTTTTCACCACATTTGTAAGAATGAATGGAGTTGAAACATTACCCCTCCTCTGTTAACAGACCCTTGGGCCTCTTCTCACTCCCAGGGCCATTAATCTCTGTAGAAAACAGTGTTAAATTTAAAAGTTCTTGGGACTTCCTTGGTGCTCCAGTGGTTAAGAATACACCTTCCAGTGCAGGGGACACAGGTTCTATCCCTGATCAGGGAACTAAGATCCCATGTGCCGAGGGGCAACTAAGCCCATGCCACCGCAACTACTGAGCCGACAATGCTCTGCAGCTAGAGAGAAGCCTGTTTGCCACAATGAAAGATCCTGCATGCTGCAACTAAGACCTGACACAGCTAAATTTTTTTTTTTTCCCCAAAAGTTCATTCCAGCTTTTCCCCTTTCTTTGCTGGTTTCCCACAAAATATCATTCACCTTTTTGCCCTGGTCAAGGAATTCTGAGTCCCCCTAGCTGTTGGACTCCAGAATAGGACCTTGCCCACCACTACCATCTCCCTATCTTAGAATTGACCCAGTTCTGGTTCTAGCTGTGTGGGGGCCTCTGCTGGTAACATAGCTTGGCTGGGCACGATCTGTCCCTGCTCAGTCATAATTATAAGTACCGTGGATATAGGCCGTCATGCTGGCATTAGTCAACAATAGCCCATTCTGTTGGAGAAGGCAATGGCACCCCACTCCAGTACTCTTGCCTGGAAAATCCCATGGATGGAGGAGCCTGGTAGGCTGCAGTCCATGGGATCGGCTAAGAGTCGGACACAACTGAGCGACTTCACTTTGACTTTTCACTTTCATGCATTGGAGAAGGAAATGGCAACCCACTCCAGTATTCTTGCCTAGAGAATCCCAGGGATGGGGGAGCCTGGTGGGCTGCCGTCTATGGGGTCGCACAGAGTCAGACACAACTGAAGCGACTTAGCAGCAGCAGCAGCAGCCCATTCTATAGGGTTCTGTCCCTGGTCTTTTACTTCCAGCTTCCTCTTTTCTTTCCACTTTCTTTCAACGAGGAATTGTTTTCAGCTGGTGAATTTCATTGGCTTGAAGTGTGGAGCACCCAAAGTTATTTTCTCCATCACTCTCCAGTGAAGTAGTCGCTTTCATAACCCTCCCTCTTCCAAGGTGGCTCTCAGATGTTCCAAGTATAGATCTTCCTTGATTTATAATGAAGTTATGTCCCAGTAAACCCATCACAGGTTGAACATATCCTAAGTCAAAGCTACATTGAGTACACCTCACCTACTGAACATTGTAGCTTAGTTTAACCTAGCCTACCTTACATGTGCTCAGGACACCTACATGAGCCTACAGTTGGGTGGGCAAAATCATCCAACACAAAGCCTATTTTATAATAAAGTGTTGAATATTCATGCAATTTATTGAATCTGTGCTGAAAGTGAAAAGCAGAATAGTTGAATGGATGCAAGTGTGTTGATTGTTTAACCTCGAGATTGACTGGTTGACTGGGAGCTGCGGCTGCTGCTGCTCACCATCACTAGTCTGGGGAAAAATAATATTCAAAATTAGAAGTATGGTTTCTGCTGAATGTTTATCACTTTTGTACCATAAAAAAAAAACCGCAAGTCAAACCACTATGCGTAGACCACATTAGTGGGCAGAAAAGTCCTATGGAACAGCTCCTTCTGTTTATTTCTGGAGCTGAGTTGGGAGAGGGTAAAATTCCCTAGACTGAGTGGAGTGAATAGTTCCTTCTTTTATGAAACACCTTTGAGAGGATGTCTGTTTTCTTTTCAGTAAAAGTTGACCCCACACTAATAAGAGTGACCACGAGCAACATTATTTGATGAAATATTACCGTTATAGATACCAGCCTTGGACCATCATTTGATCTCTACTGATTTCTGGGCCACTCTCGAATCTCTGTGGTAAACTAGGTATCTCTAGCTTTGATTTTAGGGTACTCCTTTATCTTAAACCATCTGAAAGGCAATAGCTACTTGGTTTTTAAAAATATATATCAGTTTTTTCTTACATCCATCTAGTTTTTTTAAACTGAAGTATAATTGATTTACAATGTTGTAGTTTGTATCTGCTAATCTCAAAGTCCTAACTTAACCCTCTGTCATCCCTTTTCCCTCTTTGGTAACAGTAAGTTAGTTTTCTGTGTCTGTGTGTCTTTCTGTTTCATAAATAAGTTCATTCGTGTCATATTTTAGATTCCACATATAAATGATATCGTATGGTATTCATCTTTCTAACTTAGATGATCATCTCTTGGTCCATCCATGTTGCTGCAAATGGCGTTATTTCATTCTTATGGCTCAGTAGTATTCTGTTGAGTGTATATACCACATCTTCTTTCCTTATTTATCTGTTGGTGGACATTTAGGTTGTTTCAATGTCTTGTAAATAGTGCTGCTGTTAATATTGGAGTGCATGTATCTTTTTGAATTAGAGTTTTCTCCAGATACACACCCAGAAGTGGGATTTTTGGATTATATGGCAACTCTATTTTTAGCTTTTTAAGGAACCTCCATACATGTGTTTGTTGGTCATTTGTATGTCTTCTTTGGAGAAATATCTGTATAAGTCTTCTGCTCATTTTTTGATTGGTTTTTTTTTTTTGTTATTAAATTGTGTGAGCTGTTTATATATTTTGGAAATTAATCCCTTGTCAATTGTATCATTTAGAAATATTTTCTCCCAGTCCGTAGGTTGTCTTTTTGTTTTGTTTATGATTTCCTTTGCTGTACAAAAGCTTATAAATTTGATTAGGTTCTATTTGTTTATTTTTGCTTTCTTTTCTATTACCTTGGGAGACAAGATATCTGTTTTTTTTTCTGAATACAAAAACAAAGGATCCTTCTAGGAAGTTTAGAAAATACAGAGAAGCAAAAATGAAAAATCACCATAATCCAACCACCCAGAGGAAAACACTGAAATTTGTGGCCTAACCACTTAGGTTTTTTAAAAATATATTTATGTATATTTTTTAAAGAGGTTATAGCATGTATCTCTTTTATGATCTTCAATTAATAGAATGGTATAAGTATATCTCCATGTCATTGAAAATTCTTTATAACATCATATTTAGTAATTCCATAGTGGCCCATTTTATGCAGAGAATAGAGAATAGCGGCCCATTTTATGTAGAATATTAATAAAGATAAATATATTTTAATCTGAAAAAATAAAAAGCATATACAAAAGGAAAGGATATTATAAAAATAGTGATGGAGTGTTGCAACAATCAAAAGTATAGGTTTCAGGGACTTCCCTGGTGATTCAGTGGTTAGGGCTCTATGCTTCCACTGAGGGGGTCCAGGTTTGATCCCTGGTTGGGGAACAAAGGTCCTGCATGCTGCCCATTGCGACCCCCCAAAAAAGTATAGGTTTCACAGCTCTGAATCTCATAAGCAATAACTGTAAGCTTAATAAACTGTTTAGTTAAATAGGACATGGGTGTTAACAGACTAGATCTTTTTATTCATCTTTGGGCTGAAGTTTTGTAAAATCTTTCTGGGTCTGAAAATTTTACAAGAAATATACCTGTGGTGTTGTTAAAGGTAAGTGGTTTTGAGTTTCTTGGTTTCCTTTTATTAGAAATTAAGCCAAGAAGTTCTCACTCTTGTGAGTTTGCATACATCTTAGGCACCAAGGAGACATTTGACAGATTATTTGACAGCAGTTATTGGAAGTTTCTTGTTTGGGGGGACTGGTTGAATTGAATCCTAATCGATGTGCCTGGATTAGTCCATGTATTTATTTCTTTTTACAGGTAGTGCCCTCCTCAGTGCTATCTTTCTTGCCTTAGCAACGTACCAGTCTCTGTACCCACTCACCTTGTTTGTCCCAGGACTCCTCTATCTCCTCCAGGTAAGCACTTGCTGGTCAGAAGCCAACACTCAGGTGACCTTTAATACACAGCATGGTCCTTGCTTAGGGGAAAGAAGGGCATGGCACAATAAAGGCTGTGGGACTGCGTCCCCAGTTCACATTTGCTTGCTTCTCCTTGAAAACACAAAGAAACTTGACTAACTTTAAACAAAGTGAACCCTTGGGTAGCCATTTCCTTCTCCAGGGGATCTTCCTGATCCAGGGATCGAACCCAGGTCTCCTGCATTGCAGGCAGGTTCTTTATCTGAGCTACCAGGGAACCCCCAATGATCATTATGTTCTAATTATACATATCATTGCAAATGTATCAGTGCATTTCATTTTTATGTTTGTAATTGGGATCCTTGCATTCTTTTTTTTTTTTTTTGCCTAATATTCACAGATCCTTCTCTGAGCCCATTTCTTTAACTTTTTTTTTGTATAACAACACTGCCTTTGTAAGGTTCTTATGAATTTAATGTTGTGCGTGTACCTGATGCAATGCCTGGACCATAGTGGGAGATCAGTAGTTTAGTTGAAGAATGCAAACTGCTAATATTTACTGAGAACTTACTACTTGTTGGTCACTATGCTGAGCACTCTCCAGGCTTCATCTCATTTCAACCACAGAAGAACTTTAACAGGTCGGTCATATTATAAGCTGTGTATTAATCTACTAGTAATGATATTAGACACATACATTGCAGCTAGAATGTATGGCAGTTTAATCACTTGCCTGAGGTCACATGGCCAGCAAGTGACTGCTGAGATGTGAGCTTGGGCAGAGCCTGCTCTTAAGCATCTGTCTTTTCTACTCAAGTAAGAATATACACATCTCCTCAAGAGCAAGTAGCTGCTTACAGGTCCTGCATGGTTCCAAATCCATTCTTAGAAGGAAACATTTCATGAAAGGGTATGGAGGGCAATGCCATGATTCAAACCAAGAAATGTCTGTTTTCAGAACCCTTGTTCTTAATTATAAAATTTCTGTGCAACTGTTGCTGAAACTGAGTGTGTACCTCTGTTTACTGAAATAGGCCATGTGTGCTTGTCCTTTTAAGTGACTTCCTCATGTATCTTTTGGCTGATGTGTACAGTGGCACATGGTTAGCTTAGTCTTTCTCCTATTTGGGGAATTTGAGAGCTGCCCTAGTTGTCACTAATATAAGTAGTATAGACATTTAATTTCCTTAAGGTGTGTTCTTCCAGCTAAATTTTTAGCACCAAAAGTGTGAGAAATTTTATAGTTTTTTTATGCAAGACCACACTGCTCACCAGAAATCTGGAGCCAATCTGTGGGGCCACCATCAGCGTCTAAAGTGAACCACTTCCTCCCAGGCCACCAGCACTGGCTTTTCAAATTTGATTTATGATTGTTAGTTTAATAGCTATATCATCATCCTGTGAAGTTATTTTACTTTGACTTGCTTTCTAGCTTCTTGTAGAAAGCAGACATCTTACATAACAGTATGTTGTTGGTTATTTCCTTTCTTGCTTCATATTTACAGTTTATTCTTTAGAAGATCTGAGCACCACAAAGAATGCATTGCAACCAGAATTTCTGTACAACTATTTATCAAATTAATACTATAAAAGTATATTTACTGACACACATGAACTGACCAAAAAATTTTAAGTGGCTTGTTAAGCCAAATACTAAATACTATGTTACGTAAAATAGCTCTTATTTAAAACTTAAGGAAATTCTGTCCTGACAACAGTGGACAGTGTGGCTGAGTCATGGAGTCTAGCTACTCAAGTGGTCACTTTGTTCAGCTCCTCCCTCCACAAATATGGACTGAGCATCCGGAGTCAGTATGCTAGACACTCTGGGAGACTCTGCAGATAAAAAGCCTTTAATAAAGGTTGCTGAGCAGGAAGTCCTAAAGGAAGACAGCTCTGGCAGCAGCCTGGGTTGGATTGGAGTGAGGAGGAGCTGAGGTTGGGAAGAGTTTGGCCATCGTATTAGGTCGAGTCAGAGGACTTGACTAGGGGCCCAGATCAGTGTCACGGGAAATGGAGAGATGAGGGACTAGATGCAGAATTCTAGGAGGTAGAATTGGCTGTGTGGCAGCTCTGTATATGTGGTGAACAGGACTGGAAAGAGTGAGATAAACTACAGGACCCATTTATGTAGAAATTACACATACTATATTTATGTGTTTTTATCTAAGTGTATGAAGTGGCCTTGAAAGGCAGTAGGGCCTTGTGAGGCACAGTAGTACATTTGGAAAATCAATCCAATGACATCCGGGAAATAAACCCACTTGTTTAAATATGAGGAAGGGTGGGAACCATAAGCAGCCCAGGATAAGGCAGGTCCAGGACAGCCTGGGATGCCTCAAGTGAGTTGAGTTCCTGTGGATCACTGTGTTTAGGCTACATACTGAATGGCCACCTAGTGGGGAGCTGTAGCAAAGCTGTAAGCATCATATGGGTAGTTAGACCTGATAGTCTTAAAAATCCTTTCATCCCCCTAATTGAATTGGATTTGATAACCACAGGAAAATGATACATCTGCTCTTGAGGTTATATTTTTCTAGAGTTTTTAAAGCCCTCTATAGACACATACATCCATCTAGGAGAGATTATGTCATTTATGTGAGAGCACAGGCTCGACTGGTACATCTTAATGGATGGAGAGCAAAATAGTATTGAAGACTAATGGGGAACTTCCTTTGGTGGTCCAGTGGTTAAGACTTTACACTTCCAATGCAGGGGACCCAGGTTCAGTCCCTCATCAGGGAACTAGATCCCACACGCTGCAACTAAGATCCATGCAGCCAAATAAATAAAAATAATATTATTTATTTATTTTTAATTGGAGGATAATTGCTTTGCAATGTTGTGTTGGTTTCTGCCATGCATCGACATGAATCAGCCATCGGTATACACATGTCTCTTCCCTCTTGAACCTCTCTCCCATCTCCCACCTGATCCTACCCCCTCTTGATTGTCACAGAGCAAGGGTTTGAGCTCCCTGCATTATACAGCAAATTCCCACTGGCTGTCTATTTTACATATGGTAATGTATATGTTACCAAATACAGGCTCTTGGTTCATCCACCTCACTGGAACTGACTCAAATCTATTCATTTTTATGGCTGGGTAATATTCCATTGTATATATGTACCACAACTTCTTTATCCATTCATTCGATGATGGACATCTAGGTTGCTTTCATGGCCTGGCTATTGTAAATAGTACTACAGTGAACACTGGGGTACATGTGTCTTTAAGAATGGTTTTCTCAGGGTATATGCCCAGTACTGGGATTGCTGGGTCATATGATAGTTTTATTTCTAGTTTCTTTAAAGAACTCTCCATACTGTTCTCCATAGTGACTCTTATCAATTTACATTCCCACCAGCAGTGCAAGAGGATTCCCTTTTCTCCACATCCTCTCCAGCATTTATTGTTTGTAGATGTTTTGATGATGGCCATTCTGACCGGTGTGAGGTCATGGTCATCATTGTAGTTTTGATTTGCATTGCTCTAATAGTGAGCAGTGTTGAGCACCTTTTCATGTGTTGATCAGCCATCTGTACATCTTCTTTGAGGAGATGTCTGTTTAGGTCTTCTGCCCAGTTTTTGATTGAGTTGTTTGTTTTAATAATAATTTTTAAAATGTGACTAAATTTATTATATTCTGAGTATCAAAAGAATAATTACTGCAAGTAATTGTAAAACACTGAAGAAAAGTCTCTGTGTCTATAGTGATGCTCAGAAAAGGGGGGAAGAGAGAAAAATGCACATGCCATCATTAAATATGGCTCTTTTATCAATTTTTTTTACTCTGAAAATCAGTACTTAGAAGAAAAAAACTAAGCAATTACCCTTTCTTCTTAAAATGAGCTATAATTCTTCCCTAGTTAATGAAGGAAAGTTCTTTACAGAAAACTGCCAGCTTATAACTGCAGAAGGAAGGCTAGAATGGGTAATCATCAGTGAAATGATTAAATCTAGCAAAGATCATCATTGGATGCTAAAATCATTAGATGAAAGATTTTTTGGAGAACAGAGTATTTGCATCCTCATGGTGCCATAATAGTACCCCCTCCTACCTCTAAATTATTGGCTAAAAGCAAAGGGAAAATTGAATCTTTACAAAGGAGTGCTGTGGCAGTCACCACCTTAACCAGGTAATCCAGCTCAGTATCACTTATGGTGAAATGCCTTGACATGATGTGCTTCATGATGTCATCAGTTCAGAGCACACAGCATCACCTCCAAGGTATTTTTACCCAGAATGTTTACTTCGATTAAGCCTTTAGATATGACTTCTGATTTTTAGGAAGTACAAGAGCAGAAAAGCGAAAGAAAGCGAAGTCGCTCAGTCGTGTCCGACTCTGCGACCCCATGGACTGTAGCCTACCAGGCTCCTCAGTCCATGGAATTTTCCAGGCAAGAGTACTGGAGTGGGTTGCCATTTCCTTCTCCAGGGGATCTTCCTGACCCAGGGATCGAACCCGGGTCTCCCACATTGCAGGCAGATGCTTTACCGTCTGAGCCACAAGAGCAGAAGCACAAGTTAAATGATACTATCATTTAAACAATGGAAGGAAATACTCGACCAACCAAAATATAGGACAATCAAAATATAGAGATATAGACAGCTGGTCTACATCTCTTCAAAAAGTCAATGTCATAAAAAAGAAAAAGTGAAGGGACTGTTCTAGATGAAAGAGACAGTAATTGACTGAAATGGGTGAGTCTTGATTGAACTCTGGTTTGGAAAAAATAGTTATAAAAGATGTTTGGAGGATATTCAGAATATTTTTGAAGATAGATATTAGATGATTATAGGAAATTGTTGATTTCTTGGATTGAGAAGAGTATTATAGTATATAGGAGCATGTCCTTATTTTTAGAAGCTATATGCAGGAATATTTGGGGGAGAAATGTCATGTGTAGGAAATTCATACACACAGAAAAGTTTATATATAGCAGGGTATTAATATTTAATCTAGATGACAGCCATCTGGTTGATTATTGTATTATTTTTTCAACTTTTCTATGTGAGAATTTTATAATGCAAAGGAGAGACATTAGAATACAGGCTCTGAAGTTGGCTTGGCTTGGCTTCTGATAAGCTCTGTGACCCTGGGAAGTGACTACTTAACTTCTGTATGTCTCAGTTTCCTCGTCTGTAAAATGCAGATAATACAGTAGTAGCTACTGCAAAGGGTTAATACATGTCTAGTATGTAGAACAGAGTATGACATGAGTTCAATAGATATTAGTTATGGTTATTAGTATTTAAATGTTCTTAAAAAGGACATGGTCACCAGTGTGGAGATATGTGAGGTGATAGGGAGAAGAGAGGGCTTCCCTGGTAGCTCAGGAATCTGCCTGCAATGCAGGAGACCCCAGTTTGATTCCTGGGTCGGGAAGATCCCCTGGAGAAAGGATAGGCCACCCACTGCAGTATTCTTGGGCTTCCCTGGTGGCTCAGACAGTAAGAATCCACCTGCAATGAGGGAGACCTGGGTTCGATCCCTGGGTTGGGAGGATCCCCTGGAGGAGTGGGCAACCCACTCCAGTATTCTTGCCTAGAGAATCCCCACGGGCAGAGGAGCATGGCAGGCTACAGTCTATGGGGTCGCAAGGAGTCAGACATGATTGAGCGACTAAGCACAGCACAGGGAGAGGAGAAAATAATTCATTTTTTAGAGTCAAAAGAACTATAAGCATTAGTTTGAAATTACACCTTTGACACTGCAGATCTGCCTCCATCCTGCTGGTCGTATTTCTAGAGGGTACAAGAGGCAGGTGGTGGACATGCTCATGTCTGATCAGCGCCAGAGGCAAAGCTGTTTTTCCCTTTCCTACATGAGATGCAGAGAGGCTTCATGATCAAAGGCAGGGGATGCTGCAGCTGGCTCCCTGGTGAGTCACTTCTGAGAATGGTAGTTTGAGCCCATCTGGTCCCTTCCCCCAACTTTACTCTTCTCTGACCTTGGCTTAGGGCCTAGTTTCCAAATTAGAGAAAAGCTTAAAATGTTATGCTCTGATCACATGCAGAAGAAAACAGCCCTAGAGCGCCCAGGACCAAGAGGCTGCAGTGAAGGATGGGCCAAGTGCACAGGACCTCAAGGCTGAAGCTGTGAAGCCGACAGAGGGAGGTTCCTGGTGCAGTCAGGAAAGTTTCTATTCCCTTCCTTCTTTTTGCTTGGGATTCCTTAGAGCGTTTGAGGTCCTTATTTTCTTTGAAAGGGTATAACAGAAACCAGGGTGAAATAACCTTCTGAGTGTTCTTATGGTTTTTGCTTTAATCTGATCTGACCCCTGGAGGCAGAAATGGCAACCCCACTCCAGTATTCTTGCTTGAAAAATCCCATGGACAGAGGATCCTGGCGGGCTACAGTTCATGGAGATGCAAAGAGTTGGACACGACAGAGCCACTGAGCATGCACGCATGCAATCTGACCTCTCTTGTCTTTGAAAAATTAACCCTGTGATTTCTGTATTTCTGGAGCTTGGAGCAGATCACGTGGCACTGGCTTGTACTAAAGAAGCCAAATCCAACCAGGTCTTTCTTGATAACAGGGCACTTCCCCAGGATTTCTGCAGGGCCTTGTTTTGAATTTTCGCCTCTTACTCCTCCTTTCCCAGCCAGTTTCTGTTCATTCTCCTGCTTCCAGGAGAGTGACCAAGGTAGAGGTGGCAGTGTTCTTAGCTTCCTTTCTTTTTGGAACAGGTGAAAATGAGGGTAAGGGGTTGATCATGCATTTGCAATAAACTTTTTTACCAGTTCTATTGCCTCAAATATACCTAATCATGTAAAATATATCTTCTGGGTCTCAGCCTGAGATTTCAATAGCTTAGATATAAAGACTTTTGTTAGATTTCAGTTCTCTTTGAGAGTTTTGTTTTTTCTGATTACTGATTTTTTCCTTTTTTCACCATGTCCTAGAAAGAAAATAGTTTCTGTATAGAAAAATGCCTTTCTCCCTGTACTTTAGAGAGTTAATGGGGAGGGCAATAATTATACATTTCTCCCCTTCCTTATTATAGTTTGGCTTTTCCTGAAGCAATCTGAGAATTCTCTTACTTCTCTAAATATTTTTACGTGTTAGCAACGGTGTGACTTCTGGGATATAATGACACACTGGTTTAATTTTTCAGGTTAAAGGTACACATAGCCCATGGACCACATCTGTCCCACAGATGTGTTTTATGTAACCTTAGTGTTTAATTCGATTATTCGTTGTCATTATTTTTAAAATTCATGTTAAAATGTATATTTCTGGCTTCTTTTGAAAAATTGGAAGATCTGGCTTTTAGTTTAGCGCCTTAGTTTTCCACAGTCCATATGCTTCATCTCTGTTACACTTCACTCATTTGTTACATGCCTGGCTTCTCTAGGTATTTGAGTATGTGTGTTTATATTCACTGAAAGATCTAGAAACAATGACCAACCCAGTATCAGTGATTATCCTTGACGCTCAGATTGTAATCTTTACTATTTTTAGCCCCTGAAAGAAACTAGGGTTTCTTAGAGTAATGGCTGACTTTAGGTTGAGGGCAGGAAGTGTGCAGGATAATCCTGGAACACTGTGTTATCAGAAAACAAGGGAACTGCCAAAGACTCTTGTGGAATCTAAAAAAATAGTACAAATAAATGTATATGCAAAACAGAAACAGACCCACAGATAACAGAAGACAAACTTGAGGTTACTAAAGGGGTAGAGGGAAGTGGGGAGGGACAAATTAAGGGCATGAGATTAACAGATGTGAACTACTACATTTAAAATAGATAAGCAATAAAGATATACTGTATAGCACAGGGACTTATACTTAATATCTTGTAATAACCTATAGTGGAATGTAATCTGCAGGAATACTGAATCACTATGATGTACACCTAAAACCAGCACAATATTGTAAATAACTGTACTTAAATTTAAAAATCTGATACAAATGTTTTTTTAATGAGCAAGGTTAAAGTATAAAAGCATGCATATTTAGATGGAAAGCTGTTAAGAAATACAAGGAAGTGAGTACTATAAAAACCAGGAAAAATTGTTACTTTGAGGGAAGAGGGGATTCTGGTTGGGACAGGGCACAGAGAGAAACTTAGGGAGTGACATGAAGTCTCTGTCTCTCTCGACCTCATGAACGTTTGCTTGATAATCATTCACTAAGTTTTATATTGGTTTTATGTATTTTGTATTTTACTTTTACAGTGAAAAGTTTTAAAAAGTTGATGAGAATGTTTAGGTCATCACCCTTTCAACCCTTCCTACTTACGTACTTTTCACTTTAAGGTAGCATTTGCTACTGAGCAAGATAGGTGAGCAAAAGGAATGCTCATTTGTTCACTGAGAAATTTGTAGTGTGGACCTCTAGATTAAGTTTGGCTGGAGTATTTATAAATAACAAGCTATCAAAGGATTGCCTGAGTTTCTTTTTTCAAAAATTTTAGGTATGCCTTGCTTTAATGTAACAGAAGTAGTTCTAAAAGATGACTTAATCTTTAAGCAAGGCAAGTTTTTATAAATAGACTCGGTAAATATTCCACATTATATTTTCAGAGCTCTGTTCACTAAAGCAAACCCGATTCCAAGACCAAGTCTTAAAAATTATACCTAAAATTTAATACACATAATCACAGATTTGCCAGGGGCAAGGAGGGGATCATTTCCTACTCCTAACAACAATAGCACTTTAGGTCCAATAAAGCACTGAGAATATGGTAGCAAGCAAAAAAAGGAAAGAATTTATTACCTTAAGGGTCTAAAGTTACTAACACCAAGGCCACTACTTATTTTTTCTACATACCCACTATTAATTAATACATATTCAAGGATACAATTCAGGGGATGTGAAAACTTGGCAACAAACATTGACTCATCAGTGAAATCCTTTACTAGTTTATTCTGACAGTTTCTAACTCTCTGAGAGGCTCTAAGCTATTTGAATATCTTAAGCTTCCCGTGCCTCTCGAGGCTGGGAGACTGTAAACAATCGTATGCATAGCTGCAGGAGTCCGGGTAAACTTGTCAGGCGAGTTAGAGAGCCATCAGAGGGGTTTGGATTTAAACACTCCTAATTGCCCAGGAACTTTATTAATTGGAGCTGTAAGTTAACTCTTTGACAGAGAGAGCGAGATGGTGGTAGGGGACAGCCCCCAGTAAAGTCAGAGGTGAGAGCACAAAGCAATAAAGTAGGCAGACTCTGGTTTTTTGGGGGGTAGATGCTCGAGAATATCCGGGCGGACTCCTGAGGCTCGATCCCGCCTTTGCGTATGCCGAGCCTCCTTCCTCATGACCTTTGTCACGAGTGGAATGCCTCACCGGCTCCCGGCACCAAGTCTTAAAAATTATACCTAAAATTTAATACACATAATCACAGATTTGCCAGGGGCAAGGAGGGGATCATTTCCTACTCCTAACAACAATAGCACTTTAGGTCCAATAAAGCACTGAGAATATGATAGCAAGCAAAAACTGGGAGGCTCTCACGGGATTCGCCAAGTTAGAAAAGCCTCATATGTTGGGTATATGCTTCAGAGGTCTACAAAGAGACCACTTTGAACAGTCTACCTGATTCAGTTCTTCATGGCATTCTCACTTCCCAGCTTATTTCTTTTTAAATGTCATTTAGCAGGTAGGAAGGGTTTTTGTTTGTTTTGTTTTGTTTTTCTTCCATGGGTTGTGGTTTCTTCCCTCCCTCCCTTTCTTCCTTCTAGGCTAGATGGCAGTATTTTTCAGGAAGAAGAGAAGATAAAAATTATCAAAGGCAGGTAGAAGTCTAGAAGGGAACTCAGAACCTAGGCGGCTTACTCTTTAAATGTGTCTATGAATGCCTCTTCTTTGTTGAATTATTTTCCATCCCCAGAAATGTACTATTTTCTGAAAACTTTGTTCTTTTGGTGCAGCATTGTCAATAGAACCTTTTGTGATGATGAATATATTGTATATCTGTATACTGTCGACATAGTAGTCAGGAGCCTCATGTGGCAGTTGAACACCTGCAGTGTGCTAGTGAGACTGAGAAACTGAATTTTTAATTTTAATTAATTTCCATTAATTTAAATTTAAATAATCACATGTGACTAGGAGACAGCACAGTTTGAAGGTAAGAGTAACCCAGTGGTTAGGACTCTGAGTTCCCATTGCAGGGGACACAGGGATTTGATACCTGGCAGGGGTGGGGGACTAATATCCAAAATATCATGTATGAAACGAGATGCCAGTCCAGGTTCAATGCACGATACTGGATGCATGGGGCTAGAGCACTGGGACGACCCAGAGGGATGGTATGGGGAGGGAGGAGGGAGGAGGGTTCAGGATGGGAAACACATGTATACCTGTGGTGGATTCATTTTGATATTTGGCAAAACTAATACAATTATGTAAAGTTTAAAAATAAAACAAAAAAAAAAAAAGAGGAGCGCTAAGTATGTGCAAGCTTAGAGAGCAGCCATAGGGTTGATCCGTTTCCTTTCCTCTCATGTTTGTTAACACTAATGTTATCTCTGTTCTCTTGACTGACTTCCCACTCTCCTTAAAGTCATTACCATGGAGTTATATATAATGTCTTTATAACTTGTCTTAAAATACTTGTGCATAGGCCATCTGACATTATACATGTGCCAGTTAGTTTCAGCCTCAACTTTAGGGGCAGTGAGTTACTTTGAAGAAGCATCCATGCACTGTGGTACTCAACTAGCTTTGCATCAGAAAGGCCGTGCTCCACAAGTGGCTGCCATCCCTGCTTCCATAGCTTGAGCTGCACCTTCGCTGACTACGGCACAGTTAATGTCAGAGCAGATTGGATTTTTGTTGGTGAGATTAGTTGAATATCAGAAGTAGGCACTCATAGGTGAAATCGAAATATTCAAAAGAAGTGGAATGAACTAAAACATTTTAGATACTTCCTATATTTGCATGAGGAGGAAATAAGAATCTAGGAAAATCTGTAACTTCTTCCATTGGAGATGGTGCCTGAGGCTTAGTTCCTAACTGATCCTGTGTCTAGCTTTCTCTAGGTAACATTTCTGGTTACCTAATGCGACCCTAAGGGCAACAGAAGCTTATCTCTGGGATATTGTCACTTCTGCCTTGAGTGAACCTTCCTTGCAAGTGGTGATTGCAACAACTGATAGGGGAGAGAGCTGGGACTTAATCAGCCTTCTGCAGTGGTTTGTGTAAACTGTTGTGTGCTTGCTTGCTAATGGATATTTGTTTAATAAATGTTGCTAAGGGTGCCAGAATCTAGACTGAAACTTGCTTTCTTTGTGGTAAGATCCTAGAGGAGGAGCTAACCCTTACACATCTGAAACTTTTTTCAAGGCAACTGTCAAGAACCTATGAGTAATAACCAAAATGGCCGCTGAATTGCATGCTTGAAGTAGTTAAACGTGTAGCACCATATGTTTAAGGTATACAGTACAGAGATTGAATCGCATACGTCATGAAATGATTACCATAATACGTTTAGTAAACATCATCATCTCATACAGATACAAAAGAAAAAAATTTTTTTCCCTTGTGATGAGAACTTTTAGGATTTACTCCCTTAACAACTTTATTATACAACATCCAGCAGTGTTAATTATATTTATCGTGTTGTACATTACATCCCTAGGACTTATTTATCTTATAACCGGAAGTTTGTACCTTTGACTATCTTCATCCAGTTCTCCCTTCCCTATTCCCCACTCTGGTGACCACAAATCTGATCTCTTTTGCTATGAGTTTGTTTTTTGTTTGTTTTTGAAGTATAATTGACCTACAACACTATGTTAGTCCCTGGCCCACAGCATAGTGTTTCAATATTTCTATACATTACAAAATGATTATCATGGCCGTTTGTTTGTTAGCTGTATACCCTGCTAACTTCACTGAATTATCTTATTGTTTGTTATTTTTATCATGAGTAGTTGTTGCATGTATCTAGATACTGATCTTAGTTATTTAAGCTGTTTGTGATACACTATCAATAGCTTTCGTTATCTTAACTAACCTTACATTTTTGTAATAAACCCAACCTAGTACTCTTGCCTGGAAAATCCCATGGATGGAGGAGCCTGGTAGGCTGCAGTCCATGGGGTCGCTAAGAGTCGGACACGACTGAGAGACTTCACTTTCACTTTTCCCTTTCATGCATTGGAGGAGGAAATGGCAACCCACTCCAGTGTTCTTGCCTGGAGAATCCCAGGGACGGCGGGGCCTTGTGGGCTGCCGTCTGTGGGGTCGCACAGAGTCGGACACGACTGAAGCGACTTAGCAGCAGCAGCAGCAGTCATAATACAACGTTATGGTAATCGTTTTCTTATATTGCTGAATTAGACAATATTGCACCTAGCATTTTTGCTTTTGTGTTGGTAGTTGATTTTAGTAGCAAGGTTATATTTGCTGTGAAAATGTTAATGTAAGATTAGAATCACCTGCTTCTTGAATGTTGGTAGAATTTTCCTGTAAAACTGGCTTGGCCTGCTCTTTTTTTTTTAATGGGAAAAAATTTCATTGCTAATCCATTTTCTTAAATGGTTATGCTGCTGTTATTCTTTACGGCATCTTCACCAGGAGTAGATTCAGTCTCGAGAAACCACTTTCTTTGCTCATCCATGAGAAACAGCTCCTCATCTGATCAAGTTTTATCATGAGATTGCAGCAGTTCAGTCTCATCTTCAGGCTCCACTTCTAGTTGTCTTGCTATTTCTACCACCTCTGCAGTTACTTTCTCTACTGAAGACCTGAAGGCCTCTAAGTCCTCCATGAGGGTTGGAGTCAGCTTCTTCCAGACTCCTATCAATTTTAATATTTTGACCTCCCCATGAATCTTGAATATTCTTACTGATCTAGAATCCTTTCCAGATGGTTTTCAATTCACTTTGCCCAGATCCAAAAGAGAAGTCACTATCTGTGGCAGTTATAGACTTACAAAATGTTTTTCTTTTTTTAAAAGTAATTTTAGTTACTTATTTTAATTTTTGGCTAAGCTGGGTCTTCATTGCTATGTGGATATTTCTCTAGTTGCAGCTAGCGGATCTCTCTCTAATTGCGGTACTCAGGCTTCTTACTGGGCGCTCAGGCTTCTTCTCTTCTCTTCACCTAGAGCCTGCAGAGCACAGGCTCTGCATGGCATGTGGCATCTTTCCCGACCAGAGATTGAACCCATGTGTCTCCTGCATTGGCAGGCAGATTCTTTGCCACTGAGTCACCAGGGAAGCCCCCAAAATGTATTTCTTATATAATAAGATTTGAAAGTTGAAATGACTCCTTGATCCATGGGATGCAAAATGAATGTGTGGTGAAAGTGAAAGTCACTCAGTCGTGTCCAGCTCTTTGCGACCCATGGACTATACAGTCCAAGAAATTCTCCAGGCCAGAATACTGGAGTGGGTAGCCATTCCCTTCTCCAGGGGATCTTTCCAACCCAGGTCTCCCACATTGCGGGCAGATTCTTTACTGGCTGAGCCACGAGGGAAGCCCAAGGATACTGGAGTGAGTAGCCTATCCCTTCTCCAGTGGATCTTCCCAACCCAGGAATCGAACCGGGATCTCCTGCATTGCAGGCAGATTCTTTACCAACTACCAGGAAAGCCCCATGCATGTGTGTTAGCAGGTATGAAAAGAACATTAATCTCATTGTTCATCTCCATCAGAGCTCTTGGATGACCAGGTACATTGTCAATGAGCAGTAATATTTTGAAAGGAAACCCTTTTTTTTTTTTTCAGAGCAATAGGTCTCAACATTTTAAGTAGGCTTAAAATATTCAGTAAACCATGTTGTAGAGATGTGCTGTCATCCAGTCTTTGTGTTTCCATTAGTAGAAAGAGTGTTTGCAAAGTCAATTTAGAATCATTTTTAAGGGCCCTAGGATTTGAGGAATGGTAGATGAACATTGGCTTCAACTTAGTCACCAGCTGCATTGGCCCCTAATAAGAGAGCTGGCCTGATCTTTGAAGCTTTGGAGCCAGGCATTGACTTCTCCTCTCTGAATGTCCTAGATGGCATCTTCCTGCAGTGTAAGTCTGTTTCGTCTACGTTGAAAATCTGTTGTTCAGTGTAGCCACCTTCGTTAATTCTCTTAGGTAGATCTTCTGGATGACTTGTTGGAACTTCTACATCAACACTTATGGCTTCACCTTGCACTTCTGTGTTACAGAGATGGACTTCTTTTCTTAAACTTCATGAACCAATCTCTGCTAGCTTCAAACTTTTCTTCTACAGGTTTGACTCCTCTCTAAGCCTTCATAGGATTAAAGAGAGTTGGGCCTTGCTCTGGATAACACTTTGGCTTAAGGCAATGTTGTGGCTGGTCTCCACATCAGCAGTAAGGCTGTTTTGCATTCTTATAATTCATGTATTCACTGGAGTAGTGCTTTTCATTCCTTTCAAGAACTGTACCTTTGGATACACAGCTTGGCTAACTGTTCGGTGCAAAAGGCCTAGCTTTCACCCTATCCCAGCTTTTGATGTACCTTCCTTAATTATTTGTCCCTTTTGATTGTGGCTCAGCTGGTAAAGAATCCGCCTGCAGTGCAAGAGACCTGGGTTCAATCCCTGGGTTGGGAAGATCCCATGGAGAAGGGAAAGGCTACCCATTTCAGTATTCTGGCCTAGAGAATTCCATGGACTATACAGTCCATGGATTGCAAAGAGTTGGACAAGACTGAGCAACTTTCACTTTTGATTTTAAGTAAGAAACCTGCAGTGCTTCCTTTGACTTGAACACTTAAAGGCCATCGTAGGGTTATTAGTTGGCTTAATTTTGATATTATTATGTCTCAGGGGAATAGGGAGGCCTGAGAAGAGGGAGAGAAGCGGGAACAGTTGGTGAGCGGAGCAATCAGAATACACACAACGTTTATCAGTTAAGTTAGCCTCTTGTATGAGTGTGTAGTTCATTGTTCACCTCGACAATTACAATAGTAACATCAAAGACCCCTGATCACAGATCTCTATAACAAACATAATAATGATGAAAAAGTTTGAAATTTTGCAAGAATTGCCGAATGTGACACAGAGACACAAAGTGAGCAAATGCTTTTGGATAAATGGTGCCCATAGGGTTGCCACAGACCTTCAGTTTGTGATAAACAGTATCTGTGAAATCTATGAAGTGCAGTAAGCCAAAGCACAATAAAGAAAATGAAGTATGCCTGTGTCGTAACTTTGTTTTCTGTTTCCACAGATTCTACTCTTACCTTTATTATTTCCTTCCTTCTTTTGAAGTTTATTCTGTTCTTTTTATAAAATCTTAAAATGGATGTTTGTTTATTTTCAGCCTTGTATTCAATAAGTTTATATGGGGATTTCCCTGGTGGTCCAGTGGCTAGGACTTCATGCTTCCACTGCAGGGGGACACAGGTTCAATCCCTGGTCAGGGAACTGAGATCTTATAAGCCACGCTGTGCAACCACACACACACACACAAAGTTTATATGGTTGTGTTTCCCTCAGAGTACTGTTTTACCTACATAAGATATTTTCATAACCATTAATTTCTAATATCAAAGCTTTCTATTATCATTCCTTCTTTGACTCCTGAGTTATTTACAAAAGTGTTTAAAATTTTCCTAATGTGTTTTTAGATTACCTTTTTATTAATGATTTTGACCAGTTACATTATGGTCAGAGAATGGGATCTGTATGGTATAGATTCTTTATTTAAAGTTTGTTGATATTGCTTTGGGGCCTGATTAAGCTATGTGGTCTTTTTTTTTAGCTGTGTCAGGTCTTAGTTGCGGCATGTGGGGCATTTGTTGTGCTGTGCAGGATCTTCCATTGCCGCACATGGACTCTCTAGTTGTGCCTCACAGGCCCAGTAGTTGCAGTACTTGGGCTTAGATGCTCTGTGGCGTGTGGAATCTTAGCTCTGTGACCAGGGATTGAACCCGCATCCCCTGCATTGCAAGGTGGATTCTTAACCACTGGACCACCAGGGAAGTCCTTGTGGTCAGTTTTTACTAATCCCCCAAAATGTTTTATGGGCAATGGCACCCCACTCCAGTACTCTTGCCTAGAAAATCTCATGGATGGAGGAACCTGGTAGGCTGCAGTCCATGGGGTCTCTAAGAGTCGGACACGACTGAGCGACTTCACTTTGACTTTTCACTTTTATACATTGGAGGAGGAAATGGCAACCCACTCCACTGTTCTTGCCTGGAGAATCCCAGGGGCAGGGGAGCCTGGTGGGCTGCCGTCTATGGGGTCGCACAGAGTCGGACACAACTGAAGCGACTTAGCAGCAGCAACAGCAAAATATTTTAAATGAATGTGAATTCTCTAAGCACGTTGTTTTATATAAATGTATTTTTTTAATACCTCTTTGTTTATTTGGATTTTTAATGTCCATCAGCAATATTTTATAGTTTATATATTACATATTTTATAGTGTGCATACCTTGTACTTAATATTTGTTAATTTTATTTTTAAGTATTTTTTCTCTTTTACACTATAGTGAATGGAATTGTCTGCTTAATTTCAATTTTGAATTGCTCGTTAAAGTATATAGAAATGCAGTTGATCTGGGTATACTAATCTGTTAGTATGGGATGTTACATTAATTGATTTTTCAGGTGTTAAATCAACTGTGGTGGACATAATCTTAATGTGGCCTCCATGATCTCTACATACTAATGTTAATCACAATCCCTTTGAGTATGAACAAAACCAGTGACTTGCTTCTGATAAATAGAATACTGTAAATATGACTCAATGTAAGGAATTATAAATTTGTTTTGTAAGATCTTAGGTGAACAAGTTCATGAAGTATGCTATTCATATTTCTATTTCATTATGATTTTTGTCTATTAGATCTACCAGTTATCCGCTGATGGTGGATTTGTGTATTTTTCCTCTGTAACTCTGTCCATGTTTGTTCTATATATTTTGAGATTGTGTTATTAGGTACATACAAGTTTAGAATGGTAATATCTTTCTGATGGCACTTTTATCATGATAGAACATCTTTATCTCTACAATACTTTTTATGTTAAAGTCTATTTTATCTGGTAACAATAACCAAACTAATTTTCTTTTGGTTAGTGTTTACCTGGGCTCAGAAGCTAAAGAATCTGCCTGCAAGTTGGGAAACCTGGGTTCTATCCCAGTTTCAGGAAGATCCCCTGGAGAAGGGAATGGCTACCCACTCCAGTATTCTTGCCTGGAGAATTCCATGGACAGAGGAGCCTGGCAGACTACAGTCCATGGGGTTGCAAAGAGTCAGACATGACTGAGTGACTAACATTTTCACTTTACCTAACATATCTTTTCAGTCCTTAGATTTTTCACCTATTCTGTATCCTGTGTTTTTTTGCGGGAAGGATCTTAAAGTTGACTCATAACTGCTCTTTGTCTTTGAGATCCTTAAGTGTACCTTTCTGCCTTCTCTCCTAGCGGCAGTACATACCTGTGAAAGTGAAGAGCAAAGCCTTTTGGATCTTCTTTTGGGAGTACGCCATGATGTATATGGGAAGTCTAGTGGTAGTCGTTTGCCTCTCCTTCTTCCTTCTTAGTTCCTGGGATTTCATTCCTGCAGTCTATGGCTTCATGTAAGTAATGCCCCCATTAGAAAACTCTGGAAGCTGATTTAGTTTTCACAGCTCCATCTGGAATCAGAGGGAGAACAAGCAGAGGCCACATCTAGAGCAGTGGTCCTCACATTGGTGTGTACCATAATCACCGCAGGGCTTGAACACCCAGGATGCTGGGCCCCACCTCCATAGGTTCTGATTAAGTAAATCTAGGGTAAGTGAAAGGTTGTTGCTGAGCCGTGAAAGACGTCAGGATTCTTGGCCTCCAGAGGAGAGGAATTCAATCCGGGGCCAGTGATGAGGCTTGATCGCTCAGAGCTCTTGTGTAATAAAGTTTTATTAAAGTATAAAAGAGATAGAGAAAGCTTCTGACATAGACGTCAGAAGGGGGCAGAAAGAGTGCCTCCCTGCTAGCCTTTAGCACTCTTGCCTGGAAAATCCCATGGACGGAGGAGCCTAGTGGGCTACAGTCCATGGGGTCGCTAAGAGTCGGACACGACTGAGTGACTTCACTTTCACTTTTATGCATTGGAGAAGGAAATGGCAACCCACTCCAGTGTTCTTGCCTGGAGAATCCCAGGGACGG
Source organism: Bos mutus (assembly GCF_027580195.1). Taxonomy (NCBI): domain Eukaryota; kingdom Metazoa; phylum Chordata; class Mammalia; order Artiodactyla; family Bovidae; genus Bos; species Bos mutus. The sequence continues at coordinate 48,270,923 of NC_091629.1, read as the reverse complement.
GGGAGCCTTGTGGGCTGCCGTCTCTGGGGTCACACAGAGTCAGACACGACTGAAGCGACTTAGCAGCAGCAGCAGCATATACCTATCAGCAAGCTGTTAATTAGAGAAAGGAGATGTCTCAAAACTCAGAGTGGCACCAGGCCCCTCACCCACAACATCCATTTTGAGATAACATTGGCACCAGGTGAGTCATCCTGTGCCACAGAACGATTGACATGAATCTTGAAGAAAGGCAGGTTTCCAGGTAAATAGATTCATTAACATAGATTAGGAGAACAATTTTATGAGTAAAACATACTGGTTTGTCAAGTTGGTTCTGAGTCTTAGGCGGAACCAACTTGAAGACAGATTCTAGGGTAAATACATAGTTCACTAACATAGCTTAAGAAAAATATTTCCATAAGAAATACACATTGGTTAGCTCAAGGTTTGAGAAAAGTTAAGTTCAGGAGGAACCAAGTGTCGTCATGGCAACACAGAATTTTAAGAGAAACTTCCTTTTAATTTTGTATAGAGAAGGGGAAAAAGCTGACACTTGTAGTTTGTTTCCTCCTGCCGGTTAAGACAGAAATAAAAACACGTCTGACACTTGCAGCCTGTTTCCTCTGCTTGGAGACCCCTGGCCTTCCTGCCTGTTACACTCTCATTAGGACCCCAGAATTTGCATATCTATATATATAAATTTTCAGGTGGTACGATGCTGCCAATCTGAGGAACACACTTCAAGAACCACTGGTTTAATCTAAGTCAATTAAAGAACACTCTCTGGGAACATCCAAAGCACTTATCAGCCTCGAACTAGAAGGTTTCGATTCAGTCCCAAACAGGAATGGATGTATTTATTCCTCTATTGGAAAAGGGTCTCCAACAGTTTTAAAATAAAGCCACCTTCCATATGTCAAGGGACTTCCGTGGTGGCTTAGATGGTAAAGAATCCACCTGCAAAGTAGGAGACCTAGGTTTGATCTCTGGATAGGGAAGATCCCCTGGAGAAGAAGAATACCACTCCAATATTCTTGCCTAGAGAATTCCATGGACAGAGGAGGGGTGGGCTGCAGTCCGTGGGGTCACAGAGAGTTGGACATGACTGAGTGACTTAGCACTTTCAATATGTCAAACTTATAGAGAAAATCAAAATGGGTTTGCAAGATGAATTCTGCAGATATTTCCAAATATCCTCTCTGTGGTCTGCTGAGGAGGATACCTGCTCAGGCCTGAAGGAACTCACAGCCCAGAGGGTCATGGACACTTAACCCCACCAGGGTGGGAAGGAGGTCTGTGGCTGGCTTCCCTTTGGGATTCTGAGCTGCTTATTTATGTTCAATCCTGGCTGAGCCTAACAGTGACTTAATAACCTTCAGTTTCTCATGCTCTGCCTCCCAGAAGAGTTTGTAATGCCTGATGAAAAACTTTTCCTAGTTTTCTGCTGGTGTACAGATTGTGTTCATTACCTTATTTCACAGAAAAGGAAATATAGTTACAGCAAGAAGCAAAGACTTGCCAGGTGGAGGCCTTCTTCAGTGAAATCTGACCATGAATCATGGTCTTGTCTGAAAGCTGACCATGAACCATAGCCTCTGTCTTCCTTTCCATGCTTCCCTTGTGCTTTTAAAACTGAATTCTGAAAGAGATGGGAATACCACTCCACCTGAGCTGCCTCTTGAGAAATCTGTATGCAGGTTAGGAAGCAACAGGTAGAACTGGACATGGAACAACAGACTGGTTCCAAATAGGAAAAGGAGTACGTCAAGGCTGTATATTGTCACCCTGCTTATTTAACTTATATGCAGAGTACACCATGAGAAACGCTGGACTGGAAGAAACACAAGCTGGAATCAAGATTGCCGGGAGAAATATCAATAACCTCAGATATGCAGATGACACCACCCTTATGGCAGAAAGTGAAGAGGAACTAAAAAGCCTCTTGATGAAAGTGAAAGAGGAGAGTGAAAAAGTTGGCTTAAAGCTCAACATTAAGAAAACGAAGATCATGGCATCTGGTCCCATCACTTCATGGCAAATAGATGGGAAAACAGTGGAAACAGTGTCAGACTTTATTTTTGGGGGGCTCCAAAATTACTGCAGATGGTGACTGAGCCATGAAATTAAAAGACACTTACTCCTTGGAAGGAAAGTTATGACCGACCTAGATAGCATATTCAAAAGCAGAGACATTACTTTGCCAACAAAGGTTCGTCTAGTCAAGGCTATGGTTTTTCCTGTGGTCATGTATGGATGTGAGAGTTGGACTGTGAAGAAGGCTGAGTGCCAAAGAACTGATGCTTTTGAAGTGTGGTGTTGGAGAAGACACTTGAGAGTCCCTTGGACTGCAAGGAGATCCAACCAGTCCATTCTGAAGGAGATCAGCCAGCGCTGGGATTTCTTTGGAAGGAATGATACTAAAGCTGAAACTCCAGTACTTTGGCTACCTCATGCGAAGAGTTGACTCATTGGAAAAGACCCTGATGCTGGGAGGGATTGGGGGCAGGAGGAGAAGGGGACGACAGAGGATGAGATGGCTGGATGGCATCACTGACTCAATGGACGTGAGTCTGAGTGAACTCCGAGAGTTCGTGATGGACAGGGAGGGAGGCCTGGCGTGCTGCGATTCATGGGGTCGCAAAGAGTTGGACACGACTGAGCGACTGAACTGAATTGACATCCGTTTCAACCCCATATGTATGTTTTTAATGTTATGTAAGATTTTTAGAACAGCCAGAATTGTAACCCATCTTTATCTTATATCATCAGACAAAAAGTTTTCCAGCTAAACCCCATTTCTCCAGCAAGGTCTGGGATCATTGCTAGAACCTGGCAGTGGTTCCTTGGACCCCTGGAAGTCTCACTTCTGTGTGAGGAACTCAGTCTTCTGGCTCCTGCTGTATGCATCTGGAGAAAGAATGGGCAGTAACAGGATCTTTGAGCTTTTCCCCTAGACAAATCCTTAGAATGCTCAAAATAGGTTAGAGGAACATATTTCAAACCCATTCCTCTTTTGTGACAGTGCTAGGTATCTCCTGGTTTTGAGCATACGTATCTGGGGCAGGAAAAGAAGGGGCTGGTCTTTTGATTTCTAGCATGAATTCCTGCCTTGTTTCAGATCTCTGCTGCATGCCAGAGTTTGGCTCAGGTGATCCTTTTTATGGGTTATTTGTCTCTGGGTCTCTGCCCCTTGCTTTTGTTAATTACCTATATCCGGGGTGCCCAGAGAGCCCCTCACATCCTGATCTCTTTGGAGACAGAGTCTTCCTTGACTGCCTAGCAGTGACCAAAACCTTCAGGAGAAAAGCAGGTCAAAGCAGGTTGTTTCTAACTTGGTTCTGTTTTTTCTCTCCCTTTGTTTTCTTCATTCCAGACTTTCTGTTCCAGATCTCACCCCGAACATTGGCCTCTTCTGGTACTTTTTTGCAGAGATGTTTGAGCACTTCAGCCTCTTCTTTGTGTGTGTGTTTCAGATCAACGTCTTCTTCTACACCATCCCTTTAGCTATAAAGCTAAAGTAAGTAGTTGGACCTACTGAGTTTTTGTCCCCGGAGTCATTTGTAGCTTTATAGATGTCCTTCTCACTCGGGCATCTGCTATTGGGTTTGAGGCATTTATGCCCAGGGAACCTCACCCTGAGTTGCTTCAGTGACTGTGCCCTGCAGCAGAGTGACACACACGGTGCCAGCTGTAGGGGCAGTGCTTTGGAGCCCCATATGCCCCTGGCCTCACTTTGGGGTACTTGAACCCACATTGCCACTGAGCCCAGTTACTGTTTTATTTGTGTGTATATATCACAATTTATTTTATTCTATATCTTTTTTCATTTTTAAAAAATATATTTTAATTGAAAGGTATTTGCTTTATGATATTGTGTTGGTTTCTGCCATACATCAACATTAATCAGCCATAGGTATACATATGTGCCCTCACTATTGAACCTCCCGGCCACCTCCCCAGTCACTGTTTTAGACAAGAGCAGGATTGGGGTGGGGACGATATCCTTGGAAAAAGAGGATCTTGCTGGGAGTCCTCTAGCTGTGTCCCAGGGGGCTCAGGAGGTGTTAGTTGGGGGGCTGGTCACCTGCAGCTCTGATCAACTTCCCTCCAATGGATTGCCTATGGCATACCCTTCTGCAGAGTAAGAGAGCTAACATGTGTTGTCCATCCCACCTTTTTGAGTTATATTCATGCCTAACCCTTCAAGCAACTCTTGGAGGTAGGCGTTATGTTACTGTCACTTCCGTTTGCTAGTCGAGGAAATTGCTGTTTAGAGAGGTGAAATTATTTTCCCAGAGTCACACAGCCAGTTAGCAATGGAGCTGGGGTTACCAGGTTTGTTCGGCCCCAGAATTTATGCTCAGACCTCTGCACCTTGCCAAGCTCCTGAGATCACACATAGTATTAAATAGCTCCTGGAAATAGTTCTGTTATCCTAGCTTCAGAGAGGGGCAAACAGGCACCAGTCAGCATAGATACAGCTGGGTGGTCCAGGGAGGTAGAGGGCTGGATTTAGATTTCAAGAGCTTGAGTTCTTTGCTCTGACCTTCCATTCATTCTCCATGGCAGTGAACCAAGGCACACGGTTCCCTGTCTGTAAAGCTCAGAGCTGATGTTCCCTTCTTATAACATGGCCTTGGCCTGGCATCCGACAGAAAAAGCCTTCTTTCTTGGCCTGACAGGCTCCAGAATTCTGGCAGCCTTCCTCAGCCAGGCTCTCCAGCTGTCTGTGGTCCATATGTCCTACCCGCGTTCTGGTCAGGCCTGGGTCTGGGCTGAAAGAAGCAGGGAACCCGGCACACCTGTCCTCACGCGTGTAGCCTGTTCTCCAGCACCTCCTATTGTCGGCGTGTGAAAGGCCACAGATAGCTCCTGGGGGCCACCGCCATCTTGTGACACCCCCCCCAACCCCCACCAAGGGCCACAGAGCTGTGGGAACAGAAGGTGTGAAGATACCTGACCTCCCTCTCGGCTGCCCTCTTGTGTCTGGATCCAGTTCCACTCCAGCCCCTGCAGTGCCAGCTTTGTGAGAACAGGGCCACCGGTCACCGCTCCCCAGGGGCTCTTGCAGGAGGTTCTGGTGTCCGTATTTGTTTTTATATATTTATGTATTTATTACTTTTGCCTCTGCTGGGTCTCTGTTGCTGTACAGGCTTTTCTTTATTTCTGGCGAGTGGGGGCTACACTCCAGTTAGGATGCGCTAGCTTGTCATTGCGGTGGTCTCTTGCTGCGGAGCACAGGCTCTAGGCACACGGGCTTCAATAGTTGTGGCTGGGGGGATCAGTAGTTGCGGCTCTCTGGCTTTAGAGTGTGGACTCAGTAGTTGTGTCGCACGGGCTTAGGTGCGCTGCAGCATGTGGAATCATCCTAGACAAGGGATTGAACCCCTGTCCCCTGTGTTGGCAGGTGGATCCTTTACCACTGAGCTACCAGGGAAGTCTCAATGTTGTGTGGGTTTTGTTTTGTTTTGTTTTTTAAAGAAACTCTTTATTTGGTATTGGAGTAGAGCCAACTAACAATTTTGCGATAGTTTCAGGTGAACAGCAAAGGGACTCAGCCATACATTCACCATGTCTTTTGGTACCACCTTGTCATTAGCCTTTTCCTGGAAATGGTGCAGCTGTTACCAGCTACCTAAAAAGCCCAAACCAACGACTTGGATGAGCCGTAGGAAAATGCTCACTGAGATAGCCACACCCTTCCTAGAGATTACAAGACTGCGTGAGTTTGCAGTCAGAAACTTTGACTCAGAAACTTTTTTTTAGTTTCTGAGTCATTTGCCTCATAGTAGTATTTGGGTGTGTACAAATTTGTCTCCACATCTCAGATTTACATCCATTGAGTGACCTGACCTTGGATCTACAAGGCAAGAATGCCGTTAACCTGAAGACACCCTCCTGAGCTGGGCGTTAACCTGAAGACACCCTTCTGGGTCCTGTGCAGAAGTGGGCCATGTGCGCGTTGCTCAGACCTGAGGAGGCTGCACATCTGGCTTCTTCCTGGCAGATTCTCTTCTGCACTCAGTCAGCTCTTGGAGGAGCACTGGAGGCTGAGTTCTGTCTCAGCCTTCCTGATCAGAGCTGGTCCTGCTGGGCACTCGGGAGAATAGCACCGGTGGTGCTTAGGCGCTCTGGAGACAAGCCACTCCATCACTTTCGAACTCTCTTATGTTCTCTGAACCTGATTTCCTCATCCACAAAGTGCAGTGACAGCATTGCCTCCTTCCAGGTGCGAGGTAGTGAGGATCGTGTGTGATGATGCAGGAAAAGATGCCTAGCACAGAACTGAGCACAAGTGAAGGTTCAGGAAATGGCAGCCAGTCTTACTGGTTTAAGGGGACTAGAGCTCTAGTTCCAGCCCCTCCCTCCCCAATTAAATTTCATTTTTATTTATTTGGCTGCATTAGGTCTTAGTTGCAGCATGCAAACTCTTAGTCATGGCTTGTGGGATCTAGTTTGGGAGCACAGAGCCTTAGCACTGGACCGCCAGAAAATTCCCCAGTTCCAGCCTTTAAGAGCAAAAAGTTGCATGCAGCCATTTCTGGAAAGGAGCTCATCACAGCTAAAGATCTGTAGTCCCCACTGACCCTGTTGTCAGAGAAAACAAGCATCAGCCAGGAGGTACTTCCTGCCCTGGTCCAGTGTCAGGGGCCTCTGGCAAGGGTGCTGCCTAATTACTCTGACAACAGTCATTTAAACCCAGTAATAGAGGCCGCTGACTTCATTTGTTTTCCTCCTCTGGGCTCCTGGGGGAAGGCCCGGAGCTGCGGGGGGTGGGGGTTGATGGGAAGTGTCTCTGTGGGCTGTGTCTCTAGTGTGTGCTAGGTTCTTCTCACTACCTGTGGGTATCTTTGGGTCCCTGCAGTTTTTTGCCCTCCTGCTGGGCCTGGCCCTGTGTTTTGTGGGTGGTGGAGCCTGCCCTGCGTAAAGTCCCCTGGAGAGTGTATTTGGGTTTCAGGGCTGGGGTGAGGAGACTCTGGGGTGGGCCTGGTCCCTGACTGACCTCTGCATCTCTCTCTCTCTGCCCCGCCTCGCCCCAGGGAGCACCCTATCTTCTTCATGTTCATCCAGATCGCCATCATCGCCATCTTCAAGTCCTACCCGACGGTGGGGGATGTGGCGCTCTACATGGCCTTCTTCCCCGTGTGGAACCATCTCTACAGATGTGAGTACCCCCACCTCGCACCCTCTGGCACAGGTTTGTGTCATCTCGCCCTGGATGAAAATAGCTGGTGGTTAGGAATGGACAGGCATTTTTTGGACACCTGCTGTGCCAGCAGTGACATGAAGCACAATATCTGCCCCTCGGTACTACACACAAATGGTAATAATAAAAAGAACCAGCATTTATTGAGCACTGACTGTACCTGGTTGCTGTGGTTCTAAGAATGTTACGTGCATCAGCTCATTTTATCTTCACACCAGACTTTGAGGAAAAGTATCCCCGTTTGCAGATGAGAAAACTAGGGCACAGAAAGATAGCGTCGCTTGTTCAAGGGCGCAAGACTGGTAAGTAGAAGGGCTGGCATTGGCATCCAAATGCAGGAGCCTCCAGCCAGCACTGCCCAGTAGGGCTTTCTGTGATGGTAGACATGCCCTGTATCTGCCCAGTCCGATAGAGTAACCACGAGTGTGACTGGGGAGCTGAATTTTTAATCTAATTTAAAGAAGCCACACATGGCTAGTGCTGTCATCTGGACAGTGTGGCTTTCAGCCATTTCCCCGTGCTGCACCGTAGACGTCCTGCCTGCTGCGAGACCCGTTCAAGCTCTTCCTCCGAAGTCGGCCTAGTGCCGACCAGTTGTTCTTTCTAGTATTTCCTGCTGTTGCCCTGAGTCAGGCTCTGTGTCCTCTGGGTTCTTTACACTGTTTGTGGGCTCCCTAAGAGTAGCCTCATGACTCACCCCTGTGTCCCCAGCACCCAGGATTACACCTGATGACACACAGAACAACATAACAAATGTTCAAATGTTTGTGGATGGGGTTTTTTTTTAATAGTTTTTATTGGAGTTTAGTTGATTTATAATATTGTGTTAGTTTCAGGTATATAGCAAAGTGGATCAATTATACATACACATACATCCACTCCTTTTTTAGATTCTTTTCCTATACAGGCTATTAGAGAGCTCCCGGTGCTGTACAGTAGGTCCTTATTAGTTATCTATTTTATATATGGTAGTGTTATGTATCGGAGAAGGCAATGGCACCCCACTCCAGTACTCTTGCCTGGAAAATCCCATGGACGGAGGAGCCTGGTAGGTTGCAGTCCATGGGGTCGCGAAGAGTCGGACATGACTGAGCGACTTCACTTTCACTTTTCACTTTCATGCACTGGAGAAGGAAATGGCAACCCACTCCAGTGTTCTTGCCTGGAGAGTCCCAGGGACGGGGGAGCCTGTTCGGCTGCCATCTCTGGGGTCTCGAAGAGTCGGACATGACTGAAGCGACTTAGCAGTAGTAGTAGTGTTGTGTATATGTCAGTCCCAATCTCTGTGTATGGGATTTTTGGACCTCCCTAATAAAGAGGCAGTGCCAGTGGCCCAACACCACCTGATTCTCTAAAACAGGAAGGGAGCTGCAGAACTTTCCTTGCACAGCAATAAACCTGGGGAGGACAGGCCTCAGAGGAAATGTCTTTATTGTTGTTTTGGGGCTGCTGAGTATCAAGCAGGAAGTGAAACTGACCAGCTGCTGGAAAGAAACCTGTCTATAGGAGTGGGCCTCTGAGCAAAGGTAAACAGGTGAGTGGGCAGGACAAGCAGGACTGCTCCTCCAGGTGGGGCAGTGACCAGTGAAGCAGATCAGAAGCAGGAAGTAGCATCTTCTGCTTGTGGCATCCTCATTGAACAGACAAGAATCACCCAGTTCACCCAGTAGAGGGGTCTCAGAGTCAGCCTGGGGCCCCTTGGCAAGTCCCAAAGGCACAGAACATGTGAACATACCCTAGTTTGTGATGGGATGAGTCTGGGGACGTTGGTCCTCTTTCCCCTAAGATGGAGTTGCTCTGGCAGGCTCTCCCACAGAGGGTGTCTCCCTCAGGTGAGATCTTTCATCCCATATTGCTAAACAGAGTCTGGAGCCAGACAGTCTTGAGTCTGAATTCTGGCTTTCCCATTACTAGCAAGTCGTTTAACTTTTCTGAGTCTCCCGTTTTTTCATCTGTCAGAATATCTTTCAGGGGTGTTTGAGGTCTGAGAAAGAATAAATGTAAATAGCCCCACTGTTGTTATTAGTAGTATTAATTACACAGGGAGGTCTCCTGCATAGTTTCATGATCAAAGCTTCAGGCTTGATAACCAGAGTTACTCAGAGTCATTGAAATAAACATATTTTTCAAAACTTGAACTATTTTATGCCCTCTGGGGTGATGATGCACAAAAAATAAGGATGGGGTTTCCGGAAACCTGGATGAGCTAATAGATGCTGTTGTTGGCTCACTGGGCGAGTTGAGCTTGTCTGAAGGGCCCGCAGACAGCGTTGGCTGCCAGGCGCAGCTCCTGCAGTAGAGAACGCTCAGACTTGGCGTGTCTGTTTTGGGCAAGACAACTATGAGTCATTCTGTTTGTCCAGGGCATCTTCAGCCTGGTCGTGTGGATGTGCGAGTGGAGACCTTGTGAGGTCTTTACACCTAGGTTGAATATACTCAGACTTCTAATGTGTTTAAGAATTCGGTTTAGACATGAGTTACCAGTGTCAGCATGCCTGCTCACACATTCGCTGTTTTGTTTTCCTATCCTGCTTAGTAGGGAAGAGAGGCACATGGGCCCTCCCCCGAGTGCAGGTCCCAGATGCTGGGACTCTGCGGAACTTGGGGCCAGGATGAGTCACACAGACACACAAGCGTGGTGTTAGGGAACAGCCTGCTGGCAGGGCCCATGCCAGCCTGCAGTGGTCGAGCTCAAAGAGCCAGTTACCAAAGGGCTGGATTTTGTGTGTATGTGTCCTTCATGTTTTCTTTTTTAGTATTAATTATTATATACAGATAAAGGAATATTGATTTTAAAATATGCATTTGTTATTTAAAAAATATACAATAAATTTCCATGTGCCCAGCACCTAGTTTAAGAAAAGAAACAGCACCATGAGCTTTGAAGTCCCTAAGTCCCTTCTGTGCCCCTCCTGATGGGACTGGATTCTTCCAGTGGAATTTTATTTCTCAATACCTGAGGCTCAGAGAGGGAAAGTGACTTGCCTGAGGTTTCGGTTTGTCAGTGATGGAGCCAGAGATCAGAGGAAGTCACCCAGGGAACTTGGTGGGAAATCTGATTCCATCTGGCCCAGCACGGCGGATGAAGGGTCACCTGGTCACCTCTGACATCTCCAACACACCGTGGTGCTGGAACAGGCTGTCCTGTGCCCTGGGTCCCTGGCTCTATCTGCTCTGGCGTATAGCTGGAATCCTCAGGCCAGTCAGCCAGCAAGAGTGAGTAGCAGCTCCGAAGTCCTGCAAAGGTCACCACAGGCCAGAAGCCAGTTGGATGTGGTGACCGTTCCTCGGGGCACAGGGGAAGCATTGTCACAGCTTTTTGCGATTGCCCCCAGGAGGCGCGTGTGAACCTCTCTCAGTCTACGCACTTGGTCACCTCCTTGTCACCCGTTCTAAAATACAGAGTGACTGGAGACATGGAGCAAAGACCCACCTGGACTGTCAGACCACAGGAGTTTTATTTTAGGAATACTGTGTATTCTTTTCAGCAAAATAATTACCCAGAAATCAGAAAGAACCACTGAAGGACTTCCCTAGTGATCCATTAGCTATGAATCCAGCTTCCAGTGCAAGGGACAGAGGTTTGATTCTTGGTAGGGGAACTAGGATCCACATACCTCAGGCCTACTGAGCCCAAGCACCTCAACTAGAGAGAAACGTATTTGCTGCAGTGAAGACCCAATGAAGAAAAAGAAATAATTAAAAAAAAAAAACCTCTGAAAGTATTAAGAGTGTTTTGTTTTATTTTTTAAAGAAAGAACCATTGAGAAAAGTATGTAAATAGTGATGAAGTGGAGGAATGGTAAATAGACGTATCCTGGGCTTCCCTTTACCAGGCTCAGCTGGTAAAGAATCCACCTACAATGCTGGACACCTGGGTTCAATCCCTGTGTTGGGAAGATCCCCTGGAAAAGGAAAAGGCTCCCCACTCCAGTATTCTGGTCTGGAGAATTCCATGGACTGTCTAGTCCATAGGATTGCAAAGAGTCAGACACAACTGCGTGATCTTCACTCACTTCATCTCTTTTCTTGAGGTTGTAACTTTGTTTAATAATAACTCTCAGTGCAGACATCTTTCTCCCCAGACTTCTGTTTCTGGGAGTAAGACTGAGGCCTCTTAGAGTTCTCCAAGAGGCTTGAGTCAGGGCTTTGATTTCTCAGCTTTGAAAACCCAGAAATGTGGAAATTGTAGATCAGAAGAGGGCACCTTGCAAGCCCTCCAAGCCAGTGTTTCCAAATCATGGGATTTCAGGGACTACTAGCATTTAAAAAAAAATCCTGGTGACAGAGTTCCCAACTTTTTATTTTACTGAAGACACTAAAACAGTCAACTACTGGCCATTTGTCTCGATTTTATAAAAGAAAGGACTTTTTAAACAGCAGCCAGCAGCAAGACACCTGTAATTACTCAATAAAGAATGAAGCTTAAGTTGAAAACATTCAGCTCTAACAAGATCTCTGAACTACCTTGGCCTGGTTATTCTCACTGTGACACTGACAAGTGAAGTCTCTGCTGCAGACCAGCACAGGCCTCTTATGGGGCAGAGGTCTGCCACTGTAACCCAGTGGCTCACAGCTTTGGCTGCATATTGGAATCACCAGGGAAGCTTGTAGAAACAGATATGGATGCCTGGGCCCCACCCCTGGGGCTCCCTAGGTGAGCTCATTTTACAACCAGAATTGAGAACCTTGGCTGTAATCCAGTCCCCTTTCCAACGCCTGAACCCCCAGTATAGCATTTCAGCCAAGTCATTGTACAGCTGAGATAAGAGGCCTTAAGGTTCAGGAGTTTCCCCATCTCTTAAATATCTCTGAACTCTGACTTTGGAGAAGGGATTTCCTGAAGGTCAGGATCAGAGAGAGGAGGGGAACCTCTATTGACTGAGTGCCTGCGGAGAATCAGACCTAAGCTTTTATTAATCACTCAGTTTTTTTTTTAAGGTATTCTAGTTAATTAATTTTAAATATTTATTTTATTTAAAAATACAATAAAATAGGACTCTCTCTCCGCGTGCGTCGTTCTTTTCTTTTTCTCTCTCTCTCACTTTCCTGCTATCTTCTAAATAAAATAGAGCTGTAACACTGAAAAAAAATACAATAAAATATAAAGAAACAAAAATGGCATATAATCCTGCTGTCAGATATCTACTGTTGAATTAAAAGGGGGAAAATCACAATGGTAGGTCAGTGGCCCCAGCTTTTTGGCACTAGGGACTGGTTTCATGGAAGACAATTTTTCCATAGATGGAGTGGGGAGGGATGGTTTAGGTTATATAATATAATATAGAATATATATATATAATATAATATAGAATATATAAGATATGTATTCTGTATTATATATAGAATATATAAATTGCATATTATATAAATAAATATAATAATGCATTACATTATTGTGCACTTTATTTCTATTATATCAGCTCCACCTCAGCTCATCAGGCATTAGATCCCAGAGTCTGGAGACCCCTGTGTTAGACAGAATAATGCCCCCTCCTTGCTCCCGACAAATATGTCACCTCATCATCCCCAGAACTTGTGACTAGATCACCTTACATGACAGATGGCCTGCAGATGGGGAGAGTATCCTAGATTATCCAGGTGGGCCCAATGTAATCACAGGTGCTCTTAAGAGCAGAAGTAGGCAGTCGGGTACATGGGCGGTCTCTACGCACCACTCAGCTTTGCTGTGAACCTAAAACTGCTCTAAAAACTAAAGTCCGTTAAAAAAAAAAAAAAGCGGAAGAGGGAGGCAGAAGAGGAGGTCATAATGATACGACATGAGAAGGACTCAATCCGACATTGCTGGTTGAGGATGGGAGTCCTGAGCCAGAAATGCCGACAGCCTCCGGGTGCTGCGAAGGCCAGCAAGTGGATTCTCCCCTAGAGCCACCAGAGCCTGTGGACTTCCGTCCTCCCAGACTGTAAGACAATGCATTATATTGTTTAAGCCACTAAATTTGTGATCATTTGTTACCATAGCAATAGAAAACACACAGTAATACATCCTTGCTAGCTTTTCCACAACTTGTTTAATTCATGGAACACTCCATGAAGTAGGCATTTTAGCCCTATTTTAGAGATGGGGAAGCTGAGATTCTGAGAAACTTGCTGGCAGAGCAGGAATTGTTTTTAAAATTATTTATTTGGCTTCATTGGTCTCACTGCAGCTTGCCGGATTTTCATGTGGTGCATGGGGGGCTTCTAAAAGCAGTGCGCGGGCTTGTGGGATCCTAGTTCCCCAGCCATGGAGTGAATATGCATTCCCTGTATTGCAGGGCATATTCCTAACCACTGGACCACCAGGAAAGTCCCTAGGAATTTTAACCCAGGTCTCTCTGAGGCCTGTGCCCCACTCTCAGGCTGCCTTACCCCAGTGGAACTCTGCCTGCTGGCCTGCCCGCAGACCACTGTGTGTAGCCGGTCCTCCCAGGGGCTTCGGGGGAGCTTCTCCCTGGTGAGATTCTGGTTCCCTCAGGGAGTAGGGGGATGATGGTAAAGAGGGAGGGTATCAAAGAGAGATCATCTAAGGAAGAGTGAGGGACATTTGAAAAGCAAGGCAGGGGACCTAAGATATGAACTGAGGAGAATGGAAAATGTGTTTCCTAAGACCTGGGCTGTGGCACCCTAGAGACACTGAGGGGTTGGTGCTGCCATTCGTATCTATGATCCACAGAGGTCAGAAAGCACCCTGCTTGGGGCCAGGAGAGGAGTTACTCACGGACACCCTGGGATTGGGGGTTTAAGGGCAGTGTCTTGCTGAAGTTCCCCCGCCTCTTGCAGTGCCCAGAGGCATTCACAGCATTACTGACTGTAGCCAGTTGAGCCCAGAGTTGGAGGTAGAGTCCAAGTCTAGTACCTCCCATGGAAGGAGGCAGAAGGAGCCATTGCCAAGGATCTGAGGTTGTGTCTTGTGTGTGTGTGTTGGGGTGGGGAAGCAGGGGCATTCTGCCTTTGAGCTCCACCAAGCTTTTCCTGGGCCTCTCTGTGCTGGGGGCCATCACCGCAAGGGACCCAAAGAGAGTCAGTGCCAGGCTAATGGTGACCATGTGTCTTTGCAGTCCTGCTAATGGTGACCATCTTCTTTGCAGTTCTGCGAAACATATTTGTCCTCGCCTGTATCATCATCATCTGCTCCCTGCTCTTCCCTGTCCTGTGGCATCTCTGGATTTACGCAGGAAGTGCCAACTCCAACTTCTTTTATGCCATCACACTGACCTTCAACATTGGGCAGGTAAGAGTTAAGGACAGCCCAGCAACAGGGATTCATTTTGCAGCCTCAAACATTCTACCTGGGCCCTGGGTTCTGCCAACAGGTGTTTGGACGTGAACGAGGGGCAGTTCTTCCCCTCAAGTAGCTCGAGGTTCTGTAGAGAAGGTAGGGCAGTAAGAGCAGTGGGGGAAGCTGAACTTGGCTAACGTTTATTGCATTGAATTCTCACAGCAAGCCTGTGAGACAGTGATCCCTGTTTTACAAATGGGAACCAAGGCTCACAGAGATTGTCGATTGCCCAAGGTCATTGGAGGAGCCAGGAACCAAGTTCGGGGAAGGCTTGGTATATTGCTGATCCTGCTCACGGCACCAGTTGTCTCGCTGTATCTCACTGTGCAAACTATTAGTTGAACCCAGGATAGGCAAGGCGCAAGCTAAGAGGGTGGAAGAAGACGCGAGGAGCCGTAGGAACTGCAGACACATTTATTCTCTTCTGGCTGGTGCAGCAGACTCAGCAGCAGCCATAACATCACATAACCCACTGGCTTTCCAGGTGGGGCTTATATGTAGTTACAGAACAGAAGGAGCCCATGGCCACGCAAGTACCTCGTGATGCACATGAGCAGGGCTCTCAGTGATCTCAGCTGTTACATCATCATTGTTTACAAAACGTGGGGCAAGAACGAGAGACCATGGGGTGAGAGCCTGACCGCACCATCCTGGCTAGTGTGCTCTTCCCCTATGCTCTGCTTTCCTTCGCTTCCTGGACTGCGGTCCCCAGGGTGAGAGCGGTTTGTGAGGGTGGGGAGGGGAGACTTTGCGGACTTTGGAGCAGCAGGAGCAAAGGCAGAGTCCTTAGGAGAGAAGTAGTTTAGCCAGAGAGGAGGCCGAGAGGCCATCCTAGAATGAGAAGGACCAGCATGGAACTCCGACCTGGAGACAGCCTCTCCCTTGGGGCCATGGAGCAGTGGTTCTCTGCATCAGAGTCACTGCAGGAAGCTTGTTAAAAAAAAATGCAGATTCCTTGTTAAGGTGTTTTTAAGTCCTGTGTTTATGCTACAGCTGTCACAATTACATGGCTTTGATTTTTTTAAAGCAGATTCCCTGATCCCACTCCCAGAGGTGTTGATTGGATTTTGTTTTTTTAAAATATCTATTTGGCTGCACCAGGATCTTTAGTTGTGGCACTCAGGATCTAGTTCCCTGATCAGGGATCGCACCTAGGCCCCTTGCATTGATTGGGAGCGTGGAGTCTTAGCCACCGGACTGCCAGGAAGTCCTTGGATTTTGTATTTTTAACAAGTTCTCCAGCGATTCTGTTGCAGGTTGTCCTAGCACACTTCTCTGAGGGTCCCTCGTTCACCATGCTGTGTTCCCTCAGATCAGCTGTGTCCTAATTGTCAAGGTCTTATGAGAATCACTTGTGCCGTTCACCATTTCAATTGCAATTGGCACAGCCTGGCATTTCCTGTGCATAATGGACGAATGGGAAGCACGGCTCGCTAGAGAGACCAGTGATGCCAGTGAATAATCCCCACGGAGACTTTTTGTCTCCAAGGTTAGCTGCTGGGAAAGAAGAAGGGAGTTAGGGCTCTTGCAATGAGTGATGGGTCTGGTATTTCCTGCATGGATGTTTTTGGACAACTCATGTCCAGCCTGGCTATTTATCTTAGTTTGTGCACAGCAGGAAGAGAGATGGAGAGCCCTGTAGGCTGGGTGGGAGCAAGCCAGGGAATCTGTTCTGCCTGTCACACACGCAGGTTACTGTTGGTGGATACTCAGCATCTCCTGCCTCTGTCCACACAAACAGAAATCTGCAGGCTGCAAATTTCTTGAAGTACCTTGAAGAAATTCAAAAAGTTGTTCTGGCTCTTCTCTCTTGCTAAAATCTCCTTCCTTTTCCTTTGAAAGTGATGACTGGCATGGGGCCTGCCCTGGGCCTCTGGGGGGCTTGGCAAGCTCCACTGAAATAGTCCACAGCTTGTTGTCAGGTCTTCAGGTCACTGTGGGTCAGGAATACAGTTGCAGTGGTATGAAGTATCCATGGAACTTTCCAGATAACAGCTTTCTGTCCTGTGGCTGTCTTTATGAGAAAACGGTGTCTGAAAATGTTATGGGAAATGTCTACAAGTCGTCAGGTGCCGCGAAGCCAGGAGAAACTGAATTGTTGGAAAAAGGAGGAAGTGGTTAGAGGTAGGAACCAAGGCCAGCTGGATGAAGAGTGTTAGAGGCTGAGCTATGGAGAAACACTGGGTTGATCTCTTGGCATTGAACTTTATCTTAAAAAAAAAAAAAAAACTCTTTAAAATGCATTTTTAATCATATGAGTGAATTCATTACTGCCGGGGAAAAGAAGACAAAATAGAAGCATATGAGATGTAAAGTAAAGCCTGCGTCTCCTCTTGTCCTGTGGCAGATGTGATTGTTAGAATCAGTTTGGTGTGTGTCTTTGCAAGCTTCCTCTGTGTGGTAAGAGACTTATAGCTCTAAGTCCACATGCAAACGTAAAGACATCCCACGCTGAGTACTGTTCTTTAACTGGCTGTTTTTCCACTTGATAATTTTACCTTGAGATCACTTTTTTTTTTTTACGGCTCCGTGATAACCCATTCTGTGGCAGGATGTCCTGTGATTTATGTGACTAATAGGCCGCTACTGATGGACATTGACGTTGCTTCTGGTGACTCGATGTTATAAATGGAAGAACCCTGCGTATCTCCTCACATCCTCTTGCGCACACATGCCAGTATTTTCTAGGATGGATTCCAGGTGATGGGATTTACTGGGTCAGAGGGCGTAAGCATTATATGTTTTGGCAGATTTTGCCAAGTTGCCCTTCAGACAGGTCATGCCAGCCTCCAGGCCTCCTGGCAGTGGGCCAGGTGTCTTGAAGCTGGCCGTTTGTTCAGGCATCCAGCATGCCTGTTTCGTCGACCTCCTTGGTCTGGGCTTTGTGCTCTGAGCCAGAGACAGGTCTGTTGGGTCAAATGCTTCCTGGGACTGCTGGCTCCGGGTTTTGTTGTTGCTGCCGCCACTGGATCACTCAAGGGGCATATCAGAGGGGGCACTTACTCACCAAGGCAGTCCTTAGAGTCACATTCTTGTCCCAGAGCATGAACTGAGCTACAAGAGCGCCCCTTGTTGTGAGGGTCTGCCTCCCCTGCCCTCCAGCCTGTTGGGAGCCGCAAAGTGCAAATGGACATTTAGAAGTTCATAGCAGTTAATGGTCACCTCCCCAGAGAGATCTTCTGTGAGGTTTCCCTGCCCCGCGGTCTCTGTCTTGGCATTCTGCGTGTTCCCTTCATAGCACTTACCCAGTTTATAACTCTACATAATTTACCTGCTTCTCCCTCTGCCTCTCCCACCAGCCTGTGAGCTTCACGAAGGCAGAAATCCACCTCCTACCCACTGCAGGGTCCCCAGCTACCCAGTCAGTGCTTGGCACAGGGCAGTTGTTTAGCAGATGTTTGTGGGATGATTGAACCAAAGAGAGCCAGGGAGAACATCATGTGATTAATGGCCAGATGTGCAGAGTATAACCACTGTAGGAATCCAAAGAGAGCAAGATCAACTTTCCTGTTGAGTGGTCAGGGAAAGCCTTAGGGGACAAGAGTGGGGGCTGGGCCTTCCAGACTCAGAAGGAAGGGGAGGTGGGCGGAGTGGGGGCCAGGTCACCCCCACTGGCTAAGGTCGAGGGGTGGCAGCTCTGTCCCGCTCTTGCCAGATCCTGGTCTCAATGGCCGGTGAAGCCCCTTCATGTTGTCCACAGCCCTAGCCAGTGCAGCCTCTGTCTGACCTACAGTTAGTGCTTCTGGTGAGCTGTGTGGCATTCGGAGGGTGTCCTCAGTCCCTCAGCCTGCTCTTCCCAGCTCTTCTACCTGCAGCAGTGCCTGATAGTCACCTGGTCTTTATTCTCCCCTCCCTGGGCAAGACAGAGCAAAGCTGTCGTGGGAACCAGATGAGTACGGATTTTCAGCAGGTGAAAATCCATTGCTGAGTCTGGAGCTGAATGTAGAGCGCATCTCAGCCTGAAGATTTTAAATCCTGCTCTGTTTGAGTTGGTCAGTTCCATGTTTCATAATAGAACAAATCATCAGTAATTATTAATGATACTAGCAGGTAAACCAGTGACTTAGGCCCCATCCTTTCCTCGGAACCATGAAGTATTTTTTAGCCTGTGGCACAGAACATTTGCTGATTATAATTGTGCCTGAGAGTCAGTAACCAGGAAATGACAACGGGAAACCATCCATAGGTACGTAAGAGGTGTGTCTGTTCTTACATGTACACGTGCCAGAGAGAAGGAGGGATTAGATGGATAGATTGACTGAGGTCCCCCACTCTGCCACTGTATGACCTTCAGCAAGTGACCTCCGGGTCACAGGTGATAACCTCACCTCTGGTGGGGCAGGGTGAGAGGATTTGTATGTTGACACGTGTTGACATGGGAGCTAGGATGAGCAAGGTGCTCTTCAAATACCCAGAGCAAATCCCTAAGAAAGCACTCAGACCTAGAAACCAAGGGAAAGAGAGCAATCTTTCTCTCTCTCTTTTTTTAAAAAATAAAAAAAAACCCTTTTTTTCTGCAATTCAGAGACGAGCAGAAGGAAAATGTTGTCATCTAGGATTTGTTGTCTAGTTGCTTCAGTCGTGTTTGACTCTTTTGCAACCCCACAGACTGTCGCCCACCAGGCTCCTCTATCCATGGGATTTCCCAGGCAAGAATACAGGAGTGGGTTGCTGTTTCCTTCTCCATGGGATCTTCCTGACCCAGGGATCAAACCCGAGTCTTCTGCATTGGCAGGTGGATTCTTTACCGCTGAGCCAGATTATGTGTAAACAAAAAGGAATGTTTAAATTTAGCTGTTTTAAGAGGAAGGTAAGGTGTCCCACTTGCCCTAATTCAACTTAAAAACAGGTAACATAAGGAAATCTTCCCCTAGAGTTATGATTAATAGTGGCTCATGTTGAAAGAGCTCTTACTGGGGAGCAAGCCCAAGTGATCCCTTTAATCTTCTGGATCACATGCTTGTCCAGCCTCCTGGACCTTTCCCTGTGTGTTGAAATGACCTCGTCTGCTCGTGGAGGAGTTTTATTTGTGTGTGTGTGTTTTATTGTTGGAGAAGGAAACGGCAACCCACTCCAGTACTCTTGCCTGGAAAATCCCATGGACGGAGAAGCCTGGTAGGCTTGGGGTCATGGACAGTAGTCCATGGGGTCGCAAAGAGTCGGACACGACTGAGCGACTTTACTTACTCGTGTTTATTGTTGGCAGCATGATGAAAGTATGACTTTTTTTTTTCTTTTTAATGAAACCTCTCCATGATCTTTCCTTGTTCACTCATGTGGAAGCTCATTCAGTCCTGTGTGTCCTTCTGGGAAAGGGAATCTGCCTTCCCCAGTGAGAAAAAATGTGGGGCAGGTTGTGCAGGTCACCAGCGGTCCAGTGGTGTGGAGCCTGTGTTTATGGACAGGGGACTGCCAGGTTCATTCTTGTGGTGGTATATGGCCCTGGCTGGGAGGCCTGCTCCTCCTGACGTGAGGCGCCAGTGGCCCAGGCGGGAGCCCTCATCCTTGTCCAGCCGTGTGTGCGTGGGTGCTCTCTCTCCTCAGCTGCTAGCGTTTTGTCCACATCTTAGCTCATTCTTTTGTCCCTCCCATCCTCAGACTTAACACTCAGCATCCCAGACTTGTCTTTCACAGGCCCTTTCCCTCTCTCTTACCCTCACAACCAGAGAGACAGAAAAAGCCTGGACTGAGTACAGGGGTGTCAAGGCCAACAGGAACTCCACAGTGCCTCCCAGCCCCCTCCCTGCCCAGCTCACTGGCCCTGGGCAAGTCACATAACTTCGTGTCTAGTTGATTGATTTGTAAATATTAACTAGGTGCCAGGCACCCTGCTAGGGGTATGTGAGACACAGCCCTGCTTCCCAGAAGCTCTGCTGTCTGTGGGAGAGAAAGAAAAGGAAATGGGCGGGACCAGGGCAGGGTGACTGTGCTGGGAGCTCAGAGCTGGTGGTTAAGGATGCTTCTGCGAGGACGCCGCCTCTAAGTGGAGTCCTGCAGGACGTGCCAGGTTCAAACCAGGTTCTGAGAGGTGAGGCCTGGGGGTGAGAGCCCGTGAGGGAGCTGGTGTGGAATGCAGTTCTGTAGGACCAGCACGTGCCACCTAATAGGGAATGAGGCCATTTCAAGACAGCTGTGGTCAGAGCCAGAAGTTATGCTGAGGACCAGGCTGAGCTGTCAGTCTGAAGTGAAGACACTTGAGACCAGACTTGTGCTCTGAAAACCTCCCTCTGCCAGGAAGGGAAGAGATCAGGAGTGTGAGCTGGAATCTGGAGCACAGGGAGGGGGCTGTTGAGACCTGGTAAGAGCAGCTGGTAGCCTCAGTGTCCCCAGCCTGGAACAGGGTCGTGAGTGGAGAGTATGGAAGTGAGTGGGGAAAACTTGGATGAATTGGAAAGTGCCGCCTAGATGATAACTGCCTTCATAACCAGCTATGGTCTACCTTCGTGACCTTCCCGACCCTGAAGCTGAGATCCAGTGATTTCCCTACTGTTTTGCATCTTTAGAACTTCAGAGGGTGGGGCCGCTTCCCCACCATCTCTTCCCACGCCTGTCCACTCAGGCCTGAGTTGCCTGGTCACACCTAAGCCCTGTCCAGCTCCACAAGTCTGCCCTTGGCCCTTCCTGCCCCCATTAAATCCCCGTTTCCTAGATCCCAGGCAGCAAGCGTGGGGGCTGAGGCACTGTGATTGTCAGTGATGACAGCCACGGGAGTTCTCCCAGTCGTGGCTGTCAGGTATCAGCATCCCCAACACAATGAGACCTGGGGAACCAGCACATGCCTGGGGTTCCCTGCCTCTCCAGGACACTGCAGCCCAGGGCTGTTGGCCATGACTGCAATCCTGAGCCCCATGGCTTCTAGATGTGCTGCCTTAATTGCTGACTCTCATGTCTCATATGCTCGTTTTGTCTTTTCTCAAGAAACTGTCTCCTTGGCTCAGTGACACAGTTGTGAACTGGGAGCACAGCTCTGGGCCTAGTGGATATGAAGCGTGAGCACAGGGCCACAGCAGGACCCAGCATATGTGGGTGCAGACCCCTGAGAAGGGTTGTGGGGGCCAGGATGGACTAGCATTTGGGCCTCAGGCAGGCAGGATAGACACTGCAGCCCCAACGTGTCACTTACTCCCTAGTGATCCTGGGCAAGACCCTTGACCTCTGAGTCTGCTCATCTCTGAGGCTTATAAGCCCTGCCCAGGGTATTGTGACAGTTCCTGAGTGTGTGTATTAGTTGCTCAGTCGTGTCCGATTCTTGCAACCCCATAGACTAGCCCGCCAGGCTGCTCTGCCCATGGGATTTCCCAGCAAGAATACTGGAGTGGGTTGCCATTTCCTCTTCCAGGGGATCTTCCCAACCCAAGAATTGAACCCGCATCCCCTGGGTCTCCTGCATTGCAGGCAGGTTCTCCAACTGCTGAGCCACTGATGTGCTAATTGTTAAAGGACCCGGCCCAGGGCAGAGACTCAGGAGTTGGTTTCCTGGTCTCTCCTCACTCCCACCCTGTGGTGGAGCGTGT
The DNA here is from genome assembly GCF_027580195.1 of Bos mutus. Lineage (NCBI taxonomy): Eukaryota > Metazoa > Chordata > Mammalia > Artiodactyla > Bovidae > Bos > Bos mutus. Next base: position 48,248,938 of record NC_091629.1, on the reverse strand, counting down.
TCTGACCATTTCATACCACTTCTGATCTACCCACTCTGTCCTCGGCCGCCTTTTATCAGCTGCTCCATTAAATCTTCATCTTCTGGGACATCCCTGGTGGTCCAGTGGTTAGGACTCGGTGCTTTCACTGCCAGGGCCTGGATTTGATCCCTGGTCAGGAAACTAGTATCCTACAAGCCACTCAGCACGACTGTCTCTCTGTCTGTCTGTCTGTATCTTCATCATGACCCAGAGCTGCCAGTGAGAGGAATGTGGTCTGACTGAGCCCTCACGGGGGCAGGATGCCAACCACATGCTGGGTCTGGGGTCCCACAGCTGGAGCAGATGCCACCCTGTTTAGGGGGGAGGCAATGGGAAGTGACTTCACTTCAGGGATCAAGGAACTAAGCGTGGGGGTTGGGGGAAGACTCTGGGGGTGGGAGATGGAGACATTGCCTCTCCAGGGATGAGAAGGAGCCCTTTGGGAGAAAGATCATCCTAGCCCAGGGGTGGGGCTTGCACAGAAGCACCAAGGTGTGGCCCCGGCTGTGTTTGGGGCTTTGGGGACACGCAGGTGCAGCACAGGGAGAGGGGAGCACTGGAGGCTTCTGAGCGGGCAAGTGAGAGGCTTTCATGGTGTGTGTGTGTGTATGAGAGAGAGTCTGAGTGAGTGTGTGTGTGTGTGACCCCTAAGGGGCCAGGAGGATGAGGGAGGGCTTCAAGCAAGAGGGGGCTGAGTTGGAATTCTGAGGGAAATTGGTGGCAACTGGTGGTTGATGGCAAGTGAGGCCAAGGGGCTCAGCTGTGGTCGCTGAGGGCAGCTTTAACAGGCTGCTCCATTAGAGCAGAGCAGCTCCAGCAGCGTGGGTCAGCGTGTGGTGTATGATGCCTGACGGTCTGGGTTTGGAGCCTGTCTCTGACACTTGCTGGTTGTACGACTTTGGTCAAGTTACTTGAAGAACCTTTTGTTTCTTTGTTCTAAGATAGGATAATTATGTACCTACAATGAAGGTTTATTGCAAGACGTAACTGTTTTAACACGAGTGAAGTGCTTAAATGAATGCCTGAGTATTATCAGCATTCTTATTAATGAGAATAAAATACTGTAATGGCAGCGTTTATCAGCACTGGTGCTTTTCTCCTCCCGGACACTGACCTTTGCAGTTCTAACCACTAACTACCTTAGAAAGCATTCAGTTCCTACATCATGTAATTCTCACTTTCATGTAATAAACTGGAAATCCTGCAACTCGGTTTTTGGGGGTTTTTGTGGCCGTGCTGCTTGGCTTGTGGGATCTCAGTTCTCCTGACCAGGGGTTAAACTCAGGCCACCGCTAGGTCACCAGGGAACTCCCCACAACCAGGTTTTCATACTCCATAAAAACATTTTTCACTTTTGTTTTCACATTAAAGCCATTAAAACATTTTAAAAAACCAGAAGAATGGGTTGCTCTTCAGGTCTCTGGAAGCACAGAGGGACAGAGCAGGGACCAGGGGGCCACGACTGTGAGGAATAAACTAGAGTTATCATTCATTGTACGGACGTGGACAGTGCTGCACAGGGAGGGAGGGGGCAGTGGCTCACACAGGTTCACACAGCCGCCGACTTGGCCAGGCTCCTCTCCCGACTTGCCCTGCTCAGATGGGGCAAAGGGGCGCTGGGTCTGCAGGTACGATGTCAGCTGAATCCCAGGGCCTCAGGGAAATCCCTTCTCCTCAGCCCACATGGAAAGCCTTGAGGTCAAACGAGGCTTTCTCAGCCAGCCTGTGACGGCTGGGGGCTTCCCTCAGAGAGCGCAGAGCCTCTAGGCCAGTGTGTCCCCGACATGCCCTCTCCCTGGGGGCAGAGGCAGGGCACCCACTGAGGACTTCGATCCCAGAAAACCAAGCCAACACGCAGGACTCTGTCCCTCACACCACACTCCCCTGTTGCTTTATTATGAAAAGTTTCACACATACAAACAAAGTTGAAAGATTTAACCTTGAACACCTGTATATCTACCACCTGGACCTCAGCATTACCATTTTCTTATACTTGGGTGATCACAAATGATCCATTTCTCAATCCATCTTATTTCTGTAATGTATTCAAAGTGAAATACAGACATCAGTACATTTCCTGCCAAATATTTCAGCATGTGTATTGTTAACCAGAGCTCAAAACTTATATTTTTCTTATGTGAAATTTACATACAGTGAAAAACACAAATCTTTAAAAAAAACTTTATATTGACATATAGTTGATTTATAATATTGTGTTAATTTCTGCTGTACAGCAAAGTGATTCAGTTATACACATATACATTTTTTTTTCTCGGCTGCTCTGTGGCATGCGGAATCTTAGTTCCCTGACCAGGGATTGAACCCGTGCCCCTGCAATGGAAGTGTGAAGTCTCAGCTGCTGGACCACCAAAGAAGTCCCTATCTTTCTTAATGTTCTTTTCCATTGGGCTTATCACAGGATATCGAGTGCAGCTCCCTGTGCTGTGTAGTAGAACCTTGTCATTCCATTCTGTATGGAACAGTTTGCCTCTGCTGGCCGCAAACTCCCACCCAGCTCCTCCCCGCCACTCTCTTGCCAGCGCGAGTCTGCTCTCTGTGTGTGTTTCTGTTTTGTAGATAAGTCCATATTATCATATTTTAGATTCCACATATAAATGATACATGATACTTGTCTTCTGACTTACTTCATTTAGTATAATGACCTCTAGTTCCATCCGTGTTGCTACAAACGGGCATCATTTAGTTCTTTTTGTTTTGGCCAAGTAGTGTTCTGTTGACTGTGTGTGTTCTGTACCTGTTCATCTACCGATGGCATTTAGGTTTCCACGTCTCGGCTGTTGGGAACGGTGCTGCTGTGGACGTGTATAGTTTTTGAATTATGGTTTTTATTTCTGGATATGTGCCCAGGAGCACAACTGCTGGCTCATATGGCAGCTCTGTTTTTAAGTTTTCTGAGGAAGCTCCATATTGTTTTCCATAGTGGCTGCACCAACTTCCATTTCCACCGACAGTATAGGAGGGTTCTCTTTTCTCCACACCCTCTTCAGAACATTTGTTATTTGTGGACTTCTTAATGGTGGCCATTCTGACCAGTGTGAGGTGATATCTCATGGTAGTTTTGACTTTCTTTTCTCTAATAGCGACGTTGAGCATCTTTTCATGTGCCTGTTGGCCATCTGTATGTCGTCTTTGGAGAAATGTCTATTTAGTCCTCCTGCTCATTTTTCGGTTGGGTTGCTTTTTGTTGTTGAACTGTATAAGCTGTATATTTTGGAAATTAAGCTGTTGTCAGTCACATCATTGGCAACTGTTTTCTCCCGTTCTGTAGGTTGTCTCCATTTTGTTTGTGGTTTCCTTTGCTGTACAGAAACCTGTAAGCTTGATTAGGTCCCATTTGTCTGTCTTTGCTTTTATTTCTATTCCCTTGGGAGACTGACCTAAGAAAACATTGGCACAATTTATGTCAGAGAATGTTGCCTGTGTTCCAGTTTTATGGTGTCATGTCTGATGTTTAAGTCTTGAAGCTGTTTTGAGTTTATTTTTGTGTATGGTGGGAGGATGTGTTCTTCCTGCTGACTTCATGCAGCTGTCCAGCTTTCCCAACACCCCTTGCTGAAGAGGTTGTCTTTCCCCATTGTATATTCTCACCTCCTGTGTTGAAAATTAATTGACTGTAGGTGTGTGGATTTACTTCTCGGCTTTCTTTTCTGTTGATCCATATCTTCTTTTGTGATAGTATCATGACACTTTGATTACTGTAGCTTTTGTAGTATTATCTGAAGTCTGGGACGGTTATGCCTCCTGCTTTGTTCTCTTTCCTCAAAATTGCTTTGGCAGTTCTGGGTCTTGCATGGTTCCATATAAGTTTTAGGATTATTTGTTCTAGTTCTGTGAAAAATGTCATGGGTAACTTGATAAGGGATCACATTATATCTGTAGATTGTTTTGGGTAGCATGCCATTTTAACAATATTAATTCTTCCAGTTCAACAGCATGAGATATTTTTCCATTTCATCGAGTCATCTTCAATTTCCTTTATTAATGGTAAAACACAAATCTTCATGTACATTTCCTGAAGCCTTCTTTCAGTCAGCAAGATATTTTTGAGGCTCATTCATGTTGTTGCATATAACAATAATACATTGCTTTTTAAAATGTGTAAATGTTGGAATAATTTTATAGTGCAGAGAATTTCCATATGCCCCCCACCTAGTCTCCCATGTTAACATAGTGCCACAGTGCGCGCATGCTCAGTTGCTTCAGTCCTGTCCAGCCCTTTGCAACCCTATGCACTGAGCCCACCAGGCTCCTCTGTCCGTGGGGATTCTCTAGGCAAGAATACTGGAGTGGGTTGCCATGCCCTCCTCTGGGGGATCTTCCCCACCCAGGGATCAAACCCATGACTCTTATGTCTCTGGCATTGGCAGGCAGGTTCTTTACTGCTGAGCCACTGGTGAAGCCCCAGTACCGTGGTATGTTTGTCCAAACCAAGAAACTGACCCTGGTCTGTTACGACGAAGCAAACCCCAGATCTGATGTGAATTTCCCCAGTTTTCCCTTGATGTCTTCATTTTCCCCCAGGATCAGGCCCGGTACCACACTGCATTAGTAGTCACGTCTCCCCTGTGTCCTCCGCTCATGCTCTCTTTCCTCATTTCCCTTGACACGGACAGTCTTGAGGTATCCTGGCCAGGTATCCCAGAAGAGTGTCCCCTCTGGGTTTGTCTGATGCTTTTCTCATCATGAGGCCACATTTAAGGTTTTTGGAAAGCTCAGGCAGTATACACTGGCCACACTTCATGCTGTTTACCCTTCATCATTTGGTTAGGATAGTGTTTGCCAGGCTTCTCCAGTGCGGAGTTGCTATTTTCTCTTTTCCCTGTTCTTTGGAAGTGAGTCACGAAGTCTAGCCTAAGCTCAGGGGCAGGGGGTGGCGAGTGAGCAAGAATTGAATTCCTCCTCCTAAGGGGAGAGTCTCTATGTATATTATTTGGAATTCTCTTGAAAGGTCCAAAAAGAATTCTCCATTTATTTATTTATTCAGTCATTTATTGACTGATTGTTTTTAATTGGATTTTAATTTTTATCACCATAACTTGAATATATAATTTACAAAGTTTAGGCTTATAAGGAAAAAGAATAGCTCCTTAAGGTCTTACAGTTATTTGCTCTGGTACTTCTAGATTACTACTCTTTCTTTTCTTCCAGTTTATATTAAGTTGAATCATATCAAATTGTTAATACTCAACCATTTTTGATCTGCATAAATGGCAGTTTCATATGGTTCAAACTAATAACCTAGTATTTTGACTTCCTATTTGGCCAGTTGATTATGTGTGACATTGGAGTTCTTTTGTTATGAACTGTGACTCTGCACCTGCCGTCATCTGACCTGGCTCAGGGATCAGTCCCCACCAGCTCCAGGCTCTCTTCCCCAGGCACTTGGACCTGGGTGAGAAAGCAACTGCTGGGGGTGAGGACCGCCCTTGCTGTGGTAACTGTGCCCCACAGGCAGTTATGGGACAAGGCCTCAGGGCCTCTGCCCTGACAGCCTCAGCGGCAGGCTTCTGGGCCTTTTACACACTGGGCCCCAGATGTATCGCCTTGCAGGGTGATGACCACCAGTCCAGCTCTCCCAGTACAGCCTTAGGCCAACTAACTCTTGGTGCCTCAGTTTCCTCGTCTGTAAGATGGGTTCCATCAGCCTTCTAGATGAGTTCCTGCGGTGACAGAATGGCAGGTCGTGGTCCTGAGGCCATTGATGGTGTGGGTTCCGAGGGCCTCCCCCAGACCCCTCTGTGCTCTCTTTCTTGCCCACATGTGAGGGAGGCTTTCCAGGACAGGGGCCTGGGGGGTCTGAGGCTGAGACCCCAGGCTCCACCGCCCACCTCTGACTTGCCTTTAGACCCTAGCCAGGTGCTCCTCCAGCTCCAGGCTTACATCTCCCCATCTGTGTTGAGGTGGTTGGTGTGGATAGCCTGAAAAGCTTTTAAGTGCGTGAGAACTGGTGGTGTCTGCAGAGGTGAGCCCCTCTCCCCACATCCATCCTGTTTCAGGCAGCAGAGGTCCTGGGGGCTTAGGATGAATGGAATTGTTAAGACTGCAGGTCCAGGGTTCGGGGGCCTTGGCAAATCCCTGTTCACTTCAGGGCATCAGGGAGAGGAGGTGGTGGACTGAGCTGCTAGGGCCCTCTCAGTTCTGGGGCTGAGAGAGGACAGACAGACCAAGCCAGGCACAGACACCATGATGGCAGAATCACTCTGGACTCTGCCCAGGCCAGAGGAGGAGCTGTGGTCATCAGGCAGTCCCACAGATGAAGGCAGAACTGCAATTTGGATGGGTCTGTGCTACCATAGAAGTGAATGGTTTCAAGACCCAATCTGGGGTGTGAGGGAGGCTTCCCTGAAGAAGTGATCCTTTCTGAGCCTGAAGGGCAAGCAGGTGTTGACGAGATGAAAGGGAAAGAGAACATTTCAGGCAGAGGAAACAGCAAAGATCCGGCACTGGGAGGGAAGAAGCCAGTGTGGCTGGAGCTGGGTGAGATGGAGCACGGGAGAGGCTGAAGCAGACACGCCAGGTGCAAGGCCTTGGCCCCAGAGAGTTTGATCTTCACCCGAAGAGCCATGGAGCGCCTTTACAAGGCCTTAAGCTGGAAAGTAGCATGACCAGATTTGTGTTTTGAAAAGCAACCTCTGCTGCTAGGGTGGGGCAGGCGGGAGGTTTGAGGTCAGGAAGCCCAGAGAGGAGACTACTGTTGTTCGTATGACAGTGGCTTTGTCTGGGGTGATATCTGTGGGGACAGACAGAAACAGAACCAATAGGCTTGGGGGCTTGGTGTGGGGAAGAGACGAGTCTGCTGATTCTGTGGCCTGAATACCTGGATGGAAGATGGGGGATATAGGTTCCCAGTGGGAGAAGCAGGTTTGACAGGGGACACGGCTGGGGTGAAAGGGCCAGTGGGCACCCAGGTGAGATGGAAGGGCACCAGTGTAGAGCTAAGGCCAGGGCTTGGGTTGGAAGACCATGGTGGAGGAGGTAGGGCAACTTCTGAGGGGCCAGTGAGACCCTGCAGGTTCAAGTGTATGCCCTGAGATGGGGGGGTTCCTTGGGCAGCATCTCCCCAACACCTACCTGGCCCCTCAGTGACCCAAGGTTCAGGGGCAGGTATCATGAAACTTCTCACAACCTCTCTCTCCCCCTAGATCCTACTCATCTCCGATTATTTCTACGCCTTCCTGCGGCGCGAATACTACCTCACACACGGCCTCTACCTGACCGCCAAGGACGGCACGGAGGCCATGCTTGTGCTCAAGTAGGCCTGGCTGGGCACAAGGCTGCACAGACTTCTGGGGTGAAAGGGCCAGCAGCTGGGCCAAGCCCTCTAACCAGAGTTGCCAGTAGGCAAGACCAAGGGCAGATGAGGTTTGAGTCCAAGGTGACGACTACCAGTGAGGAGCCAAGGCCAGTAGCAAGGTCTGTGGGGAAGTCACCAGGAGCATCTCCCCTTGGATCGCCCACTTTGTGGCTCTGCATACCAAGGAGCCCTCCCTCCCAAGCAGGAAAGGGGATGAAGCAGGTGAGCAGGGTTTGTTAGGTTGTGGCTACTTAATAAATGTTTTTTGTTACAAACACATCTACCTGGAACCACACTGCACTCTTGGAAGGGGTGGGCATGACCCATAATACTGCCGTGGGGCACTACACACAGGTGTGGGTTTCCTGAGAGCGCTGAGTCCACAGAACATAGGTCTGTGTGCGGGCCAGCCAAAAATGGTGTGGGGCAGTCCTCTCCCCACCCCCCAGCCCTTCCCAGTCCCCAAGCAGCTGGAGGCAGAGGGCCAGGCAGGCCTGAGCAATCTTTATTCTGCAGAGGGACAGTGACCACAGATCCATACACCACATCAAGACCAGGTGAGCCCGGGGCCAGTCCTTTAGGGGTGGGCAGGTCCAGGCAGGGGCAGCGCCTCAGGTCGGGGAGGGGCAGATGGGCAGACAGGCAGGGGCCTAAAAAAAAAAGACAAACCACACAGAGCAGGGGTGCTGGGGGCTGCTCCCCACTCTCCCCAATCCCAGCCAGCACCCAGAAGAGCAACCCCCTAACATGACTGGGCCAGGATCCACCCAGGGGCAGAGGAGGTGCAGTTGGTACCCCCTGGCTAGGAGGTGGCACCTCTGCCCCACCCACCAGGGGCAGGAGCAGAGGCAGCTCAGTTCAGGTGTGAGGAGCTCCCTGGGCAGAGCCTGACAGGGCCCCCCCATGCCCAAGCCAACCCCCCCCTACTGCTGGCTCAGAAGCCGAAGGTTTCCTGGGAGGCGTAGACCATGTAGAGGAAGCCATCCTCGTCCTTCTCCTGCTCGTAGATGTCCGCGATGGGCGTGGACACGCTCACCATGCTGTGCTGGTTCACCAGCAGGAAGAAGGCCTGAGTGGGGTTGAGCTGCAGGCGGCGCCTGAGGGGGGCGGGAGGCAAGCACACTGTGAGGGGCCTGGATGTTGGGGAGCACAGCCTGAACCCCTCCCCAAAATGACCCTGATCCTCCATTTCACACCCATCCCAGGCCCTTCTAGAGGCAGTTACCTCTGACTGGACACTGACCCCAGCCTTGACCTTGACCTTTCCCAACCTCCCCAGAACAGGGACCCAGCTCCCGGTCCCATACCCCACCTCCACCCCTTCCTTCGCCGAAAGACCCAGCGCCCTGCCTGATCCCAGCAGAACCCAAGTCCCCCCTCTGACAGCTGCTGCCCGCGCACCGGATGATTTTGACCAACTCGCTCATGTTGACATGGTCCGGGACCAGGAACTTGGTCTTGTCCAGGACCGGCAGCTGCTTCTCACCCTTGTAGCGCTCGATTATCACCTAGGAGCCGGGTGGGACGGGGGACGCGTAAGCCCGAGTTGGGGCCTGGGTCGGGCCGGAATGGGAGGGGGCGGAGGGACTCACCGGGATTTTGCTGGGGTGCTGCTCGCGGATCTGCTGCACCTCTTTACAGCGGTCGGCTACGGACAACGGGCGGGTATGAGGCCGGGCCGAGGTTCCGCCCCGCGGGTACCCGAGGGGCGGCCCCGACCCCGCCCCGCCTCCTCGAAGCTCCCGCCCCCGAGGGCCGTCGGGCCCCGCGGCCCAGGCACAACACAGAGATGGGAGGCAGAGGCCCCGGCCCAGGCCCGAGCCGGCTTCCCAGCCCGGGGGTCCAGCCCGCGCCTGACGTCACGGAGCTGACGTCACCTGTGGCAGTCGGGTCTGTCGGCCAACACCCCCAACCCCCACACCCCAACCCGCGCTCGCAGATCGCCCGCTGGGCCTCACCAAAGCTTCGCCGCTGCTTGAAAGGCCGGTCTGAGGGCATCGCGCCGGCCCGGCGGGGCGCGCAGGCCGGACCTCCGGGGCGCGCGACGCAGGGATGTGGCTGCGGTCCGGGGGCTCCGGGGGCTCCGCGCCTCGCGCACAAGGGCTCCGGGGCTCGCGCTGAGCCCGGCGGCGTCGGCTCGGGGAGGTAACTCGCCCGGGTGACGTCAGGTCACAACATTCCTTAAAGGGGAGGCCGGCGCGCCGCTCCCATTGGGCCGACGCAAAATCTACCCGCCCGGACCCGTGACGTCACGGCGCAGAGAGCCTGTATTCCCGGCCCCGCGCCGCGAAGGGGCGGGGGCTCCCAGGGCGCGTCACAGTCCTGTGACGTCACAGCCTGCGCAGGGGCGGGCGCGGAGGGGCGCCGTCTCCCTAAGGCCGGGTCTGAGGGGAGGCTGCAAATCCTGCGAGGCCAACGCGGTTGGGGGAGCAGACTCGGAGCTCCGCCGGCGGGAGGGGCGGGGCCGGGCTGCGGCACAGCATCCTTCTGCTGTCCCCACCGTCACTGTGTCATCTGACAGCGCTCACAGCCTGTTCCGTCCTGGGACGGTAGGAGGCACTGGGGATGACAGCACTAAAACACACGGCCTTGGCTTTGTGGCGTTCTCGGTTAGAGAAAGATAAAGGTGGTCGGGGTGGGGGATTGACACATGAGACACTTGGAGCAAGACACTACAAAGGAGCTTGAAAGTTTTACATGGAATTTCTAGAATTGAAAAACAGCGCTATTAAAGTCAAGTTCTCAAAGGATGAGGCAAGAAAGCCTATTAGATACAGCAGAAGAGAAAATCACTGAACTGGATGGAAGAGCAGAAGCAATGAGGAGAAAACAAGCCAGATGGAACATATAAAAGAGGAAGGGACAGGAATGGTAAAGTGAGAACTCGGGTCCAGTCAGCATTCCAGGAGAGAAGAGAATGTGCGAGAGGCAATTCCTGAACAACTTCCAAAATTGATTAAAGATGAGGAGCCTCACCTAAAATCCGGAACAGAATAAATAAAAATAAATCTCATCTAAACACTTTGTTCCATCCCTGGGTCAGGAAGATCCAATGGAGAAGGAAATGGCAATCCATTCCAGTACTGTTGCCTGGAAAATCCCATGGACAGAGGAGCCTGGTAGGCTACAGTCCATGGGGTCGCAAAGAGTCAGACACGACTGAGCGACTTCACTTTAAATACTTTGTAGTGAATTTGCAGAACTCTAAAGGGAAGAAATTAGAAAAATGGCAAGTAACTAAACTGATAAGCATGGAAGTCTATCTGAACAAGCACTTGCCATAGAACATGAATGGTGACAGTTTGTGGAGAGCAGAGCAAGGAGCAGGACATGATCACAGGTAGGACTGGAGAGGGTGGTCAGAATTTAAGTGTTCTGAGAAGCTTCATTTATTTGAGAAGAGGAGGATAAAGATAATTAGTAATTACCTGGCTTTGTAAAGTCAAGTATGTATTTCCAAACACTTCAGAAGGTAAATAGTATTTCCAAACACTAAAATAGAAAGTAACGAAATATAGAAATGATCCCTGAAAGTATAGTCTTAAGACTAAAGACATTATTAGTGATGAAGAGGGTCAACACATAATGATGGAAAGAATAATTTTCTAAGGAGATAGAACAATTCCAAACGTGTGTTAGAGGTTAAAAAAAAAAGGCTGAAAGAATATGAAGCAAAAGTGACAGGATACAAAGAGATATGGCCATATCCTTCATCACAGTGGGCGATTTAAGACCTTGTTCAGTAACTGATAGACCAGTCGAAGAAGGATACAGAAGATTTTAATACTATTAATAATTCTGGTAGAAACTTGAACCCAATATATTACTTTCAGGCACACAGGAATCATTTATCTTAAAAAATGACCTGATTACTAGGCCCCAAGACAAATCTCAATAGATATCAAATAATCAATTTTATACAGACCATGTTCTCTGACCACAAACAAGAGCAGAGTAAACTCTAGGTCTTCAGATATTTAAAACACTTATAGAAAACTCTTAAAGATGAAATCATATGGAAATGAAAACTACTTGGGTCAAAATAAAAATGAGAATACATATAAAAACTCCAGGTTGAGGGTATGGGGAACTAAAGCAGAATTTAAAAGATCTTTATTAGTGATATTAGGTAAAAAGAAATACGGAAAATTTATGAGCAGAGTGTCAAAGAATTTTAGAATGCAGTAAGTGTAAACCCAAAGAAAGTGGAAGATAATGAAGAGCAGAAATTGAAGAAATAGAAAACAGAAACACTAATATGGGCCACAAAACAAAGCTGGATCCTTCAAAAGACCAATAAAATAATGTGCAAAAGGGCTTCCCAGTAGTTCAGACGGTAAAGAATCTGCCTGCGATGCAGGAAACCCAGGTTCGATCCCTGGGTTGGGATGATCCCCTGGAGAAGGGAATGGCAACCCACTCCAGTATTCTTGCCTGGAGAATTCCATGGACAGACCATGAGGTCGAAAAGAGTCGGACACGACTGAGCAACTAACAAAATGTACAAAAGGGATATAACAGCAGAAATGACAAAATAAGATTATAAACTTTATACCAATACATTAAAAAATTAGAATAAATGGACAGTTTTCTAGAAAAAAGATAGTTTGCCAATACCAATTTAAAAAGAAGTAGACAACCAAGTAGCCATATACAAAAAATGAGTCCAGATGGTTTTCTAGTTCTCCCAACATAAAAATAAAAAAACTCAAACTTGTGTCAAATATTATACTTAACGGTAAAACACCATGCTCCATGGTAAATGTTAAGCATTATTCTCTTTAGAGACAGGAACAAAATTTTGAATCATATCATTGAACAAAATGTAATATTGCTTGGAGGGCCCAGCCAGAGCATCAAGACAAGAAAGGAGCAAAACTATCATCCATAGCCAGAAAACCCAAAGGAATCTACAAACAATGAAAGACTGCTAATTACTATAGTCTAAAAACATACAATAGTAAGTTTTAGGGTAGTACAGGAAAATGAGAGCTCTTTACACTGCTGATGAGAAGTGTAAATCATTTCCGCTTCACTGGAGAGCAATTTGACAAAATCTGCCCACACTGAAGATGCTCATATCCTGCAGTCCAGATGTACACGTGAGCCCAAAGAAACACAGTTAGGTGTGTTTGTTGGAACATTCTCCTAATGGCTAAAAAAGGGGGCAGGCACCTGAATGTCTAATCATTAAGTATCCTGTGTAACAGAACAACAGAATGTTCCTGTAGTGAAAGAGGGAGAGACAGGGTCAGCCATCAGATATTTTCAACTTTGCAGGCCGTATGGTCTCTGGAAGCCATGCGGTTCTGTTGGAGTGCAGAAACAGGCCTAAACAATCTGAATGGCCATGGCTGTGTCCCAGTAATGTTTATTTGCTAAAACAGACAAATTTGGCCTGAGGGCTGTAGTTTGCTGACTCTTGATCTAGAGCTGTGTGTCAAAGTGGACACATCCCACATACACAAAGTTGCAGGAGATTGTGATGAGAACCACTAAGAGCAGCTGGAAGAATTAGGTCAGCCATGGCCTTGAGGAAGTGGCTACACCTTTCTTTTGTCAGGCTAAGCCTTTGGGATAACCCATTCTCAAATCCCAAGGTCTCTGCTCCATCTTCCTCCTACCTGGCCAGTCAGCAGCAGGCTGACACCCCCTCCACCAGTCCTCTGGTCACTCTCCTCACTGCTTGTCTCTGCATCTTCCCTGAAGCCAAAGGCCTGGCATGTGTTATGTCTCTAGATGGAAGTCTAGCAGACATCTCAGACTTGACCTACTCAAGATGAACCCATCATCTTCCCCAAAATAGACTCTAATTGTGATCTTCCCTGACTCCATCTGTCATCTTTGACTCCTTTCTTTCCCACACCTCCTCATCCTATCTATGCCCACAACCTTGTAGTTCTACATTCAGAGTAGCTCCAGAATCTTAGCACTTCTTTCCGCTTCCACTCCTGCCACTCAGGTCAGAGCCATCATCACCTCTTGCCTGTCTTCTTCCATGTTTCCTCCCTGGTCTCCTTGCTTTGGCCTTGCCCACTTGAGACTGGTCTCACTACAATGACAAGAATCCTCATGGGCACACAGGTGTTGGATCAGGTTATTCCTACACCCCAATCGTTAGAAATCAAAGGCTGAACAGTTAGCCCGTGAGGCCTGTAGGATCTTCCTCCCTGTTGCTTCTCTAGGTTTATCTACCTCACTCTTGCCCTCTTGGCCTCAACTGCACTGGCGGCCTTCTATCACAATTCTGGGAATCCCCCAGGACATTTCTGCACTTACTGGTCTCTGCCTGGAGCGCTCATTTCCAAGGTCTCCTCAAGGGAAGCCTTCCTGAATGATCTTACTGAATATTGCAGTTCCCACCCCAGTGACTATACTCCCTCCTAGTACTTGCTTAATTTTCCCCAGAGCAGTTATCACCTTCTAATATATGTTTTCCTAACCATTTTATGATGAAAAATTTCAAGCAAATAGAACACCTGAAATAACTGTTCAATGACCTCCCATATTCTCACCAGGTACATTCTACATCTAACACTTAGTTCATTACTATCTGTCCATCCATCCATTTTTCTTTTTTTTTTTTAATTTTATCTTTTTGATGTATTTCAGTAAGTTGCAATTCAACATCCATTGATGATAAAAATCTCAACCAAGTGGGTACAGAGGGACCATACCTCAGTGTAATAAAGATCATATATGACTAGCCCTTAGCTAACATCATACTCAAAGCTGAAAACTTTTCCTCTAAAATCAGGAACAAGACAAGCACATTCCCACTCTCACTGCATTTATTCAACATAGTATTGGAAGTCCTAGCCAGAGATTATGCAATAAAAATAAATGAAAGCTATTCAAATCACAAAGAAAAAAGTAAAACTGTCACTCTTTGGAGATGACATGGTATTATACATACAAAATACGAAAGATGCCACCAAAAAACTGTTAGAAAGAATAAACAAATTCAGTAAAGTTGCAGGATACAAAATCAATATATAAAAATCTGTTGCATTTCTAATATACTAAAATGAATTATCAGAAAGAGAAATTAAGAATAAAAAAACAGTTCCATTTAAACTTGCATCAAAAAGGATGAATTACATTGGCGTTAAATTTAAGGAGGTGAAAGACCTGTACCCTGAAAATTAGAAGACACTAATGAAGGAAACTGAAGACCCAATAAATGGAAAGACATGCTGTGCTCATTAGGACTGGGAGAGTTAATACTGTTAAAATGTGTATACTACCCAAAGCAATCTACAGACTCAATGCAAGCCCTATTAAAACTACCATGGCCTTTTTCACAGAAATAGAACAAAAGACTATGAATAGCCAAAGCAATTTGAAAAAGAAAATGGGACGCATCACACTCCTTGATTTCAAACTACATTACAAAGCTATAATAAAATAGTATCACATAAATCAATGGAACAAAATAGCCCAGAAATAAACCAATGCTTACTTATCTAGTCAACTTACCTACAAAGAAACCAAGAATACACAGTGGACAAAGGACAGTCTTCCTGGGGCAACTGGACAGCCACGTGCACAAGAATGACACCAGACACAAAAATCAACTCAGAATAAAGACTGGACTGTAATTCCTGAAACCATAAAACTCCTAGAAGACAACATAGATGGTAAGGTCCTTGACATCAGTTTTGGTGATGATTTTCTTTTTTGGCTATGCTGCATGGCATGTGGGATCTTAGTTCCCCTACCAGGGACTGAGTCCACGCCCTCTGCACTGGAAACATGGAGTCTTAGCCGCAGGACAGCCAGAGAAGTCCCCGTGGCAATGATTTTTTGGAATTGACACCAAAAGCAAAGTCGACAGAAGCAAAAATAAACAGCTGGAACTATATCAAACTTAAAAGCACTGTACATCAACAAAATGAAAAGAAACCTACCAAATAGGAGAAAATTTATACAATAAATTTTAGGTGTTTTGGATATAAAGGGTTTCTATCCAAAATATGTACATAATTCCTATGACTCAACAGTAACAAGCAATCCAATTAAAAAAATGGGCAGAGGACCTGAGTAGACATTTTTTTCCAAAAAAGATGTACAGATGGCCAACACATACATGATAAGGTGCTTGTATCACTAATCATCTGCTGCTGCTGCTAAGTCACTTCAGTCGTGTCCGACTCTGTGTGACTCCATAGACGGCAACCCACCAGGCCCCTGTCCCTGGGATTCTCCAGGCAAGAACACTGGAGTGGGTTGCCATTTCCTTCTTCAATGCATGAAAGTGAAAAGTGAAAGTGAAGTCTCTCAGTCGTGTCCGACCCTCAGCGACCCCACGGACTGCAGCCTACCAGGCTCCTCCGTCCATGGGATTTCCCAGGCAGGAGTACTGGAGTGGGGTGCCATCGCCTTCTTCGCACTAATCATCAGGGAAATGCAAATCAAAACCATGGAGATGGCAGCTCACAACTGTTAGAACGGCTATTCTCAAGATAAGAATTAACAAGTGTTGGTGAGGATGTGAAAAAAAGAGAAGCCTTGTGCACTGTTGGTGGGAAAGTAAATTGGTCCCAACAACTATGGAAAACACCGTGGAGGCTCCTCAAAAAACAAAAAGTAGAACTATCACATGATCCAGCAATTCCACTTCTGAGTATTTATCCAAAGAAAGTAGAATCACTATCTTGAAAAGATAAAAGTACCCCTTATGTTCACTGCAGGCTTCCCAGGGGGCTCGGTGGTAAAGAATCTGCTTGCCAAGTAGGAGACACGGGTTCAATCCCTGGGTTGGGAAAATCCCCTGAGAAGGAAATGGCAACCCACTCCATTATTCTTGCCTGGGAAATCCCATGGATAGAGGATCCTGGTGGGCTACAGGCCATGGGGTCGCCCCAGAGTTGGACACGACTGAACGACCAAACAACAACAGCGCTCACTGCAGCACTGTTTACAGTAGCCAAGATATGGATACACCTAAGTGTCCATCAACAGATACAGATAAAGAAAGTATGGCATCTATACATACGCACAAAAAATGGAAAATATTCCATTATTCAGTCATAAAAAAGGAAGGAAATCTTGTCATTTTTGACAACATGGATGGACCATAATTTCACTTCTGTGTGAAATCCAAAAGCAAGAAAGGGGCTTCCCTGGTGGTCCAGTGGTTAGGAATCCACCTAGCACCGCAGGGGACACACGCTCAATCCCTGGTAGGGGAACTAAGATCCCACTTGCCGAGGAGCCACTAAGCCCATGTGCCACAAGTACTGCGCCCACGCACCACAACTAGAGAGCTTATGCACCACAAGGAAAGATTCTCCTGACCCAAGGAAGATCCTGCATGCCACAGCTGAGACCGGAAGCAGCCAAATAAACTTTTTTTTTTTTTTTAATGAAAAGCAAGGAAATAAAGGGAATTCCCTGGCAGTCCAGTGGCAAGGACTCTGCGCTCTCACTGCTAAGGGCCCAGCTTTGATCCCTGGTCAGGAAACTAAAATCCTGCAAGCCATGAGGTGTGGAGGAAAAAAAAACACCAAGTAAATAAAACAAAAAAACAGATTCACAGATACTGAGAACAGAGCAGATAGGTGGTAGCCAGAGGTTAGGGATGGTTAAAATAAACATAAAAGTCATGGGGATATAATGTACAGCGTGGTGACTATTGAAGGCAGGAGAAGGGGCAGCAGAGGATGAGATGGTTGGATGGCATCACTGACTGGATGGACATCAAACACTGACTCAAGCAAACTCCTGAAGATAGTGAAGGACAGGGAAGCCTGGGGTGCAACAGTCCAGCAGAGTCAGACACGACTGAGCGACGGAACAACAATGGAGACTGTGGTTAATAATACTGTATACTTGAAATTTCCTCAAAGAGTAGACCTTAAAGTTCCCGTGACAAGAAAAAAAATTCTGTAACTATGTATGGTGATAGATGTTAACTCGACTGTGCTGATCATTCCCAATGTACAAATATTGAATCAGGCTGCACACCTGGAACTAACACAGTGTCCCATTTTAGATTCCTGTCAATGAAATGTGAGAGTTCCAATCGCTCTGCTTCCTTCTTGATATCTGGTGTTGCCAGTTTTTTAAATTTTGCCATTATGATGGTCATGTAGTAATAGCTCATTGTGGGCTTAAATTTAATATGCTATATAATTTTACAAATGTATTTTATTTCTCTTTCCCACTAATATGTAAGCCCCTTAAGGGCAGCATTTCCTACATATTTGGCCCCTGCTCTCTCCTGGCCCCTAGACAGAATATAGCATGTGGCACATGCTTAGTAAATACCTGTTGGGTGGGGACCTCTCCTCTGAGCACCCACTGTGTCATCTCTCAGAGACACGTCCTATCTAAGGGGTGGTCTCCCACCCACACCAGGAGCAGAGCCTGAGTCTGGGCTGAGCACTGATGCTGGGCACTCAGGGCTCAGAGAAGACTGGTGAGCAAACAGTGTCAGCTCTGGGCAGTGCCTCTTCTGTGCTGTCGTGTCGTTTCTGCCTGGGACTCATGGGCCTGAGGAACGGCAGAGCTGGCCTTGGCTGTCACGTGAGGGTGGAACAACCCCTGGTCTGGTTGGCCACCAGTTACGTTATGACCCGGCAGGTTCCTTCTCTGAGCCTCTGTTTGTTCCTTTACTCAACAGCAGACAGATCTGGGTTTAAAGTAGTTTTATTACTTATAGCATAACTTGGAACAAAATCTTTTTTTCTTTTTTCCCTCTTTTGGGAGATCTTAACTTAATCTTGCAACTCTTCTGTTGCATTTATTCCCTTCATATTTTTTTTATCTTTCTAAAGTTCTTATGATATTTTTGTTTTAGCCTCCTATACTCTTAACCAGGGCATGAAGGACTATGCCAGAGGTTCTCAACCCTAGCTGTATGTCACAAAAACCCAAGGAGCTTTTACAAACTGAGCTTACTCTCAGGGATTATGATTAAATTGGCCTAGGGTGGGGCCCAAGCATAGCTTGGTTTTTGTTTTGCAATTGGCCGTCTCATCTTCACTAGAAATAAGCTCTTGCCACTGTCTCCTTTATGTCTAGACTGGGACCTAGTGCATAGCAGGCATTCACTAGTAACTGAATGAACAAAGCACTCTTTTGCAAAGGGAGTTTGCAAAATAAAAACAAGTTTTAGGTAGTCTGCTGTTTTTGCTCATGATATTTTTCCTAAATATATATGAAAACCTATTACCTGAAAGCCAAAAAACAATCTTGAGTGTCAAAACAGTGCTTAAGCCCAGAGAATTAAAAATGATGAAATTCCCTATTCCATCTCACCTTTAGGCAAGTCTTCAACAACATACATCTTGTGAACGAGGATGTTAAAATGGGATTATTTTCATCTCAGTTTCTGCTGAGACCCCAAGGCAATACTTGCCATATGCCAGGAGGGGAACAGGACGAACGCAGGACTGCAAGACAAAGCAGCCCACAGTGAATTCACACTTCCGCCTGATCTTATCCCACCAAAGAGCTAGAAATCCGAGGACAATTTTTAGAAGCTGTGGAATTTGCTGGAGTCTCACCACGGATGGAGGGAGGTGGGAGGGTGATTCTGCTTAACCTTGAATCAACAGAGGGGGCGTGTGCGGAGAGGACCCTGAGAACCAGGAGTCTAAAGGAAAGTTACAGGGGGCCAGCCAGAGAGAATGCATTATCCAAGTAAGGGAATGGAAGGTTGGGCCTGCAGGATGGAAGGTAACGGGGCTGGGGGGACAAGAGCCAGAGTTTTGAAAACATGTTAATGTACGGCAAAACCAATACAATATTGTAAAGTAAAAAAAAAAAAACAAAACCGAGTAGAATGCACCGGAAGCACAAGCATCAGCTTTGAACACACACCAGGCTCCGAGAGGAAGAAGCCAGTTCACAATACTGATAAAGCATGAACTTTCCTCATCTCACTCCCCTCTTTGCAAATAAGACAGTACAAGGTGGGGAAATAGGCCAGTCAAGCACTTGCTGTTCCCTCCACTGCCAGGGGCAAGGCTGGCAGCGCACCCAGCCTGAGGAAGGGGCAGCTTCTATCCCAAACACCTTTTAGTCATTTTGTTACACTGGACCGGACACATCATCTGCTGACGGGGGAAGCCCAGGACTTGCCCTATGTTCCATCCAGGGGCCGGGGAAGAGCAAGCCCCAGGGAATAAAGTTAAAGGCCTGGGAGACCCAGGTAAAGGTGCCCGTTGATCCAGCTGGGCTTGTTTAACATAATGGTAGGCCCAGTTCTTTGAATGTGTTTGTGTTATTTTCTTAATTGAATATGATTCATCAGTTTAAGCTCACCCTGGATTTCGTCTACCAATTTGATGTACCTGCCAATTTAATGATTTCTACCTATCGAATGACTTCTATAAAATCTTCAAATTTAATGATTTGATCTTTGCTGCAATGATCCAATTCATGAGATCTCCATTTCTTTGTTCTTTTTTGGGTAATTCATGAGAACTTGGATTTGGTGCAGAAAGATGATTTAGGATTCTCAATGAAAAAATGCACAAAAAGAACAGTTGGGTTTGAGTCAAATATACGAAAGGGGAGAAAACCTGTAATTCCTGGAGTGTTTTTAGGACTCATTTCTGAAGAAAAGGCAATACCAGCTCAGAGAGAAATATCCGAATTCCAGAACAGCAGCAGGGGCTGAGGAAAGATAAATGGTGAAGGGAGGCCACCACTTACCTGAACTGCAGGCCCCGTTTGGGGAGCCCAGCGACAGCATGGAGGGTGAAGATCACACCTGAAGGCAATCAGACAGGGGCCGCCTCTGGTGAGCAGAGGTGGAGATGGCCTGGGCAGCAGCAGGAGAGAGCTTTTAGGGTGGAAGTGATCTCGAAGGGCTTGGGGGCGGGCGCTGGACTGACAGGTGCAAGCATTTGTTACTTCAGTGGTAAACTTGAGGTCTCTGCATTTCACTGTACGCAAATCTTACCGACTCTCCAAAAAGGGCAAACACACTAGTTAATGACACGCATGTGTAGTGTTCAGGAGCGTGCACTGCCTGCAGCTGTACTTCAAAATCTGGAGAAGGCGATGGCACCCAACTCCAGCACTCTTGCCTGGAGAATCCTGCGGATGGAGGAGCCTGGTGGGCTGCAGTCCATGGGGTCCGAAAGAGTTGGACACGACTGAGCGACTTCACTTTGACTTTTCACTTTCATGCATTGGAGAAGGAAATGGCAACCCACTCCAGTGTTCTTGCCTGGAGAGTCCCAGGGACAGGGGAGCCTGGTGGGCTGCCGTCTATGGGGTCGCACAGAGTCGGACACGACTGAAGTGACTTAGCAGCAGCAGCAGTACTTCGAAATGCACCCAAAAACTCAACAGATGGATGGATAGAGGGAGCAATGGCTGGTTATGTGATAAACACAGCAAAATGTTACTTGTAGCAATTATAGAATTAAATAGAGAATATAAAATTATTTCAACTTCTCTAAGAATATTCAGGACTTCCTTCATGGTCCAGTGGTTAAGAGTCTGTGCTCCCACTGCAGGAGGTGTGGGTTCGATCCCTGGTTGGGGAACTAAGATCCTGCATGCTGCTTCATGCAGTCAAAAAACAGTTTTTTCTTCCCCATAATGCTGGGAATAGAAACACCCTGTTATTTGGGCAAATATACTTCTGAAACCCAGAAGCCATGCTCCTCCAGTGTCAGTTTCTAACCTTAGCGGTTATTTTATTCCCGTACACTTACTACTTTTAAGTACAGAAAACACTAGGATACTCGCATGTGTTATAGCATTATTTAGTGGAATGAATCCAAGGCAAGCTTCCCAGGTGGGTTCCACTGCCCAGGGGATTAGGAGGTGGAGCATCATTATGTTCATAGACCATCTGGTTTTCCACAAAGCCAGAGGGAGCCCAAACTTTCCTCGGAGCCTGGAGGGAAGTTTTATGATGGTGAATTTTAAGGCAAACAAGAGGGAGCGGTCGGGGAACTAAATGCAGGGAGGAGGGCCAGGTCCCCAAACCATTTCCAAACTCCTGCCCTGGAGCCAGACCTCCTATAATCCTGTAATAGAAACCTGGCCTCCCCTCTGGGGTAATTTGTCAATCAGACCATCTTCCCCTGCTACTCTTTTTGAAGAAACTCAAGATAGAAGGACAGGAGAACCTTAGATTTGAATCCAAGTCTCAATAGCCTCTGAGAACAAAGACAATGGTGGTCACATCGCACTTCCTCTCGAGCCCTGATCAGTGTCGTCTGTGATCACTGCCTCCCGGCCCACAGTGACAGGGCGAGCACGCAGTGACTGCCCAGAGGATCAGGTGTGCTTGAAGATTTGGGGGAAAGTATTTAAAAGGATTATTCCTATACTAAGACAAACAGATTATGAAGTGCAAAGTTCTTATGACCTTCCACTAGAACAGATTTTGAAGAAATTTTGCTGAGCCCTTATAAACTACACCTCCAGGCTCCCAAGGGTACACTCCCCTGGGAGTGCTCTGTGACGGAAACTTCACTGGAAAATTTAGCAAAGCATTTTTGTTGGATGGACACACACTGGAGATGGAGGTTACTGCTGGGGAAGGGAGCAGGACAAGGAGGGGGAAAGCTTTATAGTTGAAACCTTTTACTTCTGTCAGCCAGTGGTAGTCATCTTAGTCGTGTTTGACTCTCTGTGACCCCATGGGCGGTAGCCCACCATCCTTTGTAGATGGAATTCTCCAGGCAAGAATACTGGAGTGGGTTGCCATTCCCTTCTCTCAGGGGATCTTCCCCACCTAGGGATCCAACCCACGTCTCCTGCATTGCAGGGGGATTTTTATCATCTGAGCCACCAGGGAAGCCCTTTTCCTCTGTAACAAGAAACAAAGACAAAAACAAACCCTAACAAAAATACAGTTTCTGGAGGGAAAAACCCCAGAGTGCTGCTGGGTGACCAGTGGCCTACAGCTTGGCTTCATTGAGTGGTGAACGCACCCCCAACCCCATTCCGCGCCTTAAGGGAAGGCAGATGCTTACTCAGGGTGAGCACATGGGTGAACCAGACCACTTAGGATTTCTAGGGAAGGCAATATGGAAACAGCAGAGCTGCTGGAGTCAGAGGCCTGTGCTCCGTCCATGAGATCTCAGGCAAGCCATTCCAGAGAACCCAACTTCCTCACCGTTAAGATGCTGTACCACCCCATCTGCAGCAAACTGCAAAGGTGACATGGGCCACACCTGGCACTCAACAGATTTCGCTCTCCTTTCCCTAGTGAAGCGCAGTCGGAAAAAAAATCTTTCAAAACACTGATGGGCGTGGGAAACGATAAAAGGGATGGCGAGGGACAAGAGGCCCAGAAACCAGGACACCAGTTATAAACCGTGTCCGGCTCAGCAAGTGTGGCCACAGGTGCTGAAGGAGCACAGAGCACCCCCAGGCTGCGGGCGGCGCGGGTTCAGCCTCCAGACCATGTGATCACACAGGAAGCAAGACCTTTTCAACCCCGTGTTTAAAGACACACAGCCAGCCGGGTAAGCATTCTGGTTATTTTTAGTTAAAGAAAAACAGCCTTTTCCAAGGGCGACAAAGTCAGAAGGAAACGGGGCGTGGGCTTCTCACAAGCTCTTGCTCCAAAACCTGGACGTGATTCTCCTCCCGGAAAATCAGAGGCAGCTGGCCAGGAATGATGCTGGGGGGAGGGGCTGCAGCCCACCGGGTCACGGACCAGCCTGGGAGGGCTCCAACGTGCCTTCCACGTGCCCGTCAATGGACATGATTAACGCTATTATTCTTGAGGGGCATTAAATTAAGGAATGACGCAGGGAGCCAAGAAAGCAGCTTATTCAGTTGGATTCTGAATCACAATCAGGAAATAGTCTTTATCTGCAAGAGAGGAAACATGAGAAAAAGAATCACTAACTGTAAAATGGGAGAAAAACACACCACAAAGCCAATAAATCATTCAATCACCAACTGTAAAATGCTGGTGGGGTGAAGAGGGATAAAAAGCATCAACGCTCAGGCTGCTTGCTGTGGCTGGGGAAACAAGATGAACCCGCATGTTTCCTGTGCAGGCTTCTGCACACGCTATAGGGAAGCAGGCTCCTTACCCTGCCCAGCAGTGGCGCTTGGCAGACCATCCTCATTTCTAATCTTCCCAGTACCAACAGGGAGGTAGGGTTATCAAGTTTTTTGCATTGGGAAATTCAGGTTCAGAGTTTAAATGAACTGCCTACAGTACTGGTTCTCCAACTACAGAGTGCTGGAATAACCTGGTGGGCTGTTTAAAACAACACAGATGGCCCCACTCCAAGGGCTTCGGACTCACTGGGCCTGGGGTCCGTGGGTCCGAAATGTAAAAATCTGCATTTTAACAAGCTCCAGGTGATGCTGATGCTCCAGGTCCTGGGAGAGCCACTTGTTTAAGGTTACCAGGACAGTTAGTATCCAAGATGGAATTCTAACCTCAACCCTGCTAGTCTTGGGTTAATGTCAGTTCTGTCACAACTTCAGTTGCTGGCCTTCCAGAACCTTCTGGACTAGAAAATTTCAAAGGCACCTGAGTTCCAGCTCTGGGGATTGAGCCAGTCAGAAGGAATGTCCGTTATGAAATCATAGCAAGTCCAAGTCCTCTGGGGTGAGCCTGACTGCCTCTCATTTTACAGAAGAGGAAATGGGAGAAGCAGGGTGTTTAAACCTTGCCCACTTAATAATCACACTCAAACATTTACCAAGGCTTCCCTATGCTGGCTCTGGGTTGATCCCTTCTCAAACAGCATCTCAGTGAATCCTCGAATTACTCTATGAGGCAGGGACCGGTGTTTTCTTATTTTTACTACTGAGAACACTAAGGCTCAGAGAATTAAATGACTTGGCCAAGCCAAGGCTAATATGCCAGGTGGGAGAGCTGAGTTTGACTCAGGTGCTGGGCACCTCTGGTCTGCCTCTTGCTGAACACGTGAAAACCTTGGCCATGTCTGCTTTGTGTCTGTTCAGATTCAAGCCTAAACCTTGCTTCTTCCCTTGACGATGGACATCTCGGAAGGAGCAGCTATTATATGACCAAGTCTCATGGCTAAGCAATCTGTGTAAGTGAAAAATCACAAATAAAAATAGAAATAACAAGCTACCAACAAAACTAATGAATAGATACTATTAGCAATACCCATGTCTTTTCTTTCAAATAACCAGGCTCCACATTCAGTAACAGCACTCCAGTGCTTTGTGGGAAGTCGTGTGTTAAGGCTTGACTGCCCTGTTCCAAGCAGACATTCTTAGAAGCTTTAAGCCAGGAAATGCTGTCTATGGAGAGTCTGGCGATTTGGAGACATCTGTCCTTGCTTCACACTGTGGGCTCCCAGGTGGGGCATGAGGTCTGCTCCGACTTGGAGGGTTGGCAGCCTGACTTTTAGGGGAGGGGAGGTTTGTCTGTAACCACGCAGCATGAAGTCTTGAGAGGGATTTGAGTTTAAATCTGATCTCAAGCTTTTCTGCTGACCTCGTGCCAACATATTCAACCAGATGAGGCATCTCCGAATACCAGAGCAGGACCGTCCCCTGCCAGACATTTTACAGAGATGGAAACAGGTTCACTGGTGCTCTGTTATTTGCTTAAGGTTGGACTCGTAAGAGGTGAAGCTGGGAAAATAGCTGGCATGCCCGCTGCGGTCTATTTTCTGACAGAATCAGAGACCTCATCATTGGTTGGCCTGAGACCCATTAGAGAATGATTATGTTGATAAACAATGTATGTATGTCTTTGGAATAAATGACTCTGAAGTTATTCTATGTTTTCACTTGTGACTGACCTGCTCTGTCCCCAGCCCTCTAGGGAGAGTCCCCAGGAGACCGGGGGCCCCCGTGACTGGCTCTATGGGGCTCTCCTTCACAGCCTTCCAAACAGCTCCACTGGGCCTGGACAGGCCTGGGGACAGGAGTGGTGATGCTCTGCCACAAGGAGGGGCTGGCCCCTCTCAAATGACCTCAGAATTCTGCAGCCAGCCTCCTCGCCGCCTGTGTGGCAAGCCCAGGGCCAGTCACTGTGCCAGCCCTCCCCCTGCCCTCCTTCGTCCAGGCCCCCAATCACAATCCTATTACTGACTGCCTTGAAGAAACCTCCGCTCACTAAGTCCAGTCCAGACAGCTGAGTTTGGCACCTGAGGCCTTCTAAATCGGACCATACACATCACCTCCCCTCCTTCCTACACACATCCTGCTGCTCTAGACAGGCTGCACTGCAGCCATCTCCAACACCTCATGCACACTCACCTCGGGGCTCAGCCACCAAGGGGATGGTGAGAGAGGAGTAACTGCAAACAGTGCTGGAGGATCCGTCTACCACAGCAGGCCGTGCATGAGAGTGAAGTGGGGCAGGGCAGGTGGCCCTGCTGACCCCTCCTGTGGCCCCAGTGCTTAGGGGCACCTCCCAGGGTGAGCATCTCGTCACCCTGAGAACAGATGCTAAGACACAGTCCCCAGGTACTTCATGTGAAAACAAAGCAATCCCTTCCCATGCTGGAGGAAAGACTGTCTGCATGGGGACCACAGAAACAGGACTGTATTTAAGAAGTGGGCAAATTAATGTTTTTTTGTTTTTTTTTTTTAGAATGAATGAGTGCATGGTGGTTTTGCCTCACACTTTGGTTTAGAATCACTGCATTCTTTTTTCTTTGGGCACAGCTCCAACTCCACCCCCCCAACTCCCACCCCACTCGCTTCCCCTTCACCTGTGCCCTCCTCTGGGAAGCCTTTGCTGACTGCCACAAGCAAGCCTAATCACGCCCTCCTCCATGTGCCCAAATGCTCCTTGAGTTCCCCCAAATCATGACTGAACCACACACACACACACACACACTTAGATGTCTATCTCCCCCATGACACCATAATTCCCTACTAGGGCCCAGAACCCAGGACAGGGTCTGCCTAGAGTCACTGTGAATGAGGACTTGCTGGGGATGCCAGCTGGGCCAGGCCAGCCGATGAGACACTCAAATCTGTGCCTTCTGCTCTCAGGCCTTTCTGTGGAACCCATGGACACACCCACACCCGAAGCCTTCCCGATAGCTACCAAGCATGGAATGAGGGTCTGCTCTCAAGTGGGGGTGGGGAAGACCCCTTACCTGGTGCAACCATAATTTCATTTTTCTTGGAGCGAATTCGAAGGAAAGTGAGGTCATTCTGGGGGTCAATTTCGCGCACGGTGCTCCGGGCCTTCAAGATGAAGTTGTGCATGAGGTTGGCGTACTGTGTGGTGGTGGGATTGTCCATGGTGCTCTTGATGGGAATGCCTGCGGGGAGAGCAGAGACTGAGCAGAACCCTGGGAGTGCCTTTCTGCCCTGCTCCCAGCCCCACGCCCAGAAGTCCAGAGCCTAGACTGGCAGTTAACAGCCATCGCCCAGTGTTCACTGAGGACTTGACAGGCAAGTGCTGGGCACTTGAAGGATGCTAGCTCCAGTTCCCAGAAATGCTCTAAGGATGGTGTCACCATCTTTACTTGTCAACCAGGCAACAGAAACTCTGAGCAATGAGGTAGCCTGCTGAGGTCTCACAGCAGATGAACACAAGCAGTGGGGCCAGGATTCCAGTGAAGGCCTGCTGGCTTCACTGCTGGGCTCCCTTCACAGGGCCACATACTGACTGGTTTCCAGCAACAGAAGGATAGACTATCACTCATAACACTGAGAATATGAACAAAGAGAACAGTTCCTACCAATCTGTAAATACTGAAAAGTACAAGAAGGAAGGTCAGCCTGTGCCAAGACAGAACCATCACTAGTGTGTTGCTCCAGTTCCTAACAAGGAAGGCTTAGGCTCAGGCATAAACACACTGTCTACACACAAGACGGTGCCCCACGTTAAAGCCTGTTTCTCTGTCTGTACACACCCTTGTAAACAGCGTTGCTACTACTTTCAAAGAGCCCACAAGTGGCCATTCCACAGGGTTAATCATTCCCCTCTTGCTGGGGACTCAGGCTGCATTTTTTACTTAATCACCTCGTACTGAACAACATCCTGCACCAAGCCTTTTCTGTTTTGAGGACTGCTTCCTTGCGATGAACTATTAAATGGCCCGCCTCACTGGACGGTACCTGTTGTCATGGAGGTGAGGAATGGGGCTTAGCTTGAGACACCTCAGGCCACAGCTAGGTCATCAGGTGCCTATGAATCACTGTAACATGTCAGCCAGAGGCTCCATCGATGGCCCCGAGTGCTCACAGTGCACAGGCTCTTGTTCCCAGCGTGGCCCAAGTCGCTCCCCACACACCAGTGGCTGGATTTCGGCTCTAGGACCCTGCCATCTGGCCTATAACTGACCAGCCAAAGGCACAGCCAAAGACAGTCAACCGCAGACCTACCCATGGGTGGCAAAGAAGCTGACCAAACCTTGTCTTATTATGGCACAGTGAGTGTAGGCAGAAGAGGGCATGGGAGCAAGAGAAGCTGTGAGTCAGAGGCTGCTCTGAGCCAAGTGGAGTCATGAGGACAGGTTGCAGTGATCACTTGCCTCTAAAGGAGAAGATGACCAGGTCACCAGGGCAGATGTTGTGTCCTGGGTGGCAACCAGGTGCCCACCAGGGCCCCACGAGGCCTCATTCAGTGGTGGAACCTTCCTCGGGACAGCAGTATAAGCAGTTGAGGGGATGACCAGTAGGAACTCTGAAGTCGAGGACCTGGGCTTCTCCCCTGGCTCTGCCCCTTCCTGGCTAGGTGACCTTACACAAGTGATCTAACCTAGGCCTCCACTTCCTTATCTGTAAAATAATGCCTGTGCTTCACCGTGCTGCTGGGAGGGCTAAATGTGTCTTAATTCATCTGGAAATATTGAGCAAAAGCATGCACAGAGTAGCACAGAGTAAGTGCTGATTTATTACTGACATTACCCATGCTATAAACCCCATCCCCAGGTAACCTGAGGGGCCAGTCTTGAGGCATGGCAAAGTCTGGGGGTGGGTGGGGGCAAAGCTCTTGGCTTTCTTTTTGTATTCCATCAGGCCACCTTCTCTCAGGCGCCTCTGCCTGGAACTGTCTTTCCCTTCCCTGCTCTCTCCTGACTCCCGCTGTCCCTCACGTCTCCCTCCACCCCCGGACATGGTCAGCGCCCCCATTCTATAGTCCCAGCACCATGCCACTGTCCTGCAGGGCAGTTACTCGAGTCTGAGATCATGCCTGCACGGGAGTGATCCTGACGCCTGTCCCCAGCAGACTGGACGCTCCCGAAGGGCCAGAGGCAGATCTGATGTGCTCACCAGTGTCTTTGGGGAGACTGCATCAAATATTTATGACTGTTGTTAAAAAATGAGTAGACACAGGTGTGCTTTTAGTAGTTCAAATATACTGACATGAGTGTGATCACATGTCTACCAAGTGAGAAGGCGTGTAAGGGAGAAAAGAAACTAAGCTCTTGTTGGCTCACTGTAAAAACGAAAGAAAACATGGAGCCGGCAGGGTGGGAGCCGGGGGCAGGGACCAACATGGGGGACAGTTTCAAACAAGCACAAGAGAGAAGTCCAGACTCACAGGATGCCAGAGCTGGGAAGCACCTCAAAGACAGCCTAGTGAGTAGCTGGCCGACTGCAGGCCGTGGCCTCCACAAACGGGGGCTGAGCGCCTGCAGTGGTGGCTGGCGCCTCAAAGCCGTGATTTTGAATCTGGGGCTCAGATCTGTCAGGTTGTATAGCCAGGTCCGCCCACCAACCCCCCTCATCAATCAACAATTAAAACACATTAATAAAACTTAACAGGTATTTATTGAGAACCAACTTTGTGTCAGCATTACTGCGGGTGCTGGGGATACAGAAATGATCACAAGAGATAAAGCTCTGCCCTCAGGGATTTACACATTTGAGACTTTTATTTTGCCCTGTGTGGGTAGCAGCAGATGGCAGGGGTCTGGAGGGTACAAATAGGATGTTCCTTACATTCCATTCTTGGTTAAGTCTGCTTAAAGGTACATTTTTATTATGAAACATCATTTAAATCTGGCCAAGGGTGAGACATCACCAGGCAGTGGCAGGTGGTTGGTAAATGACTGGGACAAGAGCATGTCCTGATTTCAGGGGTGGGGAACAATCCCTCCGGGCTGAGCTGGTCAGGGAGGACATCCTGCTGGAAGAGGCAGCTGAACTGAATCACGGAGATGGAAAGCTCCAGAGGAGTATCAGAGATCCCTAATACAATCACCCTGACTGAACACCTCTAATGCAAGCCTTCAGAGGGGCTAAGGGCCCCCCAGAGCAGTGAGTTCTGACCACCTCCATCTGTGGCTGGGTGATCCAGGGCAGGTCAACCTGATTGCTCTCAGCTTCTGGTTTGTCATCTGAAAAATGGGCAAATGTCCCTACTTTGCAGAAATGTGTGAAATGTAAATGAGAATCTGAAGTGGGAGATCTATGAATGGACCACAAATTAAAAAACACACAGGGAATTTCCAGGTGGTCCAGTGGTTAGGACACTACACTTCCACTGCAGAGAGCATAGGTTCGATCCCTGGTCAGGGAACTAAGATCCTGCATGCTGTGTGGCTCGGCCATCAAAAAAACAAGCAAACAAATAGACGGATAAATAAATAAACACAAATGCAAGGATTTTTGACATTCATGTGGCATTTACTATACATCAGGCACTGTTCTAAAAGCTTCCCTCAGAAAAAGACAGTGTGGCTGTCCACATTTTACAGATGAGGAAACAAGCTGAGAGGCTAAGAGACTTGTCTAGGATCACATAGTTGATAAGAAAGTAGAGTCAG
Source organism: Bos mutus (assembly GCF_027580195.1). Classification (NCBI taxonomy): domain Eukaryota; kingdom Metazoa; phylum Chordata; class Mammalia; order Artiodactyla; family Bovidae; genus Bos; species Bos mutus. The sequence continues at coordinate 48,218,941 of NC_091629.1, read as the reverse complement.
GATTCATGCCCAGGCAGTCTGGTTCCACATTCCGTATTCTTAGCTACTGTGCCATACTGCCACATTAGTATACAAAAAATAAGTGCTCATCAGTATCAAAAAGGTAAGAAGTTGGGGCTCTATTTTCCTAATGAAAAAGCTCAACTTTGGGGGCAGTTTTACACAAGAATGAAGGCTTGTGGTCTGGAATACTGGTGGAAGTCTAGGGGGTCCCAGCTGGGGAGTCAGCCCCTGGGGCTGTTTCTCCCCAGCTGGGGTCAAAAATGTCTATTTACAGAAGAGTCTCATACCAAGTCTTCTGGGTCTTAGAGCAAGAAGCTCCTTGGAGCAAGGACCAAGGAAGCAGCTCGAGGCTGCTAGGTTCTGAAGAGGGGAAGGGAAAGCCCTGGCCACCCAGCTGATTAGTGGTGGACCTGAGACGCCTCCCATAGTGTCCTCAGGCTCCCCACCCCGCTGCCTCCTTTGAGTGCAGTGAGCACACGGTTTAATGAGAGCCTGACAAAGCTGGGGCACACATCCTACCTAGCTATGCGCTGGCCGGGGTCTGACGACTTGGAAAACAACATTCTAACTGAGGACACGCCACCTTCAATTTGTCACCCTTGGTGACTTTCATTCTGCTCTATTTAAGCAGGCACTGTTGAGAATTCTGCCGTTCCAAAATAAGGCCCAGAATGACAATGCAAATACACAGAGACTCTCGAGGCGCGTCAAACAAAGCCAAGTTGGCTGGATGCATTGCGTTAGAGAACGGGGCAGGGGGGCCCAGTTGGGTGACCCTGGACATAGCCTGGGACTGAGTCCAGCAGCCACTCTCTGGTCCTTCATGGAACCCTGTGGGAGAAAGAGCCCAAGTGCGCTCGGACAGACTTGGGATGAAATCTTGGCTCCATAATGGCAGGAAAATGGAATTTCTAGACTCACTTTTCTCCACTGGAAAATGGAGACAACAGAGCCGCTTCAAGGAATGACAGAAACGATCTGTCTGTGAAGCACCAGCCCGTGGCCTGGCAGAGAACAGGTGTGTGATAATATCGGTCTCCTTCTTCATCACGTCTACTGCGGTTTGGGAAAAATTAGCATCTGTACACTTTAACAGTTGTTGAAATAATGTCCCAGAAGAGGAAGGAAAACTATAGGCCCAAAGCAGTTGACAGCAGTGAGAGACAGCAAAAGAGAAGCAGAGACAACATAAACGGGGGATGGAGAATGAACACGGGACTTGAGCTAAAAAGTCTGCGTATGTAAACCACGGAGCAAAATCAAAACCCCGAACAGAAACTCATGAGTAAACAGAGGCAAGAGAGTGACAACTGTAATTATGACCAAGAGAAAAGGCACTGGACAAGGGCTGACTGAAGAAGTGTGGCACTCTGAAAAGAATGACGTGTCAGGGCAGTGGGGTAGGGAGGATTTTTCCTTTTTTTAAATTTAGAATTCTAGTAATAGTGCTCGGAAACTGGAGGTGATTTAAAAAATAAATAAATAAAAGGATGAGAACTAGATCAGGTACATGAGAGGTTTAGTAAAAAGCAACTGTTATGCCGTGTTAGGCTCTTTTCTGGGGGCCGGCCTGCACTCAGCTCATGGCTGGAAGGAGGGTGTACCTTCTGTGTTTACCACGATGATTCCCTGCACGCCCTTCTGGCTCTGGAGTCGCTTCAGGGTCTCCTCCACCTCTGCCTGCCAGAGAGAATAAGACCAAGGTTAGAGTGGTCAGGAAGCCTGGATCAACTCCCTTGTACCCCCAGCAGATGAATCACACTTCCCAACAACAGACAGGTAACACCCAGGCACGTGGCACCTCCTGCAAGCTCCCCGGGACTACCTAGAACAGCCCCGAGGCCACCACCAGCATCAAAACCAACACATTCCCGGTGTGGGGCGGGGCTGCTCCCTCTGCCCACCAGGGGCTCTCTGCCCCCCACTTAGGGAGCAGAACTCAAATACTATTCCCAGGAGTATAGGCACATCCATGACTCAGCTATTTGGTACAGCTGGGGGACAAACCAGAGGAAACTCATGATTTGAAAAATTCCAAATGGAGGTGTCTAACAGGAAGGAGATACACTGTCATTTGTCACCCGGAGGTGGTCTGGGTGGGCTACTCTGGCACATGCGACTTGTAAACCGAGTGGACAATCAGACTGTGAGTCCTCACCTCGCCAGGCAAGACCTTCTCCGTAATTACTCCCATCTCTTCCACCCTTCCCTCCACTCTCCACCTGTATGTCCATATCTCCCTGCCTCCACAGCTTTTACCAAACAAGGCCTCTTCTTCGCTGAAATCCAACAAATTCTTCAGGATCATCTTAGATATCACGTCACGTCCTCCAAGCCTTTACTGATTCCAATGCAGTGGCCTTTGGCCATTTCCAACGGACTCCCTGAACTCTTGACTGTATCTCTCTGGGAATCAGTAGGTGCTGTTTGACTTAAAGTCTCTCTAATGGTCTGCAGAGCAGGGGCTCAATGAACAACTGTTAAACTGAACTAGGCCTAACTCCCCCTGTGGATGGAAACTGGCCTTCAAGTGTGTTTGTTCTCAGGAGGTCCCTTCTAGACCCATCCAGAATCTAGTGCAAAGCTCCTCACAGGCTGAGGGTCAGACACAGAGGCTCTGTTCACCAAGAGAGTGGTACCCCGCCCTCACAGGCTGATGAGCTGGCCCAGAGGAGGAGCTTCTCAACAGAGGATGGAGACAGCACAAAGAAAGATTGTTTTTCTAGTAGGCCCGAGCCTCACAATCCAGTCACTGCCACCCACTCTCCACTGACGTGTGAATACTCTCAGATGCTGAAGGAAGGGCAAACAAGTTCCTCCTACAAAATGGCAAAGAGCCGGACGCCTCTGTAATCTGGAGCCTTGGTAAAAGGACACGGCTAGCTATGTGGACTGAAAGCACAATGCAGTGGGTTGTGCGTGGATGAGATCTTAATTCATTCATCGGACTTTCACTGAGCTCCGACCACACGCTATTCTGGAGAGGAGTGATAAAGTATTATATGATAGTGGTCAATACTACACAGCACTCAACCTGCCCTGGTAACCCTCCTGGAAATTCATCCTAAGGAAACGATCCGAGAAAACTAAGGGCAAGATGTTTGCTGCAATGACACCTTCAATAACAAAAAGCAGGAAGAGCCAAAACTGCCCAACATTTAGGGAAAACATCAAGGGGATTACGAATGTCCATTCACAGGAATGTAACACATTAACAATGGTGACCAAAATATTTATAACACCTTAAAAAGAAAGTACTTGGGAAATGGTATCCACATGAAAACAAGAAGAGGGCTAGAAGGATCATGAATGAAATAAAAAGCCACACTAAGAGTAGAGAATTATAGATAAGGTTTTTTTTTTTTTTTTAACAGCCTCTTTTACTCTACTATATTATTTTTATTTAAAAACATTTTTTAACCCATCTCTCTGTGTATCCAAGAGATCACAGATCTCTGACTTGGGACTATAGAGCTCTGACATTCTCAACATTGTAAGAATAAGAATACATAAGAATAACTAGGATGGCAGTTTAGGACATTTCAATCAACGTGCAATCAAACTAGGGATGGGGAAAGCTAAAGATGGAAGAATTGAAGTCCAAAATACCCCTAGAGGTTGGAAAGTGAGGCTGAAATGAAAAAGATGAAATTTTGTAAGACAAGTTAATCATCAATAACTGTATGGGAATCTTCTATGTGTCAGATGTTGTTTGAGGTCTAGGGGTGTTGTGCTGGACAAAATACAACAAAAACCCTGTCCTCATGAAGCTGATTTTGGGGGTGGAGTGGGGGGAGGAATCGGACATTAAGCAAAAGCATAAATAAAATACAAATGTCAGATTCAGTAGGGATGGGGGATCTGGAAAGCAAGGGGCTGATGGCAATTTTAAACAAGGTGGTCAGAGAAGGCCTCACTAAGGTGATAGTTGAGTAGAGACCTGAAAGGAAACAAAGGAGCTAACCAGGTGGATTTCCAGGGAGAGTGTTCCAGAAAAAATGCAAAGGGGCCACTGTGGCTGAGGGCAGTGAGTGGCAGGCAGCCAGAGGAGAGGGAGGCAGGATCAGACAAGATTTCAGTGGTGTTGTAGACCAGAGTGATGACTTTGGTTTTTAAAGGCAGGGGGTGTGAGGAGCTGCTAGCAGGTTTCTGGGTGAGCAATGACATGATCTGTTTCATAAGGATGTCCTGGCTGCTGTGTGGAGAACGGACTGCAGGGGGCAAGCACAGCCCGCCTGAGCCCAGCCTGGCTTGGTGAGTGCAGCTTCTTCTGAAAGCAGGCAACCTCCTCTCCCTTACTCACCACTAGATGTAACTAACTCCCAAGTCTCTGGACTCCGCTCATGAGCCTCCTGTGGGAGGCCTGCTCTGGACACCTGCCCCTCTTCTAGGTACCCAAGGCACCCTGACTCCACGGCACTTATCAGCAATGAGTGTAACTGTCTGTTCTGCTTATCTCCTCCTGCTGCTGCTGCTAAGTCGCTTCAGTCGTGTCCGACTCTGTGCGACCCCATTCTCCAGGCAAGAGTACTAGAGTGGGGTGCCATTGCCTTCTCCGATCTCTTCCTCCAGACCCAAGGAAACCTGGGAGCAGGAACCCAGCCTTTGTAATACCAGTACCTGGTACAGCTCAACAGATACTGGAGGAACAAATAAAAACCATTTCCTCAACTGTGTTTTACAAAATCAACCTTTTTAAGTATAGTACCCTGGGCTTACAGTACCCAGCATGATGACTGAGGGTTTATATGATCCTAAATTTAATGAGACCCAATCACTGAGATCTAGCTGCTTAAAAGGTAAACATGCTTACCAAGAAAGAGAGGACACACAAGTATACCTGACCTACTCAGTATCTGCTACAGGTCAGATATTAGGATGAATGTCTTCAGACACATCTCATCATCTGAACCTTACATGGTTAGTATGAGATCCATTTTACAAGGAGGAAACCAAGGTTCAGAAAGGAGAAGCATTTTGCCCAAGGACACACAGCAGGTCAAGAGAAGAGTTGAATACGCCACTAACCACAAATGAAGATGTCCCCATCCTCACGAGTTCAGATTTTGGTACAAGAGACTTTCAAAAACAAGTGGCAATATTCTTGCAGCGTACAGGGACGGGGGAGGGGGGGCCGGGGTGGGCAGGGGGATGTTTCTTGGATGAGTGTGGTCAGGAACACCCGAGGATGTAATCCTTAAGCCAAGAACTAAACGATGGGAAAGAAAAGTACTCCAGAAAGCAGCATGAAAACTAACACAGTGAAATCGGAAGCAGTTCGGCACGTTCGAGGAGTAGAGAATCGGTGTTGGAAGGTTTGATTCTCTGCTAATCTGACAGGCAAAACCCAAATAACAGAAAGTCAACCTTTCTTTAATTTTTAAGAATTATCAGCGAGGGGACTCCCTGATGGTCCAGTGGTTAAGAATCTGCCTTGCAATGCAGGCGATGTGAGTTTGATCCTCAGACAGGGAACTAAGATCCCACGTGCCATGGAACCATGACTATTACGCCCCCTGGCCTGGAGAGTCTGTGCCCTGCAACGAAGTTCCCACATGCCACAACTAAGACCCAACACAGCCAAATAAATAAATATATGTTAAAAAAAAAAGAATTATCAATGAGGCTGGTTAAAACAAAACAAAACAAAACAAAACTTATCAGTGAAGTTAAGCTAGAATTTGACTGTCTGCATCTCTCCTTTTTCAAGTCTTTTGCTTTTTCTACTAATTTTATTGATTTTCAAAAACTCTTAAGTTAGAAATTTTAGATTTCTGCCCATCATATAAATTACACTTCCCCCACTTTTCTAATTTAAGTTTACATTGTTTTTCAATAATCAGAGGTTCTGAATTTTTAAGTAATCAAACTTAATAAAAACTTTTCCCTGGAAGACTAGAGAATTCATTTCTCCAACCTGACCACAGCTAGTAGGGTGGGGTTAGGCCTGGGGGAGTGGGGGTCATGAGGTCTACAGGAGGCAGTAGGCACCTGCCTTCAGGAGAAACTGCTTAAAACAAATGTCAGGTTCAGCCCTGAAGGAGCTACGAGACAGCAAAAGAGACACTGATATACAGAACAGTCTTATGGACTCTGTGGGAGAGGGAGAGGGTGGGAAGATTTGGGAGAATGGCATTGAAACATGTATAATATCATGTATGAAACGAGTTGCCAGTCCAGGTTCGATGCACGGTACTGGATGCTTGGGGCTGGTGCACTGGGACGACCCAGAGGGATGGTATGGGGAGGGAGGAGGGTTCAGGATGGGGAACACGTGTATACCTGTGGCGGATTCATTTCGATATTTGGCAAAACCAATACAATATTGTAAAGTTTAAAAATAAAATTAAATTAAAAAAAAAAAAAGAAAGAAAGAAAACAAATGATGCCAAAAAGACAGGAGCAGCCACAGCAACATTAGCAGACGCAAGAGGAATCCCAGCCAGGCATTCAAGTCATGCCACCTTTGTCTCTAAAGTCTGTTATCCCTGCAGTGCTAGCCGACTGGTACCAGATATATCTAAGTGAATATGTAGCCCCTCGGGGTTGGCTCACATCTCCAAATTCCTGCCTTGCTCCTAGAAAGAGCCTGGCTGGGATCCTCAGCACCCGAGTCTTTATTTGTATTAACATGGGAGTCTGCACCAGAGAAGGGACCAGGCTCCTGGGTTCTCTAATTTCTAGGTGCATGCTGCTGACAGACCAAAAAACACTCCAAACAAATAAAAAAACAAGTAGCAGTAAAACTCCAGGATTATTCGTTGGTTTGGCACGGGAGGGATAACCATTGAAGCAAATGATTCACAAAGAAACTGTGACCAATGTGATGACCAAGTATAAAAAAGTTTTACTTTCTATTAAACAAAAACAAATTACAAGGAGGGGACAACATCTGCATCAAATACAACAGACAAAAGAGTAATTTCAAAACATCACACAGAATGATTAAGAAAAACAGCAAGTCTCCAAAAATTAAGTGGGCAAAAAGGATAAGAGGAGAAAATATACCTCAGAGAAACCACAAACACAAGAAAAATGTTCAACGTTCCCTGTAAATAAAGACATGAAAATTACAGCAATGCCGAGGTTATGTTTTTGAACGTTGGCAGTTATTACGGCAAAACTGGTACAAAGGCAGTAAGACCTTTTGGGAAAGCTACAGGACAACACTATTATGAGAACCGTATGTGCTGAGCCCCTTGCTTCAAATTCTTTGAGAATTTCTCCTAAGGAAATAATCTAATAAATGTGGGGGAAAAAAAGAAAGAAAAACAAACTACACATTCAGAGACATTCATCACAGCGCTATCTCTATTAGTGAAGAACTAGACGCAACCCAAATGTATACTGGGGGAATGCTTTGGCAAATTATGATAAAAATATTTCATTGATTATTATGTAGTCACTAAAAATCATTCATTACAAAGAGAGATAGCAACAAAGTTATATGTCTTTGGGTATTAAAACAAACAGAAACAAAAAACTAGCAGGTATATCTTGAATGTGAATACATGAACAAAGAGGAAGGAGAATGTACGAAGATGAAAATACTTGTGTGGCGGAGTAAAACTGGGTGCTAATTACAGCCGATTTTTATATCACCAGCGTAAAGGGCAATTTGTCATTTTCTACCAAAATGTTCATGGGGTCGCAAAGAGTCGGACATGACGGAGCGACTCACACACACCCCCAAAATGTTAAAATGCGCACGCCAGAGTATCACTGCTACAGAACGCTACATAAACACGAGCATGAGTGGGACAAAAAAAAAAAAACAGTACTGCAGCATTGTCTGGAGTGAAAAACTGTTCACCATCTAAATGGATATAATGCAACGGAATAGGAAAACTGCCCTATAAAAGGATAAAATAGACTTGTATGTATCAACATGAAAAATATTTGGCATTTTTTAATGAACAAAGTTAAAAAATGAGATTATACATATAACCTAAAGTAAGCTTGTGTGTGTGCTTGCTTAGTCATGTCCAACTCTTTCCGACCCCACGGACTGTAGCCCGCCAGGCTCCTCTGTCCATGAAATTGCTACTCCGAGGGATCCTCCCAACCCAGGAATCGAATCCTTGTCTCTTGCACTGGCTTAATATGTATAAATACACAAGTTCCAATTTCATGTAATAAACATGTTATATACAAATGTGCTTATGCACTAAACAAATCTGGAAGAAGACGTATCCAACTGTCAACAGTGATCAGCAAAGGGGAGTGAGATGGGGACTACATACACTTTTCTAAGTTACATATTTCGGTAATGCTTGAATTTGTTAAAACATGCATCTAAAGTATGTTTTGCTTTTATGAATATAAATACACAATAGCATGGTATAGGTTGCAGGAAGCTCTGATTCGTGTAAGAAAAAGGTGTCTCATATATATATATATATGAAAAGCTATGACAAACCTAGAGAAAGCTATGACATAGTTAGAAAACCTAGACGTTGCTAGAAAAGCTGACAAACCTAGACAGCATGTTAAAAAGCAGAGACACTACTTTGCCAACAAAGGTCCATCTACTCAAAACTATGGTTTTTCCAGTAGTCATGTATGGATGTGAGAGTTGGACTATAAGGAAAGCTGAGCACCGAATAATTGATGCTTTTGAACTGTGGTGCTGGAAAAGACTCTTGAGAGTCCCTTGGACTGCAAGAAGATCAAACAAGTCAATCCTGAAGGAAATCAGTCCTGAATATTCATTGGGAGGACTGATGCTGAAGCTGAAACTCCAATACTTTGGCCACCTGATGCAAAGAACTGACTCTTTGGAAAAGACCCTGATGCTGGCAAAGATTGAAGGCAGGAGGAGAGGGGGACAACAGAGGATGAAATGGTTGGATGGCATCACCGACTCAATGGACATGAGTTTGAGCAAGCTCCAGGAGTTGGTGATGGACAGAGAAGCCTGGTGTGCTACAGTCCATGGGGTCACAAAGAGTCCGACACGACTGAGCAACTGAACTGATATATACATAAAGATATAATAAAACAAACTAACAGTGTTTGTTTCTGAAGGAGACCTAGGTTGGGGGGTCACAGTCGGGTGGGAAATCTATTTTTCACTTATATCTTCTCAGATTTTCTTTCTAACTGTGTGTAAGATCTATCTGTTAAAAGTTAATTTATTTTTTTACAGTTTACAAAGTGATGTGAAAGATGAAGTTACTTCCTCTATACTATAAACTAGCTAACTTTATAAAGCAAAGTACATTGCTAAACTATATAGAGGAAAAACTGAAGAGAAAAAGACTAATGGTAATATACCTAATCATAAGTCGTTACTTAACTCCAGATCATGGCATTGTTTCTTATTCCTTTTCCATTTTTCTTATAGTCTTTAAATACTTATATAAGATTTTTAAAAACCATTCACAGGTTTTAATGTGGGAACGGTTTTAAACCTGATTTAAAGGACTTCTCAAAGTTGGGAGGATTAAAAACACAAGAAAACAAACCTGTAAAGTCGTAATGAGCCCACAGTTCCAGCCAGTAGGGCAAGAACCCCAAGGGTGGATCCCGCTCGTTTCTGACTCATGCATCATGTCCCAGCGGCTCGAAAGAATCACGGGGACACAAAGGCAGCAATCAAGACTCTAGGGTTCAAATCCACCTCCGCCATTTCCTGGGGCAAGACACTTAGCTTCACTGGGTTTTAGATTCCAAGTATGTAAAACGGAGATAATCGGTGTACCCACTTATCTATGTAGGTACACCTACATAGTTATGGGGTGTACCTACATGTAGGTATGGGGAGGCGTTTAGCAGAGCCAGACACGAATTAAGCTTCCTGTAAATGTAATCATTACAGTTATAGTCGCGCAACAAGGTCCAGGATGCTAGGATGCAGGGGTTTGTGGGCAGGCCTCTCCACCTCCGTCCACCCTGAGCCTAGGCCTAAACAATTGCTTCCGGTCAAGGGACTGCCGGATCCGGTGGCCCCGCCTCAGTCCCTTCTGAGTCTGAAGGCCCGCACCGCCCCAGTTCCGCCCTCCAAACTGCTCGGGCCCGGCCCCGCCCAGCCCCACGGATGCCCAGCCAGGCGCTCAGAGCCGTCCCCGGAGGATGGAAGGGCAGTCTCAGGGTGGTGGAAAGTCGTGCTCGGCCACCTCCCGGGCGCCTGCCACAAGCTCCCGGCGGACACTCACCATCTCGAACCGATCCGGTAGCTCCGCGTCGCCGGCCCTCAGCCCGGTCCCGCAGCCTTTCTGCGCCTGCGCACAACTCCCTGTCAAGGCGGACAGCCTCGGTAGCCTATCAGAAACCAGCGTAGGACGGCGGGGTAGGCGGGTCTTAGTCAGCTCCCTCAGGGCTCGAGGGGAATTTGCCTTATGCAGTCAGAAAGTGAACGGCAAGAGCGCAAAGGAGAAAATTCCGAACTCCCACTGTGCCGAAAAGACGCTGGTTCGCGTTGTTGGAAGAGGCTTTCAACCCTCAACCGAAGTCTTGAGTTGGCTCTGGGTGGAGGGTGATTAGCGATTCTGAAGGCGAGGACTGGGGGTGCTGAGGCCTGTGCTCTCAGGTTGAGGCAAAAACAAGGCGCGAAGCCCAGATGCTCTAAAAACGCTAGAAAACCTGGAGTTCGGTCTGGAGTCAAGCGTCCTTGGGGGTCTCCAGAGCGACTCACTTGGGAATATTCCATGCAGGCTCTGAGAAGTGATCAAGGCTAGCCTGGCAGTCTGCATACTTTGAATCCCCGTGTTCCCTTGGAGAAGCCATTTTACATTTCTGTGCTCCCTCACCTTCCTGGAGCCCTGTGTTGTTCCCTCCGTCACAAAACTGTGTTCTCTTGCAGGAAATGATTTACTAATTAGAGAACCTCGTGCCACGTTACTGGGCTGACACCCTCCCTAACTCCAGTAGACTCAGTTTAGTGTCTTCTCGTCACTGGAGCTTGCTGGGTTTCAACACAGATGATCTAGCTCCCAAATTTCTTTTCACCGTAGCCTCAGTTGGGGAGGACTTGGTTCTCTTTCCATGGGCGTCTGCACGTTAACAGGACTAAATGTAGTTGACTTTACAATGAGTAAACCTGGCAGCCACCGTGTTAATCAGAGTGTCCAGGTTAACATAGCTGGAAACAGGACATATTCATACGTGCCCTTTGATACCATGCACCAAGGGCACGCCACCTCCGGTTTTGTTTTTTTTTCCACAAAAACCCATGGCCTTAACTATGAGAAAATATTAAACTTGAGGGGCATTCTACAATGTGCCCGGAAATACTCTTCAAAAAAAACCAAGGTCATGAAAGACTAGGAACGAATGAGGAACTGTCACAGATTGGACGAGACTGAGAAAAACACTGGTGGAAAAACTGGTGACAGCTGTATAAAGGTTTGAAAAGTTTAGTATAAAAGTTGTGTTATTTTATTGATGGTCAAGTTTTTATAATTGTACCAAGTTATATGGGATGTTAACATTAGGGAAAGCCTGGGTGAAGGGTTGTGCAGGAGTTCTCTGTACTGTTTTTGCAACAGTTCTGTAAATCTGAAATCATTTCAATGTAAAGTTTTTTTAAAAAAGGATTGGACACAAAGAAATGGTTATTGAATGCGGGAAACATTAGAAAATTGTTTAGCAAGGGGAAGAAAGATACAGTGACTGGACCCCAAGATAAGCACAGGAGTATCATCATCTTACATATGGTGAACCAGACTGAAGGGTGAATGAATTGAACAAGATCATAATCATAAAAGCAGAAAAAAAAAAAAAAGAGTATGGCCTATAGTTCATGTGACTGGCTGGAGCCAGAGTAAGAATTGAGGAGGCGTTGGAAGGAACTGGAAGGAGTTAAGGCTTTGAGTGATAGGCTTTGAGTTTTGGAATTAATATTCTGTGGAATGGAGGAACCACTGCGGAGAACTACTTGAGACTTGAGTCTTCCACAGATCTTTCTGAGGCAGCACAAACGGACTGGGAGAATGAAATGACAAGTTGCTACAGTCAATGAGGGTAGGGATGAAGGATGTGGGCTGTGGCAATGGGGGCAGCTCTGAAAGAAATGATTCTCAAGTTTTGGAGATGGACTTAACAGGATTTGAAGACCAATTAGATGGAACTAGTTATGGAAGACTCCCAGACTTGCTGTTAAGTAGAAGTATAGCAAAATGTTTAAGCACACAGTCTTTGGAGTCAGACAGTCCTGGATTCCAACTTGTACTCTTGCCATGTAACAGCTAAGGACACTTGTAGCTTCTCAATCATCTTGAACCTATTTTCTGTAAAACAGAGATGATCATTCGTCTATGAAAGTGACCAGGAACACTAAATGACAGTGCATGTTACATATCTGAGTGTTTGGGATATAGTAATAAATGCTGAGAGTTGTCCTGGAGTAAGTGAATAGAGGTGTGATACTGGTTGCTAGGACAGACAAGACAAACAGAAGAGGTCTGAATTAGAAATGAGGAAAGTAACAGCATGGTTGTTTTCACTTATCTGCAGGAGTAACTAAAAATTTTCAAGGTCCCTTCCTTGTGCGTTGCTTTGAGGAAACCCTGATGCTCACAGCATCTTTGCCCAATGGGCATGGGGGACCAATACTGTCCTTCCTAGGTCTCCACTTAAGACCTGAAAGATTCCCATGGATCCTCCCCTTCAGTGTCCTGACCACAAAGAAGCTTTACAGACACATGGAAACTGACCAATGAAATGAGCTGGGAGTGACAGCAGTTTCTGTTCTGGAGTTCTACAACATGAGATCCTCTTCCTAGAAGTCCAGAGACTAGCAGCCAGTCAGCCACAGCTGAGTCCCAGTTTGATGCTTTGAAGAGTTTGGTGCTGGAAAGCCAAATGTTCAGTAAAAATAACTACTTATTTTCCCAGGGAGGATTTCCTCATGCTGGGGGAAACACATCTTCCCTCTTTACCTTAGCAACGGCGAAACTAGAGCTTCCTAGCTGCTTATATAGGACAGATTAAAGACGATAAGGTCTACTTTGAAGGATTTCCAAGGAACCTGTCTTTCAGTCACTGCTAGATCACCATATTAAAAAAAAAAAAAAAAACCCACTTCCCTTAGCGTCTTTCCACTGGGTCAATTTTAAATCACAGAATGACCACTTGGTTTCCTAATAAGAAAAAGTCTTGTTAGCTAGCTGGTGATTCTCTATTGAGCACCCATGGCTGAGATCCTGTCTTAGGGCACCCTTAGTTGTGCCAGAAAAGTAGACATCTTCATCTTGGTTCTCTTCAACACAGGCACCAAATCCAGTCTCACCCGAGTCTTTCTAGTTTTTCTCCCATCTACTTCAAGCACAGACAGGCAGTAACTTGCCCATGTACAAAAGCAGAGGGGGAGAAATCTATACATCCTGGTCACATAAAAGGCCTCCCTGCAGGTGGGAAAAACTTTATTCAAGACTAATATCAAAGTGTACAAAGGAAGGACCAGAAAGTTTAATTGTAAACAGTCTTACATCTTTTAGGAAACACAAGTGAGGGAGCCCACTGCAGGACCTCTGTAACAGCACTTGACTCCCTATATGGTACTTGTAGAGTTACCTGAGTATTTGAAATTACAATTTAAGAAAACAAAGGAACTCCAATACAATAATATACAATCCAGTGCTGCTATTCCATTTTTGGTTAACAAAAGCATAGCATATATACAAATAATTCTGAAAGCAACTAAAAAAAAAAAATGCGGGGGGGCTGGAGATGCCAACAATATTAAATAGATGTAGTTAACTTAAAGGAATTTAAAAGGATGGATTTACATCCAAAACAAGGAGGGATATAAAAACAGAAGTCTAATTCCATAAGTCATCCCTAGTAACATTTCAAGTTATTAACCAGGTAAATAAAAAATTGGCAGAGTGGGCCTAATTGACATAGTTGATTTAGGATGAACCTCTATGAGCTGGTGAGTCATGTTTCACTAAAATTTCTGATGAAATGACACTGGTATGTCAATCTCTTGATGAAAAATTAGTACCCGAACTTTTAAATAGAGTTATTGTAAGTCTTATGAAATTAAAATTCTCCTGCACTCTGATTTAAGATCATAAAAGCCAGAGCAAGAATTCATTATTATGAGCTGCTGGACCAGTTTTAAATCAATCTATTTGATAAAACAAGTAAGGTCCTTCCCTCCTCACCCAGGCTATGTGAAACGCTGCCTTCCCCAACCTCCCAAAAGAGCAGAAGAATAATAATAAGGCAATTGCTCATTTTACTTTGTTTTTATTTCAACATAACATGCAGTAAAAAAATTAACAGGATTTATTAGCATTTACAATGCTTACAAAGAAAAAGGACTCTAAAAGCAATTTAGTTCAGATTTAAGAAATCACTCTAATTAAACACTTACAATAAATCTATTTCCAAATGATCAGTTTGGACCAAAATTTAAGATAGCATTTGGTAGATATTTATGTCTGCTGTCTATCTGCAGTATTTTTATATAACCTCTGATTCTTGGGATATCCAGCCCCCATTTTCCTAACACAGCAGGGAAAGACATATACAGGTGGCCATTTAAATTAAAGGAAGAAATGGAGTAAGGGAGATCCCAGGCTGCAAAAATATATACAAGCATTTACCTTTTCCAGAACTAAACATTTCTTCCATAAAAATATTAATAGCCAAGCCCTATAGAACTAGGGCCGGGACTACTTCATATATAACTATTCTGTATTTTAAAAATATAGGGCAGAAAGCCTTTTGGATGATATTTATACATTTTCGCACAATATTTCTAGGTCCCTAAATGAATCATCAAGCATGTAGAACAAAAAAGTCTACTTTCTTACATTATCTCTTAATTTAATCTCATAAATCTCTAGTAAATATTGTAGGTAACTACATTTCAATATGAGCATTCACCTCAATAGGAAGTCTTTATAGAAGGTTTAATCTCCATAGCCATATATTACCAAAGTTCAGACATGTAACGAATGGGTAGTTGGCAGACATTCGCTCTGTAAGACAAAGCAATAGTGTTTTTTGCCCCCTACCAACAAAAAGGCAGAGTCACTTTGAAAACTAGGGCTTTTAGAGACCATAGTACATTTCCTAGACTATGTAGAATAAAATCAAAATTAAGATAGGACTGGGGGTAGCCCAATCTCTCCCTTCACACTAACGACTTCTGGATGAGGCAACCCTTTCACTCACATGTCTGCTTTATGATGGCAGTGTTTTAGAATACAGATATACAAGTTAAAAAATGTTTTTGTCGTTATTTCAAGATAAGAGTAGTTAGGGACAAAACCCCCCATTTCCTTTCCAAATAGAACAGGGGTTTGCTATTTGCTTATTTTTGGCTCAATGCTACTTTTTCATGCTATGCTACTGAAACCTGCCAAAGTCCCTATTTCATGAGAATTAGGTTATGAGTTCAGTTATGATAGGCACTCAGCTGGCTTAGGCTTTCTCCCACTGTCCTCTGACAGCAGTCATCTTGCTAAGTCTAAGCAGGCTAAGTTAAAAAAAATTACCACAGAGAAGGTCAAAGTGCATTAATCAGTTACTAACAGAGCAATCTAATGTTAAATAGTCATGGGAAAAACCTGTTAAAATTGTTAGACGTGAACAGAAAATTCAAATCAGGACAAGACAGAATGGAAGTAACTATTATAACATTTGTCAGATAAATTGTCAATCTGTGAAGTTTTAATTCACACAGACAATACATTTCTGTGGTTACTAGAAATGTATTGCTGTAAATGCATTTACTCACTTTTTTAACCAGTACCACAGCTCTTCCTCCCTAATGAAAATGAAAATGATTTTATAGATATTTTCATTGACCTCTACTTGGATTAGAAAGCACTCTAATTTGAACTCCTTAGCAGGAGTTAAATGTAACTGGAATTGTTGGATTATGATAAAATTTAAAGATGGAATTGATATACAGGAACACACAAAAACTGTCAATGGCCTTCGATAAAGTCACCCAAATTAATTTCAAAAATTGGCTAACTTTTTTTTTTCCTCTACAGTGAAGGCAGCATAGTGTCAGTATTGTTTGTCAAGTTTAGTATTTGCGAGGCAATTAAAACAATCAAATTTCTAAGTGAAGTCATTTGCAGACCGGGACCAACTTCTCCACAAAACTACTTTGTGGAGAGATACAAGAGTCTAGCATCTCTTTTCTAGGGATAACATCAAATGATGCATGGATTTCATGCTCCGAAAAGGAAAAACAACAGTCAGGCCAGGCTGAAAGAAGAGGGAGAGCACAAGCCGGAAGTTTGCTCACAACCCCAGAAGCTGGGCTGTTTTAAACAAATACCTCTTTCCATGAGGCTTAATAGGTAGATCCTACATATTTTAGTTACCATGGAAATTCCCTGCATATTTTCAGAATCTCTAAAAGAAAAAAAACCTAAGTGAGACTTCTGAGACACAAATTTTTTGTTAAGGAAACAATCTAGTGGAATAAGACAAGGCAGATTTCATTGCTGTGTTAATCTCATGGTAAGTAAGGTTTATGACTAAGTCATTTGCAGATCTGATTTCTGAAAACACTGAGAAGAAACCCAGAATCACTGGGAGATAAATCTCAATGATAACATTAATTTACTTACACTCAAGATAACTCTCTAAACAGTCACAGTCCAATTTTACAAGTGTGCAATAGGCAAAGAAGGAAAAGGACAAACGTTGCAAATAAATTCTTGTCCTTTGGTGGTGCAGGCTCTCAGAATTCACTCTTGTCCAAAGCCTTCTGTTTCTTCAATAGCAAATAACAGCTTTTCCTTCAGTTGCTCATAGCTCTTGTAGGGTGGCAGGTCCAGGCGGTTAAAACTAAAAGTAAGAATTGTTACCTTGAGAAAAGGATATATACTAACAATGGTTTCAAAGCCAGGCAAAATTAGGTTGAAATCTCAGCTCCATCACTGGGCCCTTGGGCACCTGTTTTATTTTTTTACTTTTCCAAGTCTGTTTTTTTTCTTTGGTAAAATGAAAGTTAACAGTACTTACCTCTCAGGATTCAATAAAGAAGAAATAAGCATATATAGCATAGTACCAGATGCTCAATAGGTACGCAGTAAAATGCCAGACCTCTTAAACTTTCCCATTTACTCTATAATCAAACATGGTCAGCAAACGTTTGCTGTTTGGGCTAGATGGTAAATATTAATACTTTAGGCTTTGTGGGTCATAGGTCTCTTATCAAAAGGTTTTAAATATACCCCATTAACAATAAAAATATTTTCTGCTCTCATATCTAATATGCTGGTCCTACTGACTTTCTTTTATTCTTAACTATGAATTTTAAAAGGTATCTTCTAATTTGGGGGCATATTAAGGACACTTTCACAAGGTAACAGGCAGTGAATCTGCCCTAAAGCCTTGGCCTTCTGCTATAGTTTTAGGATAAGGTGCAGGTGGACACTTGGCGGGCTTCCCAGGTGGCTCAGTTGCAAAAAAGCTGCCTGCCAATGCAGGAGACACAGGAGACACAGGTTCGATCCCTGGGTGGGTCGGGAAGATACCCTGGAGGAGGAAATGGCAACCCACTCTAGTATTCTTCCTGGGAAAATTTCATGAACAAAAGAGGCTAGAAGGCTACAGTAAATCCATGGGATCACAAAGTGTCAGTCATGACTGAGCACTCACTCAACAGATATTTGGTAACAGAAGAAATAATGTTTCCACAAAGGGAAAATAAATTTAGTTATAGAAATGAACAAATAAAAACATGGAACTTGAAAAAGTAATGAGACTAGTTTTCATGCATGACTGAGATAAGCTGTTCACAATAATGTAATGGCACAGTGTGTTCCAAGTTTAAAAAAAGTGACAAAAGGTCAAATCAAAATACATGTGTACAAGATGAGTATAAGACAATCAACTGTATCTCGATATACTAGCAATGAATAATCTTAAGTGAAATTAAGAAAATAATTCCATTTATAATAGTTTCTTAAAGAATAAAATACTTAGGAATAAATTTTTCAGAAGAAAAGCAGGACTTACGTAATAAAAACTACAAAACACTGTTGAAATACATCAGACATCTAAATAAAGGGAAAGACACCTGATATTCATGAGTCAGAAGACAATACTGTTAGGATGGCAATACTCCCCCAAACTAACTAATCAATTTGTATCAAAATCCCAGCTGATCTCTTTGCAGAATTGGACAAGCTGATCCTACAATTCATATGGAAATCCAAAGGACCCAGAAGAGCAGAAACAATCTTGAAAAAAGTTGGAGAATGCATATCTAATATCAAAACTTACTGAAAAGATATAATAATCAACAAAATGTTACTGTCACTGTGAACAAATATTATAGATCAATGGAAAAGAAGTGAGAATTCAAAAATAAACCCGTGTATTTATGGTCAACTGATTCTTCAACAAACATGCCAAGCTGTTTTAAAAAGTCGTATTAATGAAAATACAGAAGAGCACACAAGAGAGCATAAAAAGGGCAGATAGGAAAAATACACAAATGTCCGGCAAGGTCTATATATGACTACTGAAAGTCTCACAAAATAAAGTGCAGATATTGTTGGCATTACATTGAATTCCAACATTTTGTATTTAAGATTAGGGTTTTTAGTTTTGTACATTTTTGGTAATGTGGTTAAACTACATTTATAATAAGAAAACATTATTTCTGTCACTGTGCTAAGAGTCTCTCTCTATAGCTACCTAGATTTGATTTCTTCCTCTGCCTACAGAGAAATGTTAAAGTGTTTTCTAAATATCACATTTCAAAAAAAAAAATGCAGTGGTGAGAAAAGGGATTAACTGTAAATTGGTAACAGAGATTGTTTTGGGGTGACAGAAATACTCTAAAACTGGATTGTAGTGATGGTTACTTCTTTGAAAATCTACTAAATATTACTAGATTAAAATGGGTAATTTTTTTGTTACATAAATTATGTCACTAAAGCTGTTAAAAATAATTCAATACCATGGAGAAAATATTTCATTTCTAATTTGTAACATGCTTTAGTATATACAAGATAAGTGAGAAAAGGATATTTTCTACACTTTTTAAAATTTTTATTTTGGAGAAGAGTTGATTAACATTGTTGTGTTAGTTTCAGGTGAATAGTAAAGAGTTTCAGTTATACACAAACACTCTTTCTGATTTTACTTACCAGGTATGACTTCTAGGCAACCAATTTTCTTTCCCGACTTTTTCAATGCAGAACTTCTGTGGCCCATTGCTCCCTAAAATATAGTGAAATCATCAACAGCTTGATAGTGTAATGGTTCTCAAATTGCTATCCCCAATTCAGCTGTATCAGCATCACCAGGGAACTTAACGAATCACAAATACACAGGCCCCAACTGAACTGAATCAAAAATTCTAGGGGTGAGGCTCAGCAACAATATTTTAACAAGCTTCCAGATGATTCTGATGAGTACTCAATTTGAGAACCATATTGTTAATGCATGCTAAGGAGGAGAAAATGCAGTTTCATCTACACCCCTTAGCTAGAACACCAGAATGCTGTAATTAATAATATCTCACATTACAAGGCATAAAAAGTTTAATTTCAATTTTAAACAGGGAAACTAAAACTCACTGTCTTATAAAATTTGATTTAAATAGAAAACTGTGAAAACTTTAGAAAATGTAAACTACCTAATGAATTCAATAGGTCCTGTAGGGTGTGCCCTGACACACTTTTTACCCAATTCTTGCCTCTCATTTATCTCGAGTCGGCTGTTAATGGTTATCTTTTAGTACTGGTTTTCTCAAAACATCACTGCTGCCCCTCAGCAGCATTTATTGGTGGTCACAATTGGAAGTACTACTGGACTTCTGAATAAGACAGCGCCAGGCACACTTAATGTTCTGCCATGTGTAAAATAAGTCAAGCCAAAGAATTTTCTCATGTTCCACCTGACTAAACACAATACAAATATAAATTGGTAGTACTTTTGCATCTACTAACACTGAAGTGTTTTCTTAAGTAGTTATGTGAAAAGCCCAGTATGGTCATTATGAAACAGGATAGCTAAAATAATAATTAAGCTTGAAATTATTAGTTTATGTACTGCACATTCTCTCAATATATTATAACATTTCTAGCCACACAGATGACAAGTTTAATAGTGCTAATTAGTATATAACAGTAGAGTCTGGATTTTTTTTTTTTTTTTTTTGATGATCTCATGAATCTTTATTTATAAAATTGGGAGGAATACTGGATTTGATCCACAGCTGCAGTATGCCAGACCTGTTTAAGGAGTTCATAATTCTTTTGGTTTCTTATTATTCAGTATATATACCTATTAGCTTCCCTGGAAATAATTTCTGCAGGTCAATGAATATCTACTATAACATGATTAGAAAGCAAAATGATATATCAGTTCAGTTCAGTCACTCAGTCGTGTCCGACTGTCTGCAACTCCATGGACTGCAGCATGCCAGGCTTCCCTGTCCACCGCCAACTGCCAGAGCCCGCCCAAACTCATGTCCATTGAGTCAGTGATGCCCTCCAACCATTGCATCCTTTATCATCCACCTCTCCTCCTGCCTTCAGTCCTTCCCAATATCAGGATATTTTCCAGTGAGGCAGTTCTTTGCATTTCTTTTGGATTTCTTTTAATAGACTGAATCAAATATCAAAATAGAGAAATATGAAATGAAGGATTCACAGTGAATTTCAATGATAAAGGCTATTTGACAAATAATACCAGTTACCCTGGATGTTTTCTAAAATTTTATGGACTTGTAAGACATCATTTGTAAACATAAACTGAAATTTTAGGCTGTCAATGGTTTCAATCTTACTGACAACTACCCCTAAACCAAACAACCTTCATGTAGACTCCGCACGTTTATTCCTATTTTTCAACCTATTTCAACTTTAAAAAGGTCTGAGGTCTTTTAAATATCAGAGCCTTGGCTTATACTGGAATTCCATGATTAGACATTATACTTTAAGTTCTACCTCATTTTTCCTCTACTTTAATCAGCTATATTTTGGCAGGTATATTATCCTTATTTCATTTAGGCTATTTCCCTCTTTCTCTTACACGTATTTTTTTTGTCTATTATTTTTTACCTTTTCTATCTGTTCTTTCATATTTCAGTAATTCTTATATACAAAGAGCTTCTGACCTTCTCTTAGATCAGCTCATTTAAACAGGAACAACTTTTTGTGTCTTCTAACAGTTTCCCAGATATACATGTACTGAAATAAATATAATTTCTTCATAAATCACTTAAAAACTTCTAGATATTACAGTTAGTGTTATGTTCATGTATTTTTGGGAGGTTGTAGATACATTTCATATCTACCAACTTCATTATATAATATTAAAGATATGTTACAAAAATGGGATATTAGACCTGTTAAGGTCAAGATCCACCAGATTTAATTATTATATACTTTACTCTTACAACTTTATTTTCCTATACTGGGTGGAAGGGAGGTTAAACTAATTGTCCTCTAAAATTTGATGAATCACAATTTCACTGTCTTCCAAAAGTATCCTTCTGTATTGCTTCAGACTACTCCACCCAATCCTAATATTATTTCTAAGAGCAGACCTAGTTCTTATTTTTTTAATAATCAAGTTCCCAGTTTTTATTGAGAAACTTGTAGCAATTTTTTTCTTCCTTTTAGTCACTATTCCTTAACCTCTCCAAACCCCAACATGGTCTCTCTCTTTCAAACTAGAGAGCATTCTCAAAGGTGCCCCTCTCCAAAAATGTACTTAGAAATTATCCTTTTTGAGACTTCTTTCTCTGGAGCACTAGATAAAAACTTCCCTTCTATATTGCTTCGGAGAGACTAAAATATTTTTCTTTTTTACTCCCTGGCCTCTCCTCTGCCTCTAGGGTAGTTCTATCTCAACCCTAAATACAGATGTTTTTAAGCATCAGCTCTCTATTCTTTGTATTCTATTTCTGCACAAGCCCATCCATTCTCACAGCTTCACTGCTCTTATGAGCCTACTTTCTCTAACTCTTACCTCTAAACTCAACACCTATAAAACTGTCCTCTCATTGAAATTTTCTACTTGGTTGTCTGACAGTCACCTTACACTTAGCAGATTCCTTACACTTCA
This sequence comes from Bos mutus, assembly GCF_027580195.1. Lineage (NCBI taxonomy): Eukaryota > Metazoa > Chordata > Mammalia > Artiodactyla > Bovidae > Bos > Bos mutus. The sequence goes on along the minus strand of NC_091629.1, from coordinate 48,196,930 downwards.
CAACTTCTCCATGTTGCATAAAATGTAAGCATTCTTCCTTTATATTTAATCTTCTAATCAAGTCTTATTTCTACCTTTGGAACTCCTCTTATTTCTACTTTTTCCATCCCTATTTTCTCTCTTAAGATCAGTTTTTTATCATAGCTCTAATGGTTTCTTCCTATTTCCACGCTTTTCTATTTGCATGCTATACTATCAAGTCTTCTAAAATGCAGCTTCAACAAATTCTATCTTCAAAAAGCTCCCAGAGCTTCCAAAACCCTAAGTAATGTCCAAATTCTTTTGGTCTGGTTTTTAAAGTCTTGAACTGGTTCAACATACTATCCAAAATCGTCTACTTGATCTACTTATGTCTTTACCTTTTGGCCATGCCACAGGGCACGTGGGCTCCTAGTCCCCCGGACAGTGATCGTACCCGCGTCCCTTGTGTGGGCAGTGCTGAGTCTTCACCACTGGACTGCCAGGGAGTCACCTACTTGATTCTTTAATTCTGACTCTCTTTTTCCAGCAGACTTAAGGATTCCAACTTCTATCCTCCCATGCTACTTGCATATTGTTAGTGTTAAATAAAGACCTGAATTTACTTATTATTTAATCACAAAATATTCTTATAGTCATTCATTTCTAAACAACATATAATTTAATCAGTGACTATTATGTGACAGGTAATAGAAATAAAAAGATGGAAGATATGGATCTATATCTCAAGCAGCTCCAGGTATAACAGGGAAGAGTGGTAAATAAGTCATTAAAATATAATACAAACAATAGTGCCTGGCTCACAGGAAACACTGAAATGTTTGCCAAATGAATGAAAAATGTGGAGTCTAGGCTAAGAATTAAACATTTTTGAGAGAAGGATTACAAAGTGATTTAAAAGTTGACACAAATCCTGGTTAACTATATCTAATTAAGAAAATAGCTATACTTTGTTATTTCTGATATACTGTATACACATTAGGGTAACAGCAGCGTGATCCTGTAGACATACCCATGAGGTCAGCAAATCCTCCAACTGGCAGTCGGCAGGTCCCAGTAACAAACTGCAAAAGTCGCATTCTCTTCTCATTATCGATTTCTTTAACAAACTGTTAAAAGCACATTTAAAGAGATACATAGGTCATATGCGTTTAGAATACTAAAAAGGAAAAAAAGATCATTTCATATCTTAGTTGAACTGCGAGGGTTAGATGCACCAGAAAATGCACCTATCACCGTGGGTGGTAGGCCTTCTCCCTGCTTGTCAAAAGCCCCACTCATCAGCCCCCTCCACCAACACCAATCCTAGTACCACAAGCTTATAGGTAAAGAGAAGAGTGCCCTGGGCTCGAGAGCACCCTACTCGTGCAGCCTCAAGATCAGCTCTTCTAGGGCACCCCTCCTTTTACCCCTAGATCTGCCTGTCCAACAGACATACATGTGGTTACAAAGGATGCAGAGTTTGAGTTAGAACAGACTTTTTGGTTTTATGAACAAACGAAATTAAGCTCACAAATTCTGACCTGGATATATCCCAGGAATGTTCTTCTTTCAATGTTCTTTATGTTTTGGTGTAGCTATGTGTTGCCAGAATTATGTGGTTTTTAACTCCTACAACCCTGACTCAAAGCATTAAGTTTCTAGAGAATGCTTTCTAGCCTGCAGCACAAGAATTTTGGCTCAGCCAAATTTTTTGTAAAGAATTTTTATCTTACTGTACTAACTTATAGAAGCTTGGTCATTTCAGCTTGAGTTTTTTTCTAATTTATTTTTAATTGAAGGATAATTACAATATTGTATTGGTTTCTGGCATACATCAACATGGGTCATCCAGAAGTATACAAATGTCCCTTCCCTTCTTATGAGGTTCTTTACATAAAAAGCAGGCATTAAAAAAAAACTTTTTTTTACTGTGGTTAAATATATATAAAATAAAAATTTACCATTTTAAGTATACAATTCAATGACACTAAACATATTCACACTGTTGTGTAACCATTGCCACCATTTCCAGAACTTTAGTTTACCAAACAAAAACTCATTTCTTTAAACTTACCTCCTTGCTTCTGCCTTCTCCCCTGTCCTTGGTAAACTCTATTCTACTTTCTGTCTCTATAAATTTGCTTATTCTAGATACTTCATGTAAGTGGAATCATACAATATTTGTCCTTTTGTGGCTGTCTTATTTCACTTAGCATTATATCCTTAAGGTTCACCCATGCTATAGCCTGTGTTAGAATTTCCTTTCTAACGTTGGACAATATTGCATTGTATGTACATACCACATTTTGTTTATCCAATCATCTGTTGATGGACATTTTAAGTTGCTTCCACCTTTTGGCTAATATAGATAATGCTGATTATGAACATAGTTATATGATAAGTATCTGAGTTCCTGCCTTAAATTCTTTTGGGTATGACCAAAAGAATATATTGTTGAACCATAAGGTAATTCTATGTTTAACATTTTGAGGACCCACCAAACTGTTTTCCATAGTGGTATACCATTTTATATTGTCACCAGCAATGTAGGAGGAATCCCAATTTCTCCACATCCTTACCAAGGATGAATAACTTTTTTTTTTAATAACACCTTAAATGGGTGTTATTAAACACCTTAATGGGTGTACATCTCACTTTCATTTTGATTTGCACTTTTCTAATGATTAGTGAGCAATTTTTCAGATACTTATAGAAGAAATTTTTGAGGAGACACCATTATGATTCCAAACCAAGGGCCTCTAAGTTCTAAACATTAAATAATTCTTAATGAGATACGAATAATTAATGAAAATCATAGTTCAGACAATTCTATACAATCCTCAAAGCATTTAGATCAAATACAGGGGAATGTTATTATCTGGCGTTATCTTATTCTCTAGGCGAAGGTGCAAGGCGTGTGTTGCTTACTTGGCAATAGTCAAAGAATGCTGTATTCACTTATTACAATGCATAGAATGGAATGAGGACCCTGAACATACTGGTACATTTTATTCTATGACTCATTTCCATATGTGGTAAGCATTTTCTACAAAGTTATGGTTTATCTTCCAAAAGAAAGAAACTGAGACAAACCTGCCAAAACCACATGATTTGTTTACTTGTCCTGGTATAGTGACGGTAGATGGCATGTCTTTGCCAATCATTCAAATCAATCTCTTGCATCCCACATAAAAGAACCTTTAGGGATAAAAAAGACAAATAGTTTCTTTAGGTAAATGTACAACCTATATAAAAATACTAAACATAGATAAGACTAATATTAAACGATTTTCAAAAATTAATCAGGAGGCTTTAGCTAAAAATGTGTGTGTCAAGAATTTCATCAAAATTTTAGCTATATTACTTATAAAAGTTGAGTTTCCATGTTTGGTACAATATATACACATATTCAGGTGAATAAGTTCCTCACTGGGCAGAGGTTCTAATATCTTTGGCAAAATTTTATATTTTTGGATAAATTATAGACTTTTAACTACTGGGGATTCTTCAGAAACATACTGCCAGAACAAAAAAATATTACTGCCATTGGAAAGATAGTGAAGTGAGTTGAAAACAGATACGTGAAAGCGTTATTTACCAGCATGCTTCAGAGGAAAGGAGAACTCATTACCTCTAATTCCTTTGCATCGAAGTACTGTAAATACTGCTGGGGAAGAATTTCATTAAAGCCCTCAAAGAAAGCTTGCGTCTGTTCTTCAACACCACGAGACAATCTCCATTCAGCTACCATTCTGGTAAATAATTATAAAAAAAGATGATGAGGAAGTTTAGATTTTACCTTTAAATTTTGAGTATAAAAATAATTTTTAAAAACTTTATTATGAAGAGTGTCAAATACATATGAGTAAAATAAATGAACCCTATGTACAGATATCTCAGCTTCAAGACAATACCAATCTTATTTCATTATGCTTCTATCCATACCCTAGACAGCATGTAATTTCATCTGAAACAAGTATTTGAGTATATATTTCTATTAGTCTTTTTTTAAAAAACAAACTATATTTCTATCATCACACAAAAAAGGTAACAATAATTCCTTTACATCAAATATTCAATGCTCAACTTCTACTGATTGACTCAAATTTTTGGACATACTGACTGTATCAGATTCAATTTTCTTCAAATTTTCATCTACAAAGACACATATCAATATGAACAGTCAAAATCACACCAAATAAAAAACTTTCTGCTTTGTTACAGAATGATTTTAATGAGCAAACAAACATATTTTAGGCATTTGATTACTTGATGACAATTTCAGACAACACAAGTTCTAAAGTTTATTAAACTCTGAAATTTTGGAAAATAGCAATGTTGGTTGTATTGGACTAATCTCCCTGGTGATTATAATTACAAACACTGGGCAAATTATAGATATCAAATGTCTGAAGGCATCAGAGAGAAACCAAAGGCAGGCAGAAACTGGTGGGGACAAGATTCTTGAAGGAGGCTGGCACTCTGGAGCAGAGCCACATTTACTACACTTTTCCTCTGAGGGCACTGACCAGTTTACAAAGAGCACAGGAAAATGAAACTCAAATTAAAAGCAACGGTATCACTGGGCTGTGGAGATATAAGGTTAACAGCTTAAAGCTGCCAAAGCAGCTACAGAAAAATCCCTGAAAGAAAAAAGACAGAGGGTGTTCTGAAATCTGTACTTCAAATACACTTCAAATCCTTAACTGACTCCTAAATACACATGTGCAAAATGATGAGATGCCAGGGAACCCTGTCCAGTGAACAACTGGAGAGTCAAAGACCCAATCAGAAATTTTGGTAGTCACCTAGTGCTGTAGAGACAGAATTTAAATTTAATTCTCACAAGTTATATGGAAAATACCTGGGCTTTCCACTGTAAGGACTATGGAACCATATTCTAAGGAATAAAGAATATGTTTTAGGATTAAAAGCAAAATGGAAATACAGGAGCTCTAGCAAGCATCCACAAAATGAATGTGATCTGTCCTTAACTTTTTGTCAAAACAAAACTCAATATACTTCAAAGAAAAAAAAAAGAATTCAGAGTCTCTACCATGTATTATCCATAATGAAAAAATGACTGCATGTGCAAAGAAGCTGAAAAATGTGACTCAAAAGAGAAAAAAGTCCATAAATAGTAACTGGGAAAACTGATAGCTCAAATGTTTAAGTTAGTAAATACTTTAAAAAAACTAGTAAAATGTGTTAAATAATTTAGAGGACAAGATGGACAAACTGTATGAAGAGATGAAGATTCTCAACACAGAAACTCTTGAAAGAACCAAATGGAAATTTAAGAATATCTGAAATGAAAATTTAATTGGATGAGTTTAAGAGCACTGTATTCAAAGACAAATCAATCAAAATGGCCCAAACTGAATCACAGAGAAAATGAAAAAAATACAACCACCACCTGGGATAATATCAAAGGTTAAATATACATGTAACTGAAGTCTCTGAAGTATGAAAGAAGGAACCAAAGGAAAAGGAACATCTATAGAAAGAACAAAAATTTTCCGTAACTGCTAAAATGGCATCAATCACAAGAAGCTTACAAAATGCCAGAAAGAATAAATATAAAAGCAATCACAATTAGATACATCAGAATAAAAATGCTTAAAAAACAAAATCTTTTAAAAGCCAGAGAAGAAAGCATATACTTCATCCAGAAAATAAAAACAATGGCTCACATCAACAAAAACAGAAGCCAATAATGGAATAACACCATTGAAAGAAAGTGCTAAAAAAACCACAAAACTACAAACCTAGAATTCTAAATCGAGTGCAAATATCCTTCAAATATTGAAGGTGACATACAAGTATTTTCGGATAAAAGCTGAGACAATTCACTGCCAGCAAGCACACATTAACAGAAATGGTGAAGGAAGTTTTTAAAGCTGAAGGGAAATGATCCCAGGTGAAAAAAAATGTAACTGCAGAAAGAAATGAAGAAAACTAGAAATGGTAATGTGAGTAAATATAAAAGACTACTATTCCTTAATTTCTTTTAAAATATATTGATTTCTTAAAGCAAGAAAATAGTATTACGGGGTTATAAACATCAGAAATACAATGATAAAAATAGCACAAATGGCTGAAGTGAGATAAAATTATACTATTATGAGCCTCTTATATTAGTATATTAGTACAATGTTACACATATGAATATAGCAGTATAAAATTAATTAAAAAGTGGCAAGTTAAGGATGTATATTTTCATTAGAACAATCATTAAAAAATTAAAGAGGTATAGTGAAGAAAAACACCAAAGATATACGAAAAGAAAACTAGAAATTATTAATACAAAGGACGGCAGGAAAGGAGGAACAAAAGAAATTGGGAAAAAGAAGAAACAAATAGCAAGGTGGCAAACTTAAGTCCAATCATGTCAGTAACAACATTCAACTTAAATGTACTAATTGCAATTAAAAATAAAGATTATCAGACTGGATAAAAATAATAAGACCTAAGAATATTCTGCTTATAAGAAACATACTTTAAACAGAAAGACAAAGGATTGAAAATAAAGCATAGAGGAAGATATGTCATGCAAATATTAATCACAAGAAAGCTGGAGAGGATATTTTAATATTTGAAAAGTAGAAAAACAGGCAAGAGATCCAGAAGCAGGAATTCAAACAGCAGCAGTTATATGAAATCTCACCCATATCTGACAGAACTGTTGCTGAGAATATGTGAGTGAACTAATAACTCGAGACTAAAAGTATGAAAGCAAAGCATAAGAGAATACACTAAGAAAATCATTTTACTTAAAAATTTTACCTGATCTTTCAATATTCCCCACAAAAACATCTGCATATAAAATTGAGATTGTTTTCAATGCCATGATGTTAGACAGCATAGTAGTTACAGAACTGGTATTTAAAAGGGTGAGCCAACACTGCTTCTACCCTTCAAACTTTCACTTCTGGAGAAAAACTGAAAGGTCTATCTGTTCAAATTTCTTTTCTGTTACTTTATAAATCTTCATATTTCTGGTTACACTGAAAAATACCATAAAGGGGAGATGAAACTCGTCAACATCCACTAGACTAATTCTTTGGAAGGCTTACAGTTTGAATTAACCTTCATGGTAGTCCCTCTACCCTGCTGCCTCCTCAAGAATCCATCCTACCTTTCACGTGCTTTACTGTCAGACTTGTTACAAAGAAATTTATACTGTCTATTGAACTTAGTCCTTAATTTCTTGTCACCTGGCTTCTATATCTACCACTGGGCTATAGTTCTAACTGTTATAAGGATTATCGTAACTTACTAGCCACCACATTGTGTAAAGGTTCATTTTCCTTGACTTCTGAAGTACAGGACATGGCAAAGGGGCTACTAATCCTGAGCTTCCTGACGGAACCACACACTATGGCAACTCTATTCACCATTTGTGACTTGTGCTTTCCATCCTGTACATTGCTTCCAAGAACTTTTGCTCTATTTCTACATAACTGAATGCTTCCCAAACATCAAGTCTCAAATTAACTATCATCAGATTCCAGTTCCATGATTATAACGAGATAAAGCAATGTCTCCTATAGTATTTGTTCCTCTCAATGTACTTACAAGATAGGAAGTGGTGAATTGTGTCCTTAATAACATACAATCAGGTCTGATAATAATTAGTATAAAGACAAATAATACTTTTTGAAATACTGTATACTAGTACATATATAGTCCAACAGAAAGGCTAAAAACCATGCCAAAAAGAGCATTCTCTCTTACCTGATATATTCCTCTTTATTTTCTTCTGTTACAAGAATATTGCCACCATTGGGTTTCAAATCATGACTCTTGATTTCACCTAAGATTTCTTTATCAACGGAGAAATACATTTCCAAACCACACTCCTCAATATTGTTTTCTCTGCCCAAATGAAAGTAACACTGTTACACTAATTTAATCATTTAAGGTTCTTTTTTAAAACTAAAGGACTATGTTCTTCAGTAATTAATGTTTTAGTCACTAAGTCTTGTCCAACTCTTCTGCGACATCATGGATTACAGCCTGCCAGTCTCCTCTATCCATGGGATTCTCCAGGCAAGAATACTGGAGTGGGGTGCCAATTCATTCTCCAGGGGATCTTCCCAACTCAGGGGTCAAATCCTTGTCTTCCTGCATAGGCAGGTGGATTCTTTACCACTGAGCCACCTGGGAAGCAATATGTTCTTCAACAATTATTGTTAAACTGTAACATCAGAATAACAAAGCTGGAACATGATGCTCTAATAGTCATATTTTGCCTAACATTTTTGGGTATATTTCTATAAAAATAATCAATCATACTGAATAATGAGACAGATATAACGTAAATCATGTAAATTCAGTAAACCAATTACATGCTTACAGTCTGAATACATTGCCAACACTATAATGAAAGCATACAGACTAGAGACTTCCCTGGTGGTCCAGTGGCTAAGACTTCAATGGAGAGGGCCCAGGTTCAATCCCTGGTCCGGGGAACTAGATCCCACATGCTGCAACTAAAAGATCCCGCATGCCCCAAAGAAGACCAAAGATCCCGTGTGCCACAACTGAGACCCAGCAAAGCCAAAGAAATACTTTTTTAAAAAGAAAACATATAGATTATATTTTGATAATTAAAAGGAAACAAACTTACTTAACCCAGATGAGAGAATTGTAAAATTCTGGATCAATCGATTCTAAATCCTTCAGTCCAACTGGTTTATTCAAGATACGCTTATAGAATGGCAAAGAAAAACCTGTGTCTATGAATTTCCCATGGAACAGAGCCTATGCAAGAAGAAAACAATCCATAATTTTATAACAGTCAGTACTTCAGAATGTTAAGATGAGTTCTTCAGTTAAAAGACAAATAAAACAAACTCCCCATCATACAATCTATTATGGAATATTTCTAGGAAAAGGGAAGATATAAGAACCCAATCTTAAGACATGTCAGTGATGAGAAAATTTCAAACGAGAAAGTTAAAGGCACAATGCTTTATTTAGTATTGCTGAATTAGCAAAGTAAATACAGCTCTCCACTTGCACTTACCATAGCAATAAACCTGCCAATAAAACGAAAATATTTCAGGTGATCTGGATTGATGTAAGAAGCGGGGTTTATCTGCAAGCAGTAGTTATCCTTCCCTGCATATTCAAACAGGCAATACATTGGGTTCAACACCTCATGTGACAAAAGAAAGAACCATTCTCTGAAACCAAAAGAAAATTTAGGGTGAAAAATCTTGTAAGTAACCATACCAATAAATCAAAGAGAAGTGCTATAAAGCTCTCAGGAATCTATACTCCTCACGTGGTGATATTTCTCTAGTCTCACACTGATTTTTACAGCTTCTGTACAAACCACCATCTATTTTGCAAAGATATTTACACATTGCTTATTTCAAAGAATCTAAGACATCGTTGACTTTAAAGACAACATTTGATGAACCACTAAAAAAAATTTCCAACTGTAATACACATCTCAGTTTCAGAGATGTTAAAATATGAAAACTTTAGTCTTAGAATCAGTGAAATACTCAACATAGGCAGGTTTAAACTTCACTGTTGACCCATGTGGTTAGAGTAGCTGAAACAAGTCTAACATTATTCCATTCATGTCCAAGCCCCTCAGTGATGCTCATTAAGTGCTACCGCTCTCTTAAATATGAAAAAACTTCCAATATCACAGAGGCAATAAAACACTTAATTCAAGCTATTCATTCATTAGAAAAATACACTGAGAAGCTCTAATTCAAATGCTGTGAAAGTATCAACCAACACTAACGTAAGATTATAGTTACTAACTATGTAACAGGGGTGAGGATCTGGCAGAACAGTAGGCAGAGTGAATCTGGGGCAATTTATCAGTTCATGCCCAAGATTTCTTTTTTTGTTGATTTATGGCCTCTGCTGGTAATCCTGCTTATACTTAATACTACTAGTTAATTTTCTAGCTAGGAATGGATGATTACCCTCCTCCTGAATTATCTTTAAACAAAATTAAATGTTTCTACTCATATTTTTATTTACCTGTGATTACTTCATACATTTTGAAATATGAACTTTGAAACAAAACCTAAGTAAAAACAACTAAAATGCAGTGACCAGTTAGTGACTCCACAAAGACTCAGGGTCTGAAGTAGGGTATTAATAAACTATATTTCTATACAGCAATCCCAGAGAAGCAGTTATGATCACTCTTATTATACAGATGAAGGTAGTTGCCCCAAGTCATACTACTAAGTACAGAAAAAGGATTCAAACGCAATCTTGACTTCAAAATCCTTGGCTTTTTGTAAGGCCACTGATATGCAAATTTTTAACCCTGTATAATATATCGTTATGGAATAAGCAAAGCAACTTGCTGCTTGAGTCCGTCTTCCAGGGTTTGATTAGAAGCTTCAACATTAAGAAAAGAGAATTTAAAATTTCAAGTCCTATTTTACATAGCCTTCTATACTCTCAAAACAGATATATATATATATATTAAACTCAGTTGGGAACTGAATGACTATTATTTCTATCAAGAGTCTGTGTTGGGGAACGTGACCTGAACACTCTAGGGCCTTGTATGTTTTACGGAACAGATATGATGCAGTCAACTGAACACTGGCTTCTAGTTCGAAGATGTGAAACTTACATCCAGGCTCTACAACTTAGTTATGTGTCTCTGGTGACTCTCTATACCTCATTATTACCTGGAAAATTCTCTCACAGAATTATCCTGATGAATAAATGAGTGATGTGGGTGAAATCAACTAGCAGTACCTTAGAGAGAGAAGTATTGAATTAATGGTTTTTGAAGTTTTATAACTGCAACATTTAATAAAGGTACAAAAATTTGCTACATTTCATTTTCCTGAAATAGAAAATTGAGAAAATACTTGCAAGCAAAGTGTAATGATACCTTTGGAGGAAAGGAACTAAGTTCTGAGTATTCATATTATCACTACCTTGCTACACCTCCATAATCTAAACCTTCTTCTCCTGGAAAAATCACCCACAAACGTCTTCGCAGATCTTGAGGACTGAAGCTCATTATCTACCAAAAAATAAAGGTATAAGAATTGGTAAAAGTAGAAACACCTTAATCATTTACTTCCGGGTTAGAAATCTCCTTCAGTATAAGTAACTGAAATTCCTCAGGACATAGAATAGTGTTTGTAGTTTGGTCAATTTCACACATACAGAAAATAAAGTTTCATAGTATTTTATAAATTACACATATCTATATTTCTGTATACTTTATATATAATTTTCTTTTAAATGATCCTACCACTGACAAAATTCTTCTTCTCAATTGCTTAGAGCAGAGTAACTGTGACCACGATCAGAGGTTAGGTCCTTATTTGGTTTGGGCCAGGTTTCAGTTTATTTTATACCCAAAAGGTACACATAATAGCTAATTGGCTAACTTGGAAATGAAAAACAGTGGCTGTGACAGAACAGTTACCTTGGAAACTCATTCTCAGTGGAAAACTGGAAAAACTGCTCAAAGTTTGTACTCTACTACAGTAGTTAATATGATCATCTTCATATTTTTAGGACAGTGCCATTACTGAGCGACAGTGGAGAGGTCAGTCAGGTTCTTCCTTTTTAAAAGTATTTAAATACTTACCCAAAATTGGGCATGTAGATTACAAACATTACTCTTAGGGGAAAAAAATGACATGGAGAGAAGAAAGTCCATACAGTGATTCTATTTTATGAAGGGACAATGAACAATTTTAAGAATGAACAATCAAATTTAAATATCTAGAGAGGCCCAGGAAGTGACCTGCTTATTCTAAGGATCTCTCAGTTTCTATACTTTCATGAATTCATATCCCACATGAAACAAATAATTTGATGCTTATGACAAATGTTCTACAAATACTATAGGCTAGAAATATACCAATGGAAATGAGATATAAGTTAAAATTATCTTGTTCATTTCTTGTTCCTTCTGGTTATTCTTTGTCCCTGTGGCTGCTCCCCAAACCGTAGGATAGTCCCTGATCTTGTTTGCGGTTCCCCTTTAAATAATACCCTTTAACAAATGTCTAATATGAAGGAGGGCTTTGCAGATGGTGCTAGTGGTAAAGAACCCGACTACCAATGCAGGAGATGTAAGAGACACAGGTTCAACCCCTGGGTAGGGAATATCCCCTTGAGGAAGGCATGGAAACCCACTCTAGTATTCTTGCCTGGAGAATCCCATGGGCAGAGAAGCCTGGCAGGGTCGCAAAGAGTCAGACATGACTGAAGTGACTTAGCACACCCAGCACACAAGATGAAGGAAAAAAAATGTTTCTCCTGCCATTTCCCCCATAAACAGTTCTGCTGTGTCAAAAAACACACCACCTTAAACAACTTTATCCAAACATTATGAAGAAAATCTGATGTTAATTTTGTTATATGTCACTCTTCCAAACACATTTTTAAGTTATTTCACATTTATTGGATGGGTGTACAATCTAGGGTAAGAATTTTTAAAAACTGTTTTAGCACCACCTGGTCTGTCATTCTGCAAAAGTCTCCACGTGTCAAATGCTAAAGGGACATTTACTCATGTCTGCATCTTTTCAGCACTGCTATCATCAAGTCATGCTCCAAGAAACTGGCTCACCAGGGACTGACCACTCAGTGACTACATACTGGTTATGAACATGAAAAGAAGAAACAGTCAACAGTGGGACAGAGAATGGCCTTGGAGCTTTGCTTACATCAGACCAAGAGAAGGACTCATAATTCCCTAAAGTGGCCTTAGTCAAGCTCTGTTCCTAAAAAACTATCTGCTCCTGCTTAGCAGGATGCCAACCGGCATTTCCCTTCAATGTTAATAACTGAGGTTCCATAAGTAAAGAATATAATTGTTTCTGAAAGTAAGCAGACAGCCATTGTCAACTATCTCAGTCTTTTTTCTGTTTGCATGCAGTTTGGCACTTCGTAATGCTGTAGCTACCAAAATTATCATAAAGGTTTGATAATAAAGAATCACATCCACATCTGTCCATAAAACAAGAATGAACTGGAAGTTTTCATATTAAGATATTTTTCATACAACAATCACTTAATGTTTGAGTGCGTACTCAGGTTGCTTCAGTCATGTCCAACTCTTTGCAACCCTATGGACTGTAGCCTGCCAAGCTTCTCTGTCCATGGGATTCTCAAGGCAGGAATTCTCAAGGCAAGAATTCTCAAGTGGGTTGCCATGCTCTCCTCCAGGAGATCTTTCCAACCCAGGATTCGAACCCATGTCTCCTGAGACTCCTGTATTGCAGGTAGATTCTTTATGGGCTGAACTACCAGGGAAGCCCAATCACTTAATACTTAACTGCACTGGTTGGTAAACAAAGTTGTAAAATAGACCAAGCAGTAAATTAACTCAGGTTCTAAGGACAACTAAAACATTTGAGACTACTCCTGAGAACATTATTTTTAGATACTGTCATCAATGACCAATTACACTTTTTACTACATAAATAAACTCTTAAAATTATAAGAATAAATATGCTTATTGTAAAAATGCAAGTAATACAGAAGTATAAATATAAATTCTCCCTCTCTTTCTCTATCTGGAGCCAACAATGTTCATATGAACTTTGTTCATATGGAACTTTGGTAGACATTTATCTACCTATTTTCTTACTTAAATATCTATTTCAAATCAAATACTGAATTTAGAAATGGAAACATGAAACTAGTATTAAATTAATATGACATTTCAAAAGCACAGAACATACACATACACAAAACACACACACACAAAGCTATCTGTATTTTCCTAAATTTTAAATACTAAGGAATCTGATGATGAAATTAGACTTAAAAAATTCAAGGACTTCATCTCAAAAAATTGCAGAGTTCAGATTAAACTGCCAGCACCAAAAGGTTTTGGGTTAGAAGCCAGGGGGCAAACCATTAAGTGAATAAAACAGTACCTGCTGAAAGGAATCCTCAAACAATGTTTTTCTTGTCACTGTAATCTTTATGTGCTGTGGCATGGCCAGTTGCTGAAATATAAGAATGTCTTAAGTCAACTCTCACCATTAAAATGGCCTATCAAAAAACCAAAAGAATAAAGTTTTACTTACTTTTTTTCATTTATAGTAACAAGTAGACTATGAATATGAATTTTTATTTAATAATGTTTAACCGTACATTTGTGAGTATTCATGCTAACTACAGATCATCTGATATATAAAAAACAGAAGAAAGCAAGATGTTGTACACACCAGTGATTACTTAATGAGTCAAATTTTTACTTAAATTTTCAAATTTCCTTCTCCAGGGGATCTTCCCAACCCAGGGATCGAACCTGGGTCTCCCGCATTGTAGGCAGACACTTTACCATCTGAGCTACCAGGAGAGATCTAAATTTTCAAAAAGCTAATTCAAATTGTTTTGGGTTACATGGGCCCAATTAATTATAAGAGTTTGAAGTTTAAAAACATTCATCACAGTCACACTTGGACTAGTGCATTAATTTTACTGAGAACCCATAAAGAAACCACTAATTCACTAAACATTTATATTAAAAATAACTGATCATGTCTGTTAAAAATATTCTGAATATAATCACATATGTGTAATAATGTATCTATCAAAGTAACACATACATATGGATCTATTAAAGTCATATCAAATGCTAGATACGAAAGGAGCTGGTTACAATTTAAACACCAGAAAACGTTGTAACTCATTTGAAGATTTCTCCAACTTGAAAATAATGAGTACTGAAATGAGCAGCAAGGCTTCCTTATTGAAATGGTTTCAAATTTATTCTTCTGGACAAGAGAAGTCATAAATTATCTAAGTGATAAATCTATTTCTTGAATCTAAAAATAGAAAAATTCTAACCCTTCCATATTTTACCTGTTTGTCCATACGTTAATTAATTCTACAATCACTGATTGTGTAAGCAACATAATAAAAGGAGTACAGAAATACAGTACTGGTACTAACCTGACACCAGAAACGGAAATATTGAACCTTTGCCTTGAAGTCCCGTACATAGGCTATCTGGGGTCCATTGTCTCTGAGGAAGAATGTTAATATGACATAAATCTGATTGTAAGATAAAATACTGAAGGAAAACACAATATCACACTCCCTAAGTACTTAGTAGTTAAATACAAAAATGTCC
Organism: Bos mutus; assembly: GCF_027580195.1. Classification (NCBI taxonomy): domain Eukaryota; kingdom Metazoa; phylum Chordata; class Mammalia; order Artiodactyla; family Bovidae; genus Bos; species Bos mutus. The sequence goes on along the minus strand of NC_091629.1, from coordinate 48,181,860 downwards.
CAGTACAACATACTCCTAAAACCACCTTAAAAATGAAATATTCCCCATGACTACTTTTAAAGAAGAAAACAGAAATACACTTTGATCTTTTTAAAGCTGCTGTTTCTGAGATTCTCTCTTCTATTCAGCCAAATATAAACAGGGCTAGGTAAAGGAGGTTTTGTCCGAGAAGGGCATCTATTCCCAAATTCACTCCCCTTTCTCCTTAATAGAATCTTGAGATTTACTTGGGCAGACTGCTACCTAGGATAAAAACACTTCCCAGTGTGGCTGTGTGACTTAACTATGGCTAGTGATCTTAAGTGGAAGTGCTATTGAATAGGACTTCCAGGAAGGAAGGCTCTTTTAAAGAGAGCTGGGATAGCTGGAAAGGGATTTTCTTCCCCCTTTCCAATTTGTTCTTCTTCCATATCCCAGCTTGGAGTGGGACTATGACAGCTGAAGCTTCAAGCAGCTATCACAAACTATTAGGTGACTCTCATAAAGATGATAGTCTGGCATGGCAGGACAGAAAGAAAGAAGCTCAGATCACTGATGACACTGTGGGCTTTCAAACGGCCTGGACTTCACACCACAAGATTATTTGCTTTTTCCCTGAGCTACTGTTAACTTCATTTTCTTAATGTTTAATGTAGAAATACAATTGATTTTATATATTGACTTTGTATCTGGCAACACTTAAATTCACTTGCTAGTTCTAGTAGTTTTCCTAGATTCCATATGATTTTTATACAGACAATTGTGTTACCTGTGATCTGCGTGAAAAGAGTTTTACTTCTTTCCTTTCAATTTTATTTCTTTCACATCTCACAGGACTACCAACACAATGTTGAATTTGGAAGTAGTGACAGAAGAAATACTTGTCCTATTCCTGATCGTAAGAGGTATTTTGCCATTAATCTTATACAGATACTGTTTTTCAGATAAGAAAGTTTCTAAGGCAGCTGAAAGTTCATAGTAAACTAGCACTGTATTTTGTATACTCTGTACATTGCTTTTTCTCCTTTAATCTTTAATGTGCTGAATTAAATTGGTTTAATATACAAATAAATAAATTTGTTTAATATACAAAATTCAATCAATCTTGCATGGGGAGGAGGGACTCCACATGACGATAGTGTAATATCCCTCCTGTATTTCGCTGGACTTAATTTGCCATTATTTTGGTAAAGATGCTTACATCTATGTTCATAAAAATATTACTCAATAATTTTCATATACGGTTTTTGGCTGATTATGGTATCATACGATGAGATACCACTTCATACTAACTAGGATGGCATTATACACACCATGTACAGATGTGAGAGTTGGACCATAAAGAAGGCTGAGCAGCAAAGAACTGATGCTTTCAAATCGTGCTGGAGAAGACTCTTGAGAGTCCCTTGAACAGCAAGGAGGTCAAACCAGTCAATCCTAAAGAAAATCAACCCTAAATATTCACTGGAAGGGCTGAAGCTGAAGTTCCAATACTTCGGCCACCTGATATAAAGAGCCGATTCACTGGAAAAGACCCTGATGCTGGGAAAGATTGAAGGCAAAGAAGGTGGGAGAGGATGAGATGGTTAGATAGCATCACAGATTCAATGGACATGGATGTGAGCAAACTCCAGGAGATGGTGAAGGACAGGGAAGCCTGTCATGCTGCAGTCTATGGGGTCGCAGAGTTGGACACGACTTAACAACTGAACACCACCACCACACATACACATACACACAGAGTAACAACGGTTGGCACTGATGTGGAAAACCTGGAACCCCATCTGCTCTACCAGTAAGAACCTTAGAACAGTATGCCCACTGTGGAAAAGTCTGGCAATGCCTCAAAAAACCACAGAATTATCATTTGATTCAACAATTCTGAGTATATACACAAAAGAACTGAAAGCAAGGACTTAAAGAGATATTTGTACACTCATGTTCACAGTATCATTCACAATAGCCAAAAGGTGGAAATAACTCAAATGTCCATGAGCCACGTGTATACACGAAATACAGTAACACATAAAATGGATTATTATTCAGCCTTAAAAAGGAATGACGAAGAAAGCAATGGCAACCCACTCCAGTACTCTTGCCTGGCAAATCCCATGGACAGAGGAGCCTGGTGGGCTGCAGTCCATGGGGTCGCTAGGAGTCAGACACGACTGAGTGACTTCAATTTCACTTTCATGCATTGGAGAAGGCAATGGCAACCCACTCCAGTGTTCTTGCCTGGAGAATCCCAGGGACAGGGGAGCCTGGTGGGCTGCTGTTTCTGGGACTGCACAGAGTCGGACACAACTGAAGTGACTTAGCAACAGCAAAAAGGAATGAAATTCCGATAAGAGCTAAAACATGGATGAACCTTGGGAACATGATGCTAAGTGAAAGAAGCCAGTTCCAAAGGACAAATTATATGATTAGTCAAATCACAGGGACAGAAGGTAGAATGGTATTTATCAGGGACTGGGGGAGAACAAGATTGAAGACTTTACTGAGTACAGAATATCAGTACAGGATGATAAAAAAAAGTATTAGAGATGGACGGTGGTGATGGTTGCACAACAATTAGTGTACTTAATGCCACTAAGATGTACACCTAAAATGTTCAACTTTGTTATGTCTATTTGATCACACACACACAAAAAACCCAAACAAAACACATTAAACAAACATAGTTACTTTTCAAAAATGAAAAAGAAAAATAAAGGAGCCTTCAAGTTAAAAGGTGATAGAAATGAAAGAAAGCGGATATCAGAAATCAGGTATTAATTGGTGAGCAGTACTGTATTGATAATTTCTAAACACTTTCATTTAGTGCTGTGTTAACAGATAAAAATAGTAAGAACTGCATTTTTCAGCAATTGATATCTTTACATCAAAATCTTAGGAATCAGTTTTACTTTTAATCAAAACATTTAGAAAACTTACAAGGCAGATTTTCCGGTGCGGGGATCTATATAGGTGGTTGTTCTTCTATTGTGGTCCACAAAATACGGAATTCCGTCTACCGTGAATCTCATTTCCCAGCCTTCAGGTAAGGGCTTTTCATTTAATTGACTATATAAAACAGAAAAATATATAAATAAATAAAAAATGTTTAAGAGTTCCTTGTTTGCCAAGTACAGAAACTAAACATACCCATAAATGCAGTAGGCATCTTCTAGAAAACCAGTTAGTCTAGCATTTTCCAGCGGTTTACTAAAATCCTACAGGCATGTTAAACACGTGAACAGATCTATCAACCAGTCTTCTCTCATCTACGCTGCCTGGATTATCTACCTGCCTAAACATCTCAGGGTAACCAAGCTCCACCAACTCTGCCTTACAACTTTCATGTTCATTCGTCACAGCTTTCAATCCCTAGTACCATCCTTGTTGTGGTTCTGTTGTTTAGTTGCTAAGCTGTGTCTGACTCTGCAACCCCATGGACTGTAGCACACCAGGCTTCCCTGTCTTTTACTATCTCCCAGAGTTTGCTAACTCATATCCACTGGGTTGGTGATGCTATCTAACCATCTCATCCTCTGCCGCCTTCAGTCCTTCTAATGCATATTTAGGGTTGATTTCCTTACTCTGGCTCTATTTATCTTTTAAACTTTCAAAATAGCCACTTAAAAGGTTTTCCTGCTTTGAGTCTCACTCTGGTCCTTGACTCATTTCATATTGCTGACAGAATACCAAAACAGAGATCTGAACAAATCTATTCTCTTCTAAAGTGGTATCATTATTCATCACTAACCAAATACAAGATCTAAACTCCTCCCTTTGGCCCTCACTTGGCCCCTATGCTGCACCCTCTATGCTCCATTGCAGTTTTACCTCTGCATTCTATCTCAAGTCCCTTCCATGAGCCCTGTGTAGTAGACGGCTACTCACCATTTCCCAAGACATTCTGCCAAACCTCCAAGTGAAGACTTTTCCCTTGTCCAGAATCTCTATTATTCCTGTTAAGGCAACTCAAATCTTTCTAAGGGAGTATGCCTACCCACTTACTTAATACCTGTCTTAAGATCTTGCTTAAGCTCTTTAAACTTCAACGTTTCAAGTTTTATTCATATTTTCCAATTCATTTTTGTCTATTCTCCAGTTTCAATTTTCTCATCTGGTGGGTTTGGTGAGATGATGGAACAATGGAAATGTTCAAGTTCACATCAGAAAGGAAGAAAAGGAGGGGTTGGTAGCATTTAATCTCATTGTTTTAGAGAGCACTATTGCTGACAGGGGTGTCACTTTCCACAAGTTTACTTCAGAAGAACAAAAGGCTTAGAATCACCGCCTACAACAATATTTTGTGAACCACACCAAAAAGTTAACATTTAACTGTATTCACAGAACTACATGCAAACGTCAGACAGACTATCTAAAACTTTTAAGAAGATAACACTTCTCATTTGTTGTAATCATATTTGCAAGACAGCATCAGTAATAAGTTGACTTGAAAACAAATTGGATAGAACTGGCTCATTGGTATTATTTGTAAAAATATGATTCTTATTTCCACTCTGAAACTTTAAAAGGTTCAAGGGGGAATGAAAAATGATAGCAAATTAGAGAAAGGTGATGTGGTCTAGTCTATCCTTAGTGATAGAATTTTAAAATTAAAAATGTTACCTATGAAATTCTTAATTATTACTTTTTAAGAAACTGAAAATACATATTTTTAAAGTTGAAAGTTAAGTACTGTATTTATTTAGGCTGCTCTCTGTTGCTGCACATGGGCTTTCTCTAACTGTGTTGAGCGGGAGCTATTCTCTAGTTGCAGTCTAAAGGCCTCTTGTTCTGGTGGCTTCTGTTACTGTGGAACACGGGCTCTAGGCACACGGGTTTCAATAGTTCTGGTGCACAAACTTAGCTGCTCTGCATCATGTGGGATCTTCCCAGACCAGGGACTGAACCCATGTCCCCTGGCACTGGCAGATGGATTCTATCCACTGGACCACCAGGGAAGTCCCCCAAATATTTAAAGTTAAATACTATAAATATATAAAATGTGATCTGCTGGTACCCAGAAATAGATTTTAAATTTAAAGCATACCTTTAAAATAGAGGTTCTTAAAACTCTGACCTATGTGAGACATGAAGATTTAATCACACCCAAATAGAGATCAGACCTCTGCCCTCAGCTACTGGGAAAAGATCTCTACGCCTCTGGAATATCCTGCCTGTCAAGAGTATCTCTGAAGATACTTTGAAGCCCCTTTGAAGCTTAGGGTCTTCAAACATCAGACCGCCAATCAGGTGGTTTATAAAGGAGGCTTTGGGATATATGCCATTATTAGCTCTGACCTCTGGAATAAACTAGACACTAAAAAGTATTAGCCCATCTTTGGGGAAGAACTGGAAACTGAAGGTTAGCTTTGCAGGCAGTACATGATGGAGCCCCAATAAAATACTCTGGTACTAGAAAGGTGAGATTCCCTGGTTGGTAATATTCAACACATACTATATTCCACATCAATTCTGGGTATCTGGAACCCTTCTCAGGCTCTGCCCTAAACACCTCTTCCTTCTATTGTTCTAATTTATATCCTTTACCAGTAACAAATGTGGCTGTGAGTATAAAAGGTTTCAATGAGTTCAAGTCTCTCTAGTGAGGTATTAAACCTGAAAGTCGTTGGGGAGATGCCCTAAATTTGTAGTCAGTCTCAAGTGAAAGTACCCCTGGAGACCTCCCCGCTTGTTGCTAATATCTTGCATGCTAAGTCACTTCGGTCATGTCCAACTGCTTGTGACCCCACAGACTGCAGCCCACCAGGGTCCTCCAGGCAAGAATACTAGAGTGGGTTGCAGTGCCCTCCTCCAGAGGGTATTCCTGACCCAGGGACAGAGCCAGTGTTTCTTACGTCTCCTATATTTTAGGCAGATTCTTTACCACTAGTACCACCTGGGAAGCCCCACCAGTTGGTGTGCCTATATAAATATTTCTTTTAAAAACGTAAGATTTTAAAGCAGCATAAAATGATATAAAATCTTATGTTTCTATGTATAAGACAAATTTCTGTTGTTCAAGTCACTCCATATGTAGTACTGTTAAAGCAGCTCTAGCAAACTAATACAGTATCCCAACGTCACAAAGACAATTCTACATACATAGTAAATATTAAAAAGACAAGCTTGTAATAATGTATCCCTTTAGTGACACATTAACCAGCAAGTTCTTGTAATGATGTATGTAAACAATATTTTGAAATATCTGCAACAACTGCAGAATGGTATGTAAAAATATCTGGGATTTCTACTGGTGGCAAAGTCCTAGGATTGTTAATTCTACTATAGATGTGACCTACAATCATAATGGAAAGAACACTCAGTTTCAGGTAAAGGTTTGGACCTTGGTCCTGCACACACGAACATGTCTTTCCCCCCTCTAAGTCATAGACACCCTGAATTCTACTGAGAGATCTCAGCTTGCAAAACCCTGCTTTAGAATTAGTAAGCTGGTCTTATAACAAACAGGTAATTTTGGGGGGGGGATGTAACAGTATATTTTTTTCTCTTTCTAAAATATGTGGGTGATTAAGACCTTTGGGGAAAGAATATGTAAGTCTGATCTTTTTCATAAATGAGTTGGAAATACGGTATAATCTTTAAGAGGTTATCTGTATACTAATAACTACGAGTTCTTACCCTTGATTTCTGGGGTCTTCCCATTGTGTAATACGAGTGTTGTGGTTGACAAAATATACTCTACCATTGCTGTCCGTTCTCTTCTCTTTAAAACAGAAAGAAAAAAAAAAGGCAAAGTGTTATCGAGTTGGCATAGTCTTCTTCCTCAAATTAAGATGAGCTGATTTTGCTATTTTTCACTGCACTGTTGATTTTGTGGTTTTTAAATCATAACTTTAAAAGCTTTAATTTATTCTTTCGCTACTAAATCTACATACTTACTCAAGTTATACAAATATCGTTATATCCTAGAAACTAAACAGATATAATTCACAATATCCTGCCCACAGAATCTTTCTGTTCAACCTAATCAACAGCAAGAATAATTAACTGTTTTAAATTTGCATACATGACCTTATATTAACCTTAACAGTCCCACAGAGTAGGTAGTTTTAATTTATCTTAAAGATAAGGATTTTCAGATAGGCTAAATGATCTGCCCCTAATCTCAGAATTAAGTAGTAGCTAGACTCTAGCTGATGCAGGATGGAAACTGACATCTCCATTCAGAGATTTTTTTTTTCATATCGTACCATCTCACTTCTGAAAATATAATGGGGTATGTAACTTAACTGCTTCTTTGTTATGTGCTGAGTCACTGAGTTGTGTCTGACTTTTTGTGACCCCATGGACTATAGCCCGCCAAGCTCCTCTGTCCATAGCATTCTTCAGGCAAAAATACTTAAGAGGGTAGCTATTCCCTTCTCCTGACCCAGGGATCAAACCTGGGTCTTCTGCATTGCGGGTGAATTCTTTACCATCTGAGTCACCAGGGAAACCTGTTTCTTTGCTATACGCTAGGTATTACTTAACTAGAGAAGACACTATTTCAAAATACATCCTGTTTCTTAAAACAACCAGTTTCCTATCCTAAATATCTACAGTAACGTTTTACAACAGAGTTGGGCAGCAGGGCTCAACTCTTTAATTTACTGTATCTGTATCTGAAGCAGTGTGTTTCCCCACCTTCATCTTGTTTTAGGATTCCCCTAGTTCTCTTATACCCATTCTACACAATTGTTCTGCTTCTCTGAGCTTTCTCACTAAGTTTAGAAGATGCGTAGATGTAATTTTCTTTTAATAACCAAGTAGCTTTGAAATTTTAATATTAACATTAGTTCTGCTGTTTTGAATTACTGTTTTCTCTGCTCCATTACAAATTAATTATTAAAAGATAGGTCTCTTCCAGTGTCTAAATCTTTTAAATTTGGCCAAGATGTCTCAAAATGAACACTTAAGTAATCAATATTATAAAATGGATTCCCACTTTTTAAAAAGCATGGTTACCTTAAAATTAGACATTAAAAAAAAAATTAAGCTTAACTCCATGGTGAGAAAACCAATTTTTATTCCTATGGTTTGAAAGTTCATGTCTATTTACCAAACAACACTTAAGTAAAACTTCTGGACTTTTCTTTAAGCAAGATATTGCAGAATGAGTCTTAGGCTAAATTATATAGCCTTGTCAAGGTAGTGTTTGGTAACTTTGAACTTCTCTCCAGCACTGAATCCATGATCTCAAGAAGCAGTGATGATACTGGGGTAGGGGGTGGAAGGTGGGGGTAAGGCTGGTGCTGGGAAAGAAGGGATATATTGGTGAGTATCATGAATCTGCTCCTGACAGCTCTGCTACTTTCTCTACCAGCTAGCCTAAAACGGAAACAAAACTTCTGGAATATATAAAATATAAGAAATGGACTCTGCATCTTGTGACACAGCTTAAATACAGAAAATGGACTCTGCATCTTGTGAAACACCCTAGATAGTAACAATGGCTTTGCTGGTCAAGACACCTAGAGTGTGGAAACATGTAACCAACTTTAAGAACTGTCTCTGAGGCAAAAAGAAGCATCCACAGTACTATAGCTAGCTACATAATAAATAAAAAAGTAAGTCAATGTTCCAGATAGTTTAAATTTAAATCTTAAATACACTTACAGAATTTATAAATTTCTTATACACCAACAATCTTAAGTAACTTTTGTAATCTAAAATTAACATCATAAGTGCCTAGCTGAGTATATATTTATCTATTAACTGCCATATAAGTTCAGATTTCAGGGCCAGAGATTCTCTCAAAAACCTAACATGAACAGAGTCACTGCCTGGGTTCTCCTAGGGGTCTGAGGTCTGAGAACCCTGGTGAGTTACTAACCTCAGCTAAGGACACCCTCATCTTACCCATAGTCATTGTTTATTGAATGGTGGCATGAAGCTAGGGATGGCATGGAGATTTCCCATTTTTTTCTTTTCAGATAAACAGATTTAAGGCTTTGGAGTAGTTTTGTCTTATTCCAAAACTTTTTTTGGGCGTGCTTTGGTTTTTATCATTTTTAAATGTCTTATCCAAACAATTTCTCTTTTCAATGAAAAATTTGAATAATACTTTTTTGACATTTTAAATATTTAGTTTGTGCACTTAGATTACACCTCACACATTTGTAGTTCTGTGACTTTACTAGGTAGGCTTTCTAAATAAAAGCTTAAAAACATTTCAAAACAAAAACAAAACTCCATCAAAAGCTAACATGAGGTAAGATAAAGTGGATAGAAAACTTAAAAGAATAAGGAAACCATACAAATCACTAGTCAAGTGGTTTTTAAAGTAGTGTATTCCTAACGTAGTTATTCTTCTGTTGTTATAAAACTATAGGTCTTTGATGTTGGTCTTTTAGTTAGCAATAAACTTAAACTTAGCTTAAATAGACTGTACAGTTGTATAAAGTCATAAAAAGTATTGTATGAACAATGAGTGAGGTTTCAAACTCCTATAATGGTAGTTGAATATTCATTGTATTTTCTTGTGAACCATGTTTAATGGTTGTACCTCAAATCAGAAAACAAAATGAAGTGCTTAGGTAGGTTAACAAAATGGTTTTACCCAGGGAAAAAAAAAGAAAACTTATTTCTATGTTTGTTCTAAGTATATAGTGCTGATACCAGCATTTCTTGGAATAGGCTGTAAAGACCAAAACTTCAAAGATGGGACCTCAAACTTGCAAACTGAAGGTTCATGTGCTTAATGAGATGTGCTGTGATTACAGAGCTGATTTCTTACTTTGTTGAAAAATCACATGGTAAACAATTCTGAAATGACTGAACACCAAACCTGAATACACATCAAACCATTTCCTGACCTGATGAATAAGGCACTGAACAACAGAAGCTTCCTGATGTTCTATGTATTCTTTCATAGGAACTCTGAAAATGAGAAGACAGCTTTGTACTTGATGGGTAAACCAGCTATAAAAAGCCCTATTAGACTATATTGTTGAACCAAAAGCATTCTTTGTTCTCCAGCCTCTATAGTTTCCATGTGTTATAAATTCTTCACTGTCAGTTTCTAAGATAGTAATGTCTAGTCCAAGCGTACAAAAGTCTAAAAGGGTGAGGAAGTGGGATTTAAAAATACATGGCATCACAAAAATAATGCTGACAATTTCAGAACATCAACATAGGCTATAAACTGGGATTTTATTTCCTGGATCAATGATGAGGGTCTATCAGGTGCTTCTCATTTAATATCAGAGCCATCCCTGGTTCCACAAGGACTAGCTCTGCAGGAAAGGCTTTTCAAATAAAGGCAACACAGACTGCAATTCATGCTTCTATGAACATGAAACAATTTTTCTTAACAGCTACCCTAGAGAAGGTACAAACTAGTTTGTGTTTCTAACAAAAGCCAATCAGGTCAAGGTTTTTCTGCAATACAATCAAGAGGATTAATATACAACCTACAGATGTTTCAGTCCAACAGCTTCTCTTCTGTAACATGAATGTAAAACAACTCCTGAAATAAAGCTGAGAAGACCATTCATGTCAGGGAATGCAACCAAACAGCTCTAGTTCGGTATGTCTAAGAACATTTTTTTCTAAAGTACTTCATAACAATCATACACTGTCCATTATAAGGTCCCACAGAGCCAAAAGACCCCTTACATCAAACTACCAGACACTGGTGAATAAAGACCTTCACCACTTTCATATGCCTTCCTTTTGTTTTATAAGCTAGTAACAATAATAGTTATAACTATGAACTATTGCATTTTTTATCTCTGATTCACAGGAATGTTAAGGATAAATTACTTAAAGGGCAATTGTTGTTCAGCTGCTCAGTCGTGTCTGACTCTCTGCAACCACATGGACTGCAGCATGCCAGGCTTCCCTGTCCTTTACTATCTCCCTGAGTCTGCCCAAACTTGTTCATTGACTCAATGATGACATCCAGTCATCTCATCCTCTATCGCCTTCCTTCTCCTCCTACCCTCAATCTTTCTCAGCATCAGGGTCTTTTCCAATGAGTCAGCTCTTCACAACAGGTGGCCAAAGTACTGGAGCTTCAGCTTCAGCAAAGTCCTTCCAACAAATATTCAGAGTTGATATCCTTTAGGACTGGTTTGATCTCCTTGCTGTCCAAGGGACTCTCAAGAGTCTTCTCCAGCACCAATTTGAAAGCATCAATTCCTTGGCACTCAGCCTTCTTTATGGTCCAACACTCACATCCATACATGACTACTGGAAAAACCATTGCTTTGACTACATGGACCTTTGTCAGCAAAATGACGTCTCTGCTTTTTAATAGGCAGTCTAGGTTGGTCATAGCTTTTCTTCCAAGGAGCAAATGTCTTTTAATTTCATGGCTGCAGTCACCATCTGTAGTGATTTTGGAAACCAAGAAAATAAAGTCTGTCACTGTTTCCATTTTTTTCCCATCTACTTGCCATGGGACCAGATGCCATGATCTTAGTTTTCTGAATGCTGAGTTTAAAACCAGCTTTTTCACTCACTCTTTCACTTTCAAGAGGCTCTTCAATTCCTCTCCCTTTCTGCCATTAGGGTAGTGTCATCTGTATATCTGAGGTTATTGGTACTTCTCCTGGCAATCTTGATTCTAGCTTGAGCTTCATCCAGCCTGTTCACATGATGTACTCTGAATATAAGTTAAATAAGCAGGGTGACAATATACAGTCTTTACAGATTCCTTTCCCAATTTTCAACCAGTTTGTTGTTTTCATGTCCAGTTCTAATTATTGCTTCTTGACCTGCATACAGGTTTCTCAGGAGGCAGGTGAGGTGGTCTGATATTCCTATCTCTTGAAGAATTTTCCACAGTTTGTTGTGATCCACACAGTCAAAGGCTTTATTTAGTGTAGTCAGTGAAGCAGAAGTAAATGCTTTTCTGGAATTTCTTGCTTTTTCTATGATCCAATGGATGTTGGCAATTTGATCTCTGGTTTATCTGCCTTTTCTAAATCTAGCTTGTACATCTCGAAGTTCTTGGTTCACATGATGTTGAAGGCTAGCTTGAAGGATTTTGAGCATGACCTTCTTACACACAAAATGAATGCAATGGTGTGGTACTTTGAACATTCTTTGGCATTGCCCTTCATTGACCTTTTCCAGTGCAGTGGTCCAAATTTGCTGATATAGTGAGTGTAGCACTTTAACAGCACCATCTTTTAGGATTTGAAATAGCTCAGCTAGAATTCCATCACGTCCACTAGCTTTGTTGGTAGTAATGCCTCCTAAGGCCCACTTGACTTCACAGTCTAGGATGTCCAGCTTTAGGTGTATGGTCACACCATCATGGTTATCTGGGTCATTAAGACCTTTTTTGCACAGTTCTTCTGTGTATTCTGTGGTAAGTGAAAGTCGCTCAGTCCGACTCTTTGCGACCCCATGGACTATACAGTTCCATAGAATTCTCTAGGCCA